>NC_134212.1:102072521-102376985 GCF_965140235.1 Caretta caretta | reverse complement strand
TGGGTGCTCCGGGGCTGAAGCACCCAACAGGAAATATTAGTGGGTGCTCTGCACGCACCAGCAGCCAAACTCTCCCCTCGTTGCCTCCTTCTTCCTTCCCCCGCCCCGAGCATGCCGCGTCCCCACTCCTCCCCCTCCGTCCCAGTGCTTCCTGCTGCCTAACAGCTGTTTGGTGGCACTTAAGACTTTCTGGGAGGGAGTGGGAGGACCGGGGACGTGGGCGCTCAGGGGAGGAGACGGAGAAGAGGCAGGGAGGAGACTTGGGGGAAGAGGGTGGAATGGGGGCAGGAAGGGGGCAGGGCTGGGGTGGGAAAAGGCTGGGCGTGGCAGGGACATTGGGGAAGGGGTGGAATGGGGGTGGCGCAAGGGTAGTTCAGGGACAGGAGGAGGCGGGGCAGGAGCGGCGGGGGGGGGGGAGGTGTTGAGCACCCACCAGGCAGAGGGGAAGTCAGCACCTATGTCTGCAACCTGCCTAAAACAACATTTAGAGTGAGAAATTACTATTTGCAATCTGTTTCTTTTGTGAATTGCTTAGGTTGCATGTTTTGTTTTATTTGCTCAGTAATCTGCTTTGTTCTGTTTTCTATCCCTTATAATCACTTAACATTTACTTTTGTAGTTAATAAACTTGTTTTTGTTGATTCCAAAACCCAGTTTGTGCAATTCATACCAGTGCACATTGAGGGAGGGGGTGATTTTTATGAGCTCGCATGGTACAGCTCTCTCTATACAGCAACAGACACCAAAGGAGGTGTGCACATGAGTGCTGGGTAAAACCCCAAGCTGAATCCTCCCACAGAGCTGATTTCAGTCTGTGTTTGCAGCTGGGTGTGGCCTGACCTGTGTGTGAGCCAGAGAAGGCTTGAGGGCCTGGCACAGCAAGGACAGGGTGAGGAAGCCTAGGCTAGTGGAACAGGCAGGCTCAGTGGAACCCCAGCACATCAGGTGGCACCCCATATCCGAGGGTCCAGCTCATCACAATCATGACATTGTGTAGTCTGCTTTCCAAACATCGTTTGTGGCTTTGAAGGCTATGGCTGGAAACAGCCCATTAGCAAAAATGATTTTACAGATGAGCTTTGATTTAATAAAACACAAAAGATTTTGCTTTAAAAAAATTGTTACAATTCTTTGCATCATATTCAGATGCTTGATCTTTCAGAGTTTGTTTCCCCAGGTGGTTTGCTATACTGTGTACTTTCATCATTTAAAGGACAGACTGATTACTTTAAAGAACTTTTTGCAAAACATATCCAATTTGCTCATAAATTTATGCAACTTCCTCTCCATGAGACTAAAATGTCAGAATTCATGGGGTCCTATTCTTATGAATTCAAGCATCCACAAATCTTAGTTGCAATAATGTATCCATGTAATCCAAGCATCTTGATGAAAGAGAGAGTTAATCATACAATAATCACTCCCAAAGATTTACCATGAAATAAACAAATGTTGGCATCCTTTCATCTGCAAGAGACGGTGGGAATTGCAGCCTATGATGTAGATGGTTTGCAATGTCTCATGTGACTGAACAGGACAATCTGAGATTTGTATGATCTTTGGCAGTTATTGCAAATGTATGTATCTTGTTTGGGAGCTGCTTACTTCTTACCGGCTCTTTTCTCTTCAAGCTGTAGGAGTCAGCTCCTGTCATGGATTTGATACCCTGATGGAGACAATGGCACCCCTGTTTATGATCATTTGCCAAGATTTCCCATTGGTCAGGATCAATTCCAAATTCTTTCATATCCCGCTTGCATGTGTCTTTATAGTGAAGCTTGAGACATCCTGTTGTTCTTGTTCCCTCTGATAGCTCCCTGTATAGCATGTCCTTGGGTATTCATCCGTCTTCCAAGCTATTCAGATGGCCCAGCCAGCGCAGTGGTCTTTGCTTGAGCAGGGCTGTCACAGCTGGTAAATTTGCCCTTTGAAGAACCTCTGCATTGGTGACTTATCTTGCCATTTAGTGTTGGGTATGCGGTGTAAACAACATAGGTGGAAACTGTTCAACCTTTTCTCCTGATGAGCATAAGTTGTCCATGATTCTCCACCACACATGAGAGTGCTGAGGACACAAGCTTGGCAGGCTAGCATTTTGGTCTTGATGGTAAGCTTTGAGTTGTTCCATGCTCTTCTAGTTAGTCTGCTAAAGGTGATGGCAGCCTTTCCAATGCAAACATATAGTTCTCATCCAGTAGGAGGTTGGTGGTCACTGAAGAACCTAAATAACTGACCTTTTGGACTACTTCTAGCTGGTTTGCATTTAAGGTAATTGAATGATCTTGTAGAACCCCCTGTCCTAATTCAACCGTTTTCTTGATTCTGACGGTGAGAGCAAATGCCTGACAGCTACTTGAAAGGCAGTCCATGAATTCTTGTAATAGATCTTCATTTTGTGGGCTATGAGAGCATCATCATCAGCAAATAGAAGTTCCCTGATTAGCACCTTTTTGACTTTGGTCTTTGATTTAAGTTGGGACAGGTTGAAGAGTATCCCATCTGATCTTGTGTGGAGATACACAGTTCAAGAGTACTGAGAAGAAGATTCCAAAGAGTGTAGGGTCAAGAACACATCCTTGCTTCTCTCTGCTTTTCATCTCAAAGCTGTCTGAAGTGGACCCGTCAAACTGGACAGTTGCTCTCATGTTGTTGTGGAATGAACGTATGAGACTTAACAGGGTTAGTGGACATCCTATCTTTTCTAGTATTGCAAACAGACCTGCTCTGCTGACTGTGTCAAATGCTTTGGTTAGGTCCACAAAGGCGATGTACAGTGTTTGGTTTTGCTCTCTGCACTTTTCTTGGAGTTGATGCAGAGACAATATCATGTCTATAGTTGCTTTTCCAGCCCTGAAGCTGCATTGTAATTCAGGTAGACACGATTCAGCTAGACATGACTGGAGTACTGTCATGGATGGTTATAAACTGTTCAGGAAGGACAGGCAGGGCAGAAAAGGTGGGGGAGTAGCACTGTATGTAAGGGAGCAGTATGACTGCTCAGAGCTCCGGTACGAAACTGTAGAAAAACCTGAGTGTCTCTGGATTAAGTTTAGAAGTGTGTGCAACAAGAGTGATGTATTGGTGGGAGTCTGCTATAGACCAGGAGCTCGGACCAGGGGGATGAGGTAGATGAGGCTTTCTTCCGGCAGCTCACGGAAGCTACTAGATCGCATGCCCTGATTCTCATGGGTGACTTTAATTTTCCTGATATCTGCTGGGAGAGCAATACAGCGGTGCATAGACAATCCAGAAAGTTTTTGGAAAGCGTAGGGGACAATTTCCTGGCGCAAGTGCTAGAGGAGCCAACTAGGGGGGGGCGCTTTTCTTGACCTGCTGCTCACAAACCGGGTAGAATTAGTGGGGGAAGCAAAAGTGGATGGGAATCTGGGAGGCAGTGACCATGAGTTGGTTGAGTTCAGGATCCTGACGCAGGGAAGAAAGGTAAGCAGCAGGATACGGACCCTGGACTTCAGGAAAGCAGACTTTGACTCCCTCAGGGAACGGATGGCCAGGATCCCCTGGGGGACTAACTTGAAGGGGAAAGGAGTCCAGGAGAGCTGGCTGTATTTCAAGGAATCCCTGTTGAGGTTACAGGGACAAACCATCCCGATGAGTCGAAAGAATAGTAAATATGGCAGGCGACCAGCTTGGCTTAATGGTGAAATCCTAGCGGATCTTAAACATAAAAAAGAGGCTTACAAGAAGTGGAAGGTTGGACATATGACCAGGGAAGAGTATAAAAATATTGCTCGGGCATGTAGGAATGATATCAGGAGGGCCAAATCGCACCTGGAGCTGCAGCTAGCCAGAGATGTCAAGAGTAACAAGAAGGGTTTCTTCAGGTATGCTGGCAACAAGAAGAAAGCCAAGGTAAGTGTGGGCCCCTTACTGAATGAGGGAGGCAACCTAGTGACAGAGGATGTGGAAAAAGCTAATGTACTCAATGCTTTTTTTGCCTCTGTTTTCACGAACAAGGTCAGCTCCCAGACTGCTGCGCTGGGCATCACAAAATGGGGAAGAGATGGCCAGCCCTCTGTGGAGATAGAGGTGGTTAGGGACTATTTAGAAAAGCTGGACGTGCACAAGTCCATGGGGCCGGACGAGTTGCATCCGAGAGTGCTGAAGGAATTGGCGGCTGTGATTGCAGAGCCATTGGCCATTATCTTTGAAAACTCGTGGCGAACGGGGGAAGTCCCGGATGACTGGAAAAAGGCTAATGTAGTGCCAATCTTTAAAAAAGAGAAGAAGAAGGATCCTGGGAACTACAGGCCAGTCAGCCTCACCTCAGTCCCTGGAAAAATCATGGAGCAGGTCCTCAAAGAATCAATCCTGAAGCACTTGCATGAGAGGAAAGTGATCAGGAACAGCCAGCATGGATTCACCAAGGGAAGGTCACGCCTGACTAATCTAATTGCCTTTTATGATGAGATTACTGGTTCTGTGGATGAAGGGAAAGCAGTGGATGTATTGTTTCTTGACTTTAGCAAAGCTTTTGACACGGTCTCCCACAGTATTCTTGTCAGCAAGTTAAGGAAGTATGGGCTGCATGAATGCACTATAAGGTGGGTAGAAAGCTGGCTAGATTTTTGGGCTCAACGGGTAGTGATCAATGGCTCCATGTCTAGTTGGCAGCCGGTATCAAGTGGAGTGCCCCAAGGGTCGGTCCTGGGGCCGGTTTTGTTCAATATCTTCATAAATGATCTGGAGGATGGTGTGGATTGCACTCTCAGCAAATTTGCGGATGATACTAAACTGGGAGGAGTGGTAGATACGCTGGAGGGGAGGGATAGGATACAGAAGGACCTAGACAAATTGGAGGATTGGGCCAAAAGAAATCTGATGAGGTTCAATAAGGATAAGTGCAGGGTCCTGCACTTAGGATGGAAGAATCCAATGCACCGCTACAGACTAGGGACCGAATGGCTAGGCAGCAGTTCTGCGGAAAAGGACCTAGGGGTGACAGTGGACGAGAAGCTGGATATGAGTCAGCAGTGTGCCCTTGTTGCCAAGAAGGCCAATGGCATTTTGGGATGTATAAGTAGGGGCATAGCGAGCAGATCGAGGGACGTGATCGTTCCCCTCTATTCGACATTGGTGAGGCCTCATCTGGAGTACTGTGTCCAGTTTTGGGCCCCACACTACAAGAAGGATGTGGATAAATTGGAGAGAGTCCAGCGAAGGGCAACAAAAATGATTAGGGGTCTGGAACACATGACTTATGAGGAGAGGCTGAGGGAGCTGGGATTGTTTAGCCTGCAGAAGAGAAGAATGAGGAGGGATTTGATAGCTGCTTTCAACTACCTGAAAGGGGGTTCCAAAGAGGATGGCTCTAGACTGTTCTCAATGGTAGCAGATGACAGAACGAGGAGTAATGGTCTCAAGTTGCAGTGGGGGAGGTTTAGATTGGATATTAGGAAAAACTTTTTCACTAAGAGAGTGGTGAAACACTGGAATGCGTTACCTAGGGAGGTGGTAGAATCTCCTTCCTTAGAGGTTTTTAAGGTCAGGCTTGACAAAGCCCTGGCTGGGATGATTTAACTGGGAATTGGTCCTGCTTCGAGCAGGGGGTTGGACTAGATGACCTTCTGGGGTCCCTTCCAACCCTGATATTCTATGATTCTATGATTTGCCAGATATTGTAGACGCACTAAGATGACTTTTGCGAAAGCTTTTCCGGCTATGCTTAGTAGCGAGATACCCCTGTAGTTGTTGCAGTAGCTCTTTTCGCCTTTATTTTTATACAAAGTGATGATGTTTGCATCACACATCTCTTGTGGTACCTCATCCTCTTTCCAGCATTTAAGTAGCAGCTGATAAAGATTTGCAGATGCTGGTTCTGTCCAAGAGGCCAATAACACCTTATTTGGGCAAGGTAAAAGCAGTGAAGAAAATTGCCTGCACAGTGTCAGTTTCATTGTGAGAAACATGTGGGTAAAGCTCTTAGCCCTGGTCTACACTAGGACTTTAGGTCGAATTTAGCAGCGTTAAATAGATGTAAACCTGCACCTGTCCACACGATGAAGCCCTTTATTTCGACTTAAAGGGCTCTTAAAATCGATTTCCTTACTCCACCCCTGACAAGTGGATTAGCGCTTAAATTGGCCTTGCTGGGTCGAATTTGGGGTACTGTGGACACAATTCAACGGTATTGGCCTCCGGGAGCTATCCCAGAGCGCTCCACTGTGACCGTTCTGGACAGCACTCTCAACTCAGATGCACTGGCCAGGTAGACAGGAAAAGAACTGCGAACTTTTTAATCTCATTTCCTGTTTGGCCAGCGTGGCAAGCTGCAGGTGACCATGCAGAGCTCATCAGCAGAGGTGATCATGATGGAGTCCCAGAATCGCAAAAGAGCTCCAGCATGGACCGAACGGGAGGTACGGTATCTGATCGCTGTATGGGGAGAGGAATCCGTGCTATCAGAACTCCATTCCAGTTTTCGAAATGCCAAAACCTTTGTCAAAATCTCCCAGGGCATGAAGGACAGAGGCCATAACAGGGACCCGAAGCAGTGCTGC
The DNA here is from genome assembly GCF_965140235.1 of Caretta caretta. NCBI lineage: Eukaryota > Metazoa > Chordata > Testudines > Cheloniidae > Caretta > Caretta caretta. The sequence continues at coordinate 102,370,467 of NC_134212.1, read as the reverse complement.
ATGAAACTTAAGGAGCTGAGGCAAGCCTACCAGAAAACCAGAGAGGCGAACGGGCACTCCGGGTCAGAGCCCCAAACATGCCGCTTCTATGATGAGCTGCATGCCATTTTAGGGGGTTCAGCCACCACTACCCCAGCCGTGTTGTTTGACTCCTTCAATGGAGATGGAGGCAACAGGGAAGCACGTTTTGGGGACGAAGAAGATGATGATGAGGAGGAGGAGGTTGTAGATAGCTCACAGCAAGCAAGTGGAGAAACCGGTTTTCCCGACAGCCAGGAACTGTTTCTCACCCTGGACCTGGAGCCAGTACCCCCCGAACCCACCCAAGGCTGCTTCCTGGACCCGGCAGGCGGAGAAGGGACCTCCGGTGAGTGTACCTTTTAAAATACTATACATGGTTTAAAAGCAAGCATGTGAAAGGATTACTTTGCCCTGGCATTCGCGGCTCTCCTGGATGTACTCCCAAAGCCTTTGCAAAAGGTTTCTGGGGAGGGCAGCCTTATTGCGTCCTCCATGGTAGGACACTTTACCACTCCAGGCCAGTAACATGTACTCGGGAATCATTGTACAACAAAGCATTGCAGTGTATGTTTGCTGGCGTTCAAACAACATCTGTTCTTTATCTCTCTGTGTTATCCTCAGGAGAGTGAGATATCCTTCATGGTCACCTGGTTGAAATAGGGTGCTTTTCTTCAGGGGACACTCAGAGGAGCCCGTTCCTGCTGGGCTGTTTACCTGTGGCTGAACAGAAATGTTCCCCGCTGTTAGCCACGGGGAGAGGGGAGGGTTGAGGGGGTAGCCACGCGGTGGGGGGAGGCAAAATGCGACCTTGTAATGAAAGCACATGTGCTATGTATGTAAAGTTAACAGCAAGGTTTACCCTGAAAGAGTGTAGCCACTATTTTATAAAATGTGTCTTTTTAAATACCGCTGTCCCTTTTTTTTTCTCCACCAGCTGCATGTGTTTCAATGATCACAGGATCTTCTCCTTCCCAGAGGCTAGTGAAGCTTAGAAAGAAAAAAAAACGCACTCGCGATGAAATGTTCTCCGAGCTCATGCTGTCCTCCCACACTGACAGAGCACAGACGAATGCGTGGAGGCAAATAATGTCAGAGTGCAGGAAAGCACAAAATGACCGGGAGGAGAGGTGGTGGGCTGAAGAGAGTAAGTGGTGGGCTGAAGACAGGGCTGAAGCTCAAATGTGGTGGCAGCGTGATGAGAGGAGGCAGGATTCAATGCTGAGGCTGCTGGAGGATCAAACCAGTATGCTCCAGTGTATGGTTGAGCTGCAGCAAAGGCAGCTGGAGCACAGACTGCCACTACAGCTCTTGTGTAACCAACTGCCCTCCTCCACAAGTTCCATAGCCTCCACACCCAGACGCCCAAGAACGCAGTGGGGGGGCCACCGGCCAACCAGCCACTCCGCCACAGAGGATTGCCCCAAAAAAAGAAGGCTGGCATTCAATAAATTTTAAAGTTGTAAACTTTTAAAGTGCTGTGTGGCATTTGCCTTCCCTCCTCCACCACCCCTCCTGGGCTACCTTGGTAGTCATCCCCCTATTTGTGTTATGAATGAATAAAGAATGCATGAATGTGAAGCAACAATGACTTTATTGCTTCTGCAAGCAATGATTAAAGGGAGGAGGGGAGGGTGGTTAGCTTGCAGGGAAGTAGAGTGAACCAAGGGGCGGGGGATTTCATCAAGGAGAAACAAACAGAACTTTCACACCGTAGCCTGGCCAGTCATGAAACTGGTTTTCAAAGCTTCTCTGATGCGTACCGCGCCCTCCTGTGCTCTTCTAACCCCCCGGTGTCTGGCTGCACGTAACCAGCAGCCAGGCGATTTGCCTCAACCTCCCACCCTGCCATAAACATCTCCCCCTTACTCTCACAGATATTGTGGAGCACACAGCAAGCAGTAATAACAGTGGGAATATTGGTTTCACTGAGGTCTAAGCGAGTCAGTAAACTACACCGGCGCGCCTTTAAACGTCCAAATGCACATTCTACCACCATTCTGCACTTGCTCAGCCTGTAGTTGAACAGCTCCTGACTACTGTCCAGGCTGCCTGTGTACGGCTTCATGAGCCATGGCATTAAGGGGTAGGCTGGGTCCCCAAGGATACATATAGGCATTTCAACGTCCCCAACAGTTATTTTCTGGTCTGGGAATAAAGTCCCTTCCTGCAGCTTTTGAAACAGACCAGAGTTCCTGAAGATGCGAGCGTCATGTACCTTTCCCGGCCATCCCACGTTGATGTTGGTGAAACGTCCCTTGTGATCCACCAGACTTTGCAGCACTATTGAAAAGTACCCCTTGCGGTTTATGTACTCGCCGGCTTGGTGCTCCGGTGCCAAGATAGGGATATGGTTTCCGTCTATAGCCCCACCACAGTTAGGGAATCTCATTGCAGCAAAGCCATCCACTATGACCTGCACATTTCCCAGGGTCACTACCCTTGATATCAGCAGATCTTTGACTGCGTGGGCTACTTGCATCACAGCAGCTCCAACAGTAGATTTGCCCACTCCAAATTGATTCCCAACTGACCGGTAGCTGTCTGGCATTGCAAGCTTCCACAGGGCTATCGCCACTCACTTCTCAACTGTGAGGGCTGCTCTCATCTTGGTATTCATGCGCTTCAGGGCAGGGGAAAGCAAGTCACAAAGTTCCATGAAAGTGCCCTTACGCATGCAAAAGTTTCGCAGCCACTGGGAATCGTCCCAGACCTGCAACACTATGCGGTCCCACCAGTCTGTGCTTGTTTCCCGAGCCCAGAATCGGCGTTCCACAGCATGAACCTGCCCCATTAGCACCATGATGCATGCATTGGCAGGGCCCATGCTTTCAGAGAAATCTGTGTCCATGTCCTGATCACTCACGTGACCACGCTGACGTCGCCTCCTCGCCCGGTATCGCTCTGCCAGGTTCTGGTGCTGCATATACTGCTGGATAATGCGTGTGGTGTTTAATGTGCTCCTAATTGCCAAAGTGAGCTGAGCAGCCTCCATGCTTGCCTTGGTATGGCGTCCACACAGAAAAAAGGCGCGGAACGATTGTCTGCCGTTGCTCTGACGGAGGGAGGGGCGACTGACGACATCGCTTACAGGGTTGGCTTCAGGGAGCTAAAATCAACAAAGGGGGTGGCTTTACATCAAGGAGTATTTCAGGCAGGACTTCACAGAGGGTTCCAATAAGAAATGGTGCACCTAAGTCATTGTTCTTATTGGAACAATGAGGTTAGTCTGGCCTCTGATTGATACATGGCTAGATTTACCTTGCTGCACCTTCTCTGTGAGTGACTGCAGTGTGACCTAGAGGAATGAGTCCCCTAGACGGAGTGGGGGGGGGGAAGCAAATGAGTACAAAACAAATCTGGTCTATTTCTTGTTTTGATCCACTCCATCTATCTTTTACATCTTTGGCTGGCAGCAGAGGGTGCAGAAGGACTGCATGCCATCCACATCTCATGGCTGCTTGGCAGAAGATGGTACAGTAGGACTGCTAGCAATCCGTATCGTCTGCCTGCTCACCATAAGGCGGTTCAATAGGACTGACTGCAGGACTAAAGAGAATGACCTGTTCGAGTCACTCCAAATTTAGTCCCTGCGCCCATGTCTGCCCAGGCGCTCCTGGCCGACGTGGCCAGGAGCACCTCGGACATGACGAGGACGGCTACCAGTCGTACTGTACCGTCTGCTGCCACAAGGCAATGGGTTGCTGCTACTGTGTAGCAATGCAGTACCACGTCTGCCAGCACCCAGGAGACATACGGTGACGGTTACCTGAGCAGGCTCCATGCTTGCCGTGGTATGGCGTCTGCACAGGTAACTCAGGAAAAAAGGCGTGAAACGATTGTCTGCTGCTGCTTTCATGGAGGGAGGGAGGGAACGGGGGCCTGACGATATGTACCCAGAACCACCCGCGACAATGTTTTAGCCCCATCAGGCATTGGGATCTCAACCCAGAATTCCAATGGGCAGCGGAGACTGCGGGAACTGTGGAATAGCTACCCACAGTGCAACACTCCAGAAGTCGACGCTTGCCTCGGTACTGTGGAAGCACTCCGCCGAGTTAATGCACTTAGAGCATTTTCTGTGGGGACACACACACTCGAATATATAAAACCGATTTCTAAAAAACCGACTTCTATAAATTCGACCTGATTTCGTAGTGTAGACATACCCTTAGCAACACCCATTGGGAAGTCAGACCATATCATCTCACTTAAACTTCAGACAACTATTGGCTCTGTGAACATCATTAGTGCCTCTGCACCAACACTCAAATCTAGCCCCTAGGAGGATATGTTCTTCTTCGAGTGAAGTGCAGTGTTTTGTTTGTTAACAGGCTGTCTTTCCCGCACTTGAGGATTTCCGCTGGGATGCCATCTTTTCCAGGAGCTTTGCTGCTTGATAGCAAATCAATGGCCTTGCTTAGCTCTTCTACAGTGGGCTCCACATCTAGCTCTGGCATGACCTGTAGAATTGGTATTTGGTCCAGTGATTCGCTGGTGGTGATTTTCTTTTGTGTATAGCTCTGAATAGTGTTCAACCACCGAGACAACTGCTTGCTTTTATCTGTAATGACTTCACCTCTGTGCAATTTGAGAGTGGCAACCTTGTTGACAGTGGGACCTAAAGCTTTCTTCAGGCTGTCATACATAACTTTGGGGTTTCCTGTGTCTGAGGTTCTCTATCTGTTCACAGACCTTGACCCAATAATGATCAGTACAGTGTCTGCTTGTTTGCTGTACCTCATTTTTTCATGTCGAAGTCTCTGTTGGCTTCTTGTTGTGTTCCAAATAGGCTGTGTTCTTAATGTTGATGAGAGGTAATAGTTCCACTTTATTTTCTTCAGACTAGTCATTTTTTGATGGTCTCTTTCCCCCAAATGTAGCTAAAGCTGTTTCATGGATTGTTGTTCTTAAATCTTCCCAAAATTCCTCTGCCTTCTCTGGCAATGACTTCCCATGCATGCTAAGTTCAAAAGCCTTCACAAACTCCTGACATTTCCCCTGGTTTTTGGTATTCAAAGCATTGATTTTGGGCTTGCTCCTAGGTTTTGCTCTATGTAGTTTCTTGGCTGTAACCAAGAAACTAATAATAATCTAATAATGATTTCTAATAATCATGGAGTGATCACAATCAGCACTGTGGAACGTACGAGTGTTCTGCACTAAGGGTAGGTCTTTCCTCCTGACGATAGCAAGATCTAATTGGTGCCAGTGGCCTGATCGTGGATGTCGCCATAACACTTTGTGGTGATCTTTTCCTGTAAAATATGAATTGGTAATGCACATTTGGTTTTGGGCGCAGAATTCAAGAAGCGGTTGGCCATTTCCATTCAAAATGTCCTAGATCATCTGGCCATGAGTTGTTGTCTGCACTGACTCTTGCATTAAAGCCACCAAGGAGGAAAAGTTGTTCAGTTGATGGTATTCTTTAGACGACTTGATGCAAAGAATCGTAAAAAGGACAGTTACCTTTTCCGTAACTGGTGTTCTTCGAGATGTGTTGCTCATGTCTATTCCACAATAGGTGTGCGTGCTCGCCACGTGCACCAGTGCCGGAAGTTTGTCCCCTAGCAGTACCCATTGGGGAGCGCCCCTAGCGACCCCTGGAGTGGCATGGGGAACGTCCTCAGCACCACTGTAGTTGGCATTGCACATGCATCCCTGGCAGCTTTCGTCACCCTTGGCATCAGTACAATCAAGCATTCCGATGCCACTATTCACACTGGGACTGATACCGCCTTTGGCTCTGGTATGTTCGACATCAGCAGTACCGCCTCAGTCTGCAGCACTACTTCTCGCCATGTTCTGGATAACGGACTAATGGGATCCCCTACTTGCTCCCTCTGGTCTCTCTGGCCCTGTCACCAGGGTCTCAAGACGCCTCCACATCAGAATTGAGGTTGTGATCCTCCCAATCTGTCTCACCCAATATACACTGAAAACCACAGGCGGCGAGTATAATAGGCCAGGGCAGCTAAGCCTCCCCTAACCCAGGCCGTGGCCCCATCCATGCTCTGCCCCGAGGCCCTGCCCTTGCTTTCCCTCGCCCTCAAAGCCAGCAGCAGCTCAGCTCGGGCCAGCAGCTTGGGCTGGCTGGTGACCCAGGACAGCGCAGGCTGGCCGGCGGCTCCAGCCAGCTGGCAGCCTGGGACTCGGAGTGGCCAGCATGGGCTGGCCAGTGGTCCAGGGCTTGGGATGGCCAGTGTGGGTGTTTGGAATGGTTCAGCTGGGGCCCCTCTGATGACAGGGGTGGGGGGGGTGGAGGGGTTGGGGGCTCTGGCAGGTGAGGAGGAGGTGGAACGGGTGGGGTGGGGGGGGCCTCGGATGGAATGGGCAGGGCCAGGGCTAGCCCCCTCTGGGATGTTTCACGCGCCACCCACATTGAAGACAACTAATGTCATTTTTCCCACCTCCTGCACTGTACCACACTGCACTTGCCTGACTGTCTGGGCCTCAGTCTGAACCCCAGAAAGTCAACTTTAGCTCCCACTCAAAAAATCGAGTTCATTGGGGCCCTGTTAGATTCCATGACATTGAGAGCATTCCTGCCGACCGACCACTTCCAGGCAATTCAACATCTCTGGCTCAGTCTGCAATCCATGACAGGCCAGGTGTATTTACCTGTGTTTTTCCCTAAACTGCTTTCATCCCCTAAGGAAGAGCGCTTCCATACTTTGGATGTCAGGCAATGTCTAGCTTTTCATCTGGATAGGACTGAAGCATTTAGTTTTTCGCTGTGCCTACTTGTGTCATATGCAGATGACACGAAGGGGCAAGCGGTTTCTGCACCGGCCATCTCTAGATGGATAATATTCTTTATCAAGACTGCATATGAGACAGCTTCGGCTATGTCTCCTGAGCAAATATGAACTCATTAGACGAAAGCACAAGCAACGACGATAGCATTCCCCAGTGACATTTGCAGGGCAGTCATGTGGTCATCCATCCATACATTTATGGACCATTATGCTAATTCTGCATCTTCCAGAGAGGACAAAGGCTTGGGAAATCTTTATTTCAACAGACTCCTAGCTCCATCCCCTCGGATGGGGTAACCTAAGTGGAATACACATCTGCATCTCCTCAAAGAAGAAGAAACTGCTATTTACTGTAACTGTGATTCTTTGAGATGTGATGCAGATGAGTATTCCATGACCCACCCTCTGTCCCCTCTGCACTGGAGTCTCCTCTCATAGGCTTTCGGTGCAAAGGAACTGAGGGGGGGGTCAGGGCAGCACCACCTCATATAGCCAGGGAACGGGCCACAGCCACAAGGCAGAAGCGCTGCCCCTCCATGGGTATTGCTAGCAAAAGTCTGACTGCGGTGCACTGGGCACACACACACCTAAGTGGAATATATATCTGCGTCACATTTTGAAGAACCACAGTTACAGCAAGTAACCATTTCTATATAAAGCTATATTAAAATCACAATTCTGTTTGAACATTTTTACCTACTATTGTTACAAGTACCCTGTGAAATTCCTTAAACTGAAATTAGAAAAAAATAGAAAAAAGTTTATAATCTGTTTACTTTGTGCATTTGATGACACTTTGGTCCCAAAGTCCTTTGCTAAATCATGACCTTATTACATAATCAGTTTCACTGCTTCCCACCATATAGTTAGATAAGTCCTGGTCCTAGAACTCAGACCAGGCACAAAGGTGCACTGAGGACCATTTGTGTGACTCTGACACTTGTGTCAGGATGAAGCTAGTACCGTGTCACTTACTGCAGCATGGCCTTTTGGAAATGCTAGGGCTTGCTATGGGCAGGAGAGCAGAGCTGGATCCAGAGCGCTGAGGAAAAGTATCACCATTCCTTGGAACGGAGCACACATAACCTGCTCCCCTTTTCTGCCTGTGGCATGAAGAGATTGTGGGGGCTCTGGCAGTCACTATCAAACAGCAATGCCAGCCAAACAGCCCATCAGTGGCTAGCCCCAGGGCCCCGCTGAACAGCTGATCCGTGGTCAGCCCCAGGGCCACAGAACCACTGTGGCTGGTGGGAGCTTGAGCCTCTCCCTCGCCCCCCACATACACCCTATTTTTTTCCATGGGTGCTTGAGCCCTGGAGCACCCATGGCATCAGCACCTATGCAGGATTGGTCCTTCAGTTTCCCTTTTTGAGTATGTGGGTCCATTTAAAAAAAAACAGGAAAATGATCCACAAATATTGGTAGGGAGATTCAAGGGCTGCCTTTGCACATGAAACTATTTTCAACTAAATTTTTGAAAGATGACCATTTCCCTTTAAATTATATATAGCTAGCTTTGCCTGTTTGTACTTTGCTAATTGAGCCTCTCATGGACACCAGCAAGTCCAAAGAACCAAAGGATGCTGTAGAATAAAGGTGATAATTGATTAACTCTGATATTGCAATGGTCTAGTACTCTTGGCATGGCCTAGATAAATACCTACTGTAACTCACAGGTGTGATTTATTAAGTCAAAATGGCCAAAAAATTTGATCAACAGTGATGACTGAACCTGGTGATGTTCTAAACAAAAAGCTCTCAACTATGCTGGTAGCTGTTTTGATTGCTTCACACTGACTCAAACATTCTAGGCTTCAGAGTGATAAACATGGAATCTTATTATATAGATAATCTTTAGGAGTGCTGAATCAAAAACAGCAGAGTTTAATTGTCAACATAACACATTTATACTTGTTCAAACCAACAGAAGAAAAGGGACCTGTGCTCCTAAATCATAAGTCATTTAGGTGCACAAGTGCCACTGCAGCTCAATAAAGTTTGAGCTCCTTAAGCCCTTTTGAAAATTCCACTCTCAGCACCTATCAGAATCCCTCCAGGGTTAGAGGAATGGAGGAGCAGAACTGCAGAGCCTACTCCAGCCAAATGGATAACAGATATCTTTTGGGGCAGTAGTGGATTCTCCTGTTCTCCTCCCTCCCCTAGATCATTTATGACCTGCCATCTCCATCCCCTTACACAACACACAGGAACCCCAGATAAGCTCTACTTAGTACACGACGTGCACCCTATGGATAGTTTCCTCAAGATGGGGTTCACACATACTACATTGTATCACATTGATGAACCTCTGAAGGAGAGTGAAATTGATATGGCTGGTGGGGAAGGCTAGAGACCTGCATTTTATATCTCTGAACAATGGTACAGGTGTAAGTTAGAAGGTGAACTAAATATAAAAGTTAAAAATATAGTCTTAGCTGAACTTCTGGATTTAACTCCACAAACCACTTGAAAGCCATTTTCTTAAAACAAAATATATATCATTTAAAAAGTACTTTCGGATTAAGAAGCTTTCCGCAATGAAAATAATATTTCAGCTGCGTGGAGCTCTCAAGACCACCCCTCTTATCCTTGGTATACTTCCAAAATGGGACGTGCCACTAACAGAAGTGGGTATAGGTTTTAAAAATATACTAAATTTTCCTCTCATTCAACTGACTGGCTTTACTACATGTTTTGACAGAATGGTCAAGTCTTCTGAAATTTATTCAGCATTTACTGTTCTGAGTTTTGAATCTCTGGGTTTATAAAAACATGGCTGTGTCAATTTGCATGGTATTTTGTCACTAATACAGACATAGAGGTCACTTGTCACACATACCTTAAATAATACACCACATTAAACCAAAAACATACAAGGTAAAACCTACACTTAAAAATCATGTAGAACATGCACAAAAATCAGTCCTGCAAAGTCACACACAGAAACAATTTTATATATATAAAAAAAGCTTACTAGAATGTGAACTTGCTAAACTATATAAACCATTAGAAAAAAAAATATGGGCCCCAACCTGATGTGCATATATGCACGTGCATGGACCCCCATTTATTTCCTGGTTTATCCCAAGCAGGTCTCTTAGCAGTAAAATGTCAATGCCATACCATCATTTAGCAGAAGGGTAGCTGCGTTAGTCTGGATCTGTAAATATAGATCATGCTCCAATCCATCTGTTAGTCTATAAAGTGCCACAAGACTCTTTTCAGAGTAGCAGCCATATTAGTCTGTATTCGCAAAAAGGAGTACTTGTGGCATCTTAGAGACTAAGAAATTTATTTGACCACAAGCTTTCATGAGCTACAGCAAGGTGAGCTGTGGCTCACGAAAGCTTATGCTTAAATAAATTTGTTAGTCTCTAAGGTGCCACAGGTCCTGCTTTGAGCAGGGGGTTGGACTAGAAGACCACCTGAGGTCCCTTCAAACCCTGATATTCCACTATTCTAAGTACTCCTTTTCTTTTTACAAGACTCTTTGCCGCTTTTATAATATTTGTTACACCCCACTTTCTCAGGGCTGAGTCAAACAGACTAGGCCAGGCTTGGTCACCCTGGCAGAACAGGTGGTTACCTAGGGCAGAGTAAAGGCCAGTCCTTTCCAGCACCAGCGAGGGATAAACCAGTTGAGTGTCACATGCTCCACTTCACCAGGTCGGAGACAACCCCGGCCCTGGGGGCCATGGTTTGAAGGTCTCTCAGCCCTAGGAAAGGGATGCGGGGCACATATACTAGAGTCTCCCACGGCGGCCAGCGGCAGGAGCCACTCGCAAAGTCCTTCGCTCTCAGTCAGACGAAAAGGAGTGAACTTCAGCAGGGCGCGTGAGGTCCAGGAGCAGGAGCTGGGCGAAGGCTAAGGCAGGACAGGCTGGAGGGAGCGGGCTGCTGCGGAGTGGCGGTGAAGAGGCGAGGAGACGGGGGGAATAAAACAATGCAGCGAGGCAGAGACGGAGTCTGGGGTGCGGGAAGTTAACAGCGATGGGAGGGCGGAAGGCTCCGGGGCGCGTGCGGGACAGCGGGAGGCTCCCTCTGGTGAAGGTCTGGCGGGAGCAGCGCTCAGGTTTTGCGGAAAAGATGCAGACGTACGAAAGCACTTCCCAGGCAGCGTTTGAAAGGGTTGGAGGAGGTGCGGCGATGACGCGCGCTAAGCTACCGCCATTCCATGCCTGTTTCCTACGGTCCGCCCCCCCCTAGTCTGCTGCCAGTTTGAAACTTAAACAGCCCCAGCGCTTCCCATTGGGCCCCCTTGGCGATCACGTGATTTTGCTTCTACCACTCAGACCGTTTCGCGCGCCTTTTCGAATTGGAGTTTTCATCGACAGGTCCTGTATCCTTCCTCCTCACTCGCGCAGGAGGGAGGGAAATAAAATAGTCCTGGAAGGATGTCTGTCCCAGCGGTCGAAATTTCTGCAGCTCCAGAAGGGTGATTTCTGTCAGCAGGTGAGTGAAGGAAGCAGGCAAGTATTGGGGGGGCTACTGGGGTTTGTTTTATGTGGTGATTGGTGAAGGGTTACGAAGGGCGGAGTGAGGCGGCCTCGGTACCGGCTCCGGCCGGCAGGAGTGCGGCGGCCGGACGAGTGACTCGCTGACTGGAGCTAAGAGCCTACGCGCGAGCGAGCGCGCGCGCGCGGAGACGCTCAGGCAGTGCGGTGAAGGGAGCGGGCTCGGGGGGCTGAATGTGGCCCGGCTGGCGAGATCTGGATGAACGGACCGTGAGGGGCAATCGGACAGGTAGGGGCCGTTCTCTTTCGCACCCCGCGTTTGAAGGGGTGCTGTGAGTGTGGTGCTCGCCGTGGTAGGTCGTGGGGGGGGGTATCCCACCCCGTCTCTGTGTAGTGTCGGGAGCCGGGGTGTTTCGGAGGAGGACCGGGGTGTGAGGAAGCGGAACGAAAGAGTTGTTTCTTGGTTGTGGCTGGGAATGGTAGAGGGAGCCCTAGGGGAAACGTGGGGGCGGGGGGCCGAGGTTGAACTGTGTTGATTTTGGGGAGGGGAATGGGGGGGGGAGGTTGGTCTGTGTTGGTTTTGGGGAGGGGGGGACTAGATGCTGGGGGGGTAGGTTCCCAGTGGCGAGCAGCATGGATGAGTTGTGGAGTTTTCAGGGGAGAGGGTCCAACTGCTTAAATAGCTCGGGGCATGTGTGTATTGTAGCTTTTTGGTAGGTGGCTCAGGTCATGATTATTATTGTAACTGTCAGAGTCTCCTCACCTTGACATTGACAGTCTCATTTCAAGCAGAGCCTATGCTGATTTGTCATTTTCTCTAGAGGTTCTCCTCCAACTGGTTCTATCAATGTCTCGGTGTGGTTGACATATAATCCCTCCTCTCTGTGTCTTGTTTTTGTTTTTAACTACTGTACATAGGCGCATCAGGCTGTCCCCTAAAATCCTCCGAGAGTATTTCTTTGCAAATGATGAATTAGTTTAGAAACCTGTACAGATGGTGTGGCATTTTATTTTATGCTTGCATTGGCCTGAATCCTCAAGTTGGGGGACAATTAGGATAAGAAGTGTTTAAGAAATCTCATTTAAATTCATACAGCACAAAAATGAAGATTCTGTTAAAGAGACACTATCAAATTTGGCACAATATTTGGAAATTTTAAAAGCAATCTTAAATAAAATGAGAAAGATGGGAATTCATGTTTACAAAAAAATAGGAAAGATGAGTACTTTTAACGGAGTCCATTCCTTGTTTTCAGTTCTAATACTGCAGTTTTGTGCTGGTGCATGAATCTAAAATTGAAGTGGATCAAAACCAACTGAAACTACCTGTTCTGTTGTCCTTGTGAGGAGGGATATATGAAAAAGTGTGAAAAGTAAATGGTCTTATACATTTCTTTCAGTTTAAATAATGTAAGGTGGTTTTTGTAACATAGGGATGTTAGGGATGCTTGATTTTTTTTTAATTATTATTTATTAATTATTAATTTATCCTTTAAGTAGTATGCCACAATAATGTGAAATTAAAAAAAAAACTGCTTTGAAAAGGGCTTTCTGCTCCCATCTTTTCAGCATCAGAGAAACTGGCCCTATATAAGGGAACAGTTAAAGTAAACTCAGTAAATAGAAAACGTGGTTTTCAAGTTATCCCTTAATTATATGTTTACCTGCAAATTTTAACCTGAATGTCCTGCAAATTTTAATGCTCAAAATTGTATTACAACTAATCTCAAATTAGGCAGTCATTCTTTTCCAAATGATTGAGATTTGGAAGGGCTGTTTTTGTAATATACACAACTTTACACAGGCACAGTCGATTTAAAAAGTCATGCATTTATTTGAAAGTTTGTTCACTATTGTAACATCTTACATTTATATAACTGAGAGAAATGGAAGAAAAGTTTGCATTTGTTTTTTTCTTTTCAGTGCATATGACAGCATTTTGTCATACATGTGCATTCAAATTATTTCCTTTTTTGTATAGTCATTTCCCCCTGTTTGAATGAGACTCACACAGCATTAGAGAGGGGGAAACATTTCGGCACATAGGAAAGCTAATAATCATAAAAACATTAAGAATAGTTGGGAGCAGATTTTATATCTGAAAGAACTTTCAAGTCACATTCATTTATATCAATATAGTTTATATTGCCCCCTTTTAAAGCATTCAGTTATGGAAACGTTGTGATACTTAGACACCAAAAATATGTAAAGATAGAAAAGTAATTTTTTACATCAACCTGATACAGTTACTCATGGGGGAATTCTGCACCAAAAAAATTTAAAAATATGCGCCAAAAAAAATATGCGCACAATATTTTAAAATTCTGCACGTTTTGTCAAAAATAACAGTGTAACAATACCAGTCTCAATTATTTTGGTAATTTATTTCAAAATAACTGTAAGCAACTATGTCTGTAACAATATAGACAACAAAAAAGATTCAGGAAATGTGTTTTGACAAATAGATTTCTTATTAGGCATATTAATACACAACTCTGAGTAATAATTCATGTAAACTATCATGCAGAAATGTATTTCCCACACCCCTCAGAAGCAGTGCAAAGGCCTGGGAGAGTCATGTGTAAAAGAGGAGCTGAGGGAGAGGGAAGTAATTGCTGGGAAAGAGCCTGGGTGTGAACTTGGAGGGTTGTTGGGTTTGAGTGGGAAAAGTATGGAACAGGGTTTTTTGTGGGTGTGGGGAGGGATTGTTAGGGAGCTTCCCCCATGCAGACCCTGTCTGACACCCAGCTTGTCTCATTCAGTCAGGCACATGTGTCCCTGTACTGTTCTATCTCCATGTATCCTTGCACCCCCACTTAGCCACCTCCTCATCCCCCCATCTCCATGTATCCCTCCTCTCCCGGTCCCTATGTGGCCCTGCACTCCCACTCCCATTCAGCTCCTGCCCCAGTCTGTCCCCCTCTCTAGCTCTTCTGAACCCCAGTCTGTGACCCCCCCGCCCCCCAAGCAACCCAATAACACCTGCCTCCCAGCCTGGCCCCACGGGCAGGACGCTGTGAGGCAGGCACCCTCTTTCTTTTCCCTATCCGCAACTAGGGCTGCTCCCTGCTGGGAGTGGCTGCTTTCTGTTCTGGCACCACAGCGGCCCCTTGTGAGTGAAAGGAGTATCTGCAGCACCTTTCCATCAGAATGTGTTTTCTGTTGGGGGAAACAATTCTGCATGGCCCATGAATTCTGCGCATGTGCCTTTCTATGAACATCTGCCGACTTTCACCTCCTGTTATTAGGTATCATTTAACAGTTCCCACGAACCCTTGTGAGTGAAAAAACGTTGGGATCCTTCTTCATGTAAATTGTAGAGAATTTATATATAATTTATATAACCAAGGTACCTATGTTCATAAATATGTAGAGCTTAATTTGCGGTAGTAAATTTGACATTCCGTTACAGGTAAGACTTCCAGTTTCAAAGATGCCGCTCTTTGGGAAAATTGTTGTTATTAAACGGAATGGGACCGATGGAATCCATTTTCCACTCACTGCAAGTTCTTGTTTATTTGGAAGGTAAGAATTGGTAATGTTAGAAATTATTTATATACATCAAGAGAACATGTTATTAACATTTTCTTAGTGTTATATTTTTCTTTATTTTACAAGCTTTGCTGTTTAATACAAATAAATTTTTGAATATTTGCAAGTAGTGGAGAATGTTTAATGAAGGGAAAAAAGCTCAAGCTAGTTCCCAGGATAAACCGTTGAATTTCCACCCTCTGACTGCACGACATAGCTGCTTGTCTCAGCTTCACTCTGTAGTAAGGGGGAATCTAGAGGATGCAGGGAGCTTGTGGGGAACAAAAGTCCCAACTGGATTCATGCTTGGCCAGCTGGGGACAGAGGCCTAATAAGAGGGAGGAGGTCACTAAAGGAAAGAACCAAGGCTGAGCTGGGACTAGAGGTAAAAGTCAAAAGAGGTCTTTTGCTGCCATTGGGGTTACAGACTGAGTCAGTACATTGTGGTACAGTGTACCAGCCCATCTCTTGAACTCCTGTTTTGCTCTTTTGAATCTATGCTTTCATTTAAAAAAATAAACAGAAATGAAGAGTAACTCTATAGTTGTTATGGTTTCAAAAGAAAACGTAAAAAGTGTCAGAGTGAAACTAATGAAGAGATATCTGTATGAGTCTGCAGAGAGCATGAAATAGCTCTGAGAGGTGTGTACTGCATCATTTCTGTTAAGTGTGTTACATACTCAGTGATAACAATTAAATGTCAGCATTAACTATTTCATTCCTCATGTAAGAAAGGGGAGGAAAAATTGTAGATTTATGCAATTTGCTGAGATCGACAGCCTGATTTTTGGTGCTCCAAGTGACTTTAGGGATATTTCTTTTACTGCCAATCAAAAAAAAGAATCAAGCCCAAGGAGTCTAACCAGAACCCATGGGCAGATGCAAGCCTTGCCAAAAAGGAGCCAAGCTTAAGGAGCTCTGAGAACATAGATGATCATATTTTGAACATCTGTAAAATATACTTTGAGTGGCATCTTATTTGGACTACTCTCTTGTGTGGAAATGGTATTCTGAATAGCTGGCAAGCTGCTCAGGCAGGAAGGGGCAGGTTGAGAAGTCAGCATGCTGATGTGTGATGTTTGTTACTAAGCGTGAACAGAAGTTGAGCTGACCTTAGAACTAACACAAATTTTCTTAAAAGTTGATAAATTGTTTAATACAGTATATGAATTTTTTGAATGTTACTCAAAGAAAAAGTGAAACAAACATAGGTTTGTGTATTTGAATATTAGAGCACCAAACAAATATTAAAATTTGAGTTTTGAATGTAACACTTTTTATTTTATACTGGAAGGGGAAATTGATATAGTAGACAGGGTACAGCTAGCTGGATCCTGTTCTCTGAAACCCTCCCCCCTTCATGGCCCTGATCGTCTACACTGCAATTTTATAGCCCCAAAAGCCTGTGTCAGCTGACTCAGGCCAGCTGCTGCTGGGCAGTGGGATCTTTTATTGCAATGTAAACATACACTAAATGCCATGGCTGGGAGCCTTATATAAGACCCCAATCCTGCAGTCAAATCCACTATAGGACTCCTCTGTTCACGTAGACCCCATTGGTTTCAGTGGGGCTGTTCATGTGTCTGCACTGATCCAATTCTAAGATGAGGGCCTGCAATTTTAAAGTTCCCTAATATTTAGTTTCTACCAAATATACATAGGTAAATCTGTCATGACTCCAAACTCAATCTGGGATCTGAAAGTTAAGTTGTGTTCTTTGTGTTGCACATATTAGCAGCAAGAAAGATTTTGTAGGCCTAAGTTTGCCTCTGACTTCAAATTTGGCCATGCAACTGGAATTTAGTAAATAATTCTGATGATATGAGCCAGAATAGATAAATGCATTTCTTACTTGCAATCCTTAGATTTCATGTTTCTTTCTCTGCTTCCTCTATTTTTTTCTGTCCTTTTAAATTTCAGGACTGGTTCTTTGGCTGCTTTAGATGTTAGCACCAAAACCAAACACAATACCCTAAAAGTACCTAAGCAGTTTTGCCAGTGCTTTCTTTTCTCTTGTATTGCAGCCAGGAATTAAGTACTAATGATGTGAATCCTGTAATCTGAAAGGAATACTCTGATAATGTAGGGATATGCGTGGATAAATACCTAACAGAATATCATTCACTAAAGCTGTTAAGCTAGAGTAAATATCTGATTGAAAAGCAACATTTGTGGGAGAGAGAAATCTTCTGTGACTTAGTTATTTTGTCTTTGATTTTTGGGAAACTTTCCACTGTTGCTAGCAATAGCGGTACTGCAACAGTGCTTGTGCAGTAGTGAAAGATTTTTCAAAATTGTCTTTGTACGTGCAGCTGGTGGACATATCCAGCTAGTTCTTAGTTTAAGAAGCTGTACATTTTAATAGTGTATATTTAGTTTAAAATTTGCTTTAGGTTTTCTCAGTGCTTGTGCTGACTTTAAATATTTTTATATTGCATTTTCAAACAGCATCATAACATTTTTGCAGATATTAAATGATCATGTATTCAGAAGCAAATTCTCTAAAATAAAGTTCTTCTGTTCTCTTAATTACTTGCTTAAAACTAAAGTTGTGCTTTTCAACCAAAGGAAAACAGAGTGCGATATCCGCATACAGCTGCCTCAAGTCTCAAAAGAACATTGTAAAATTGAAGTCAATGAGAACAAGGAGGTAAGTTTTGTTTTTAATTGTATTATATTCCATCACTGCATTTCTTCAGGTTACTGAACTAGCTATTTTTGTTTCATTTGTAGGCAATCTTGATTAATTTAAGTACTGTAAATCCAACGCAATTGAATGGTAACAGTTTTCAGCAACCTGCACATCTGAAGCATGGAGATGTGTTCACTATTGTTGATCGTTCTTTCAGGTCAGTAGCAATGAAGGAGGCAAGCAACTATGACACTGATTCTGCATTGAAATCTGAAAAAGCACACTCTTACATCTCCAAGGAGCTCCATTGATTTCAGTGGTGCTCCCTAAGGACATAGGGGTCCACCTACCCACATCTCATTGTGGGATCAGAGACAGAGGTTTAATCTGAGGTTGACACATTTTCTTCTTACTCCCTAAAATAAATTTTAATTTAATTTCATGCTTCATATTTCCTTAAACAGTTTCTGCATAGTATGATCAGAAAGCTGAGCTGTTAAAGCATTATGTCACCTTTAAACTATTTACCAATAAGCTATTCATGACAGTATTGTCTTGATATCTTGGTGTGACTTTCTCCTAAGGTTAGATGTGTTGTATTAATTCAGATGGAATATCTGGGCTAAAGGGTAAAAGGTGTTGTTGTAATGCCGTCACTGTCCAACATTAAACCGTGTTCAACAAGGTTTGGAGTTTGGTATATAGAGACCACAGCCTGCTTAGTACCATGGCAAACACACCATTAAAAATCGTTTTAACCTTTTATTAAGATAAAGAAATGAAGGGAAAAAAAGTTGAAACACTTTGAAATGTAGACTACTAAGTAAGGCTTTCATTTTAAAAACATCCCTTTTTCCCTTTAGCTGGAGAGAAATTTTAGCAGGAAAATCCCCCTTGTTTGACATCTCTCAGACTTAAATTGTAATAATTGTCCTTTGAGGGGAAAAAAGAAGTTAGTTGAGAGCTGTTGCTGCTGTTGTTAAAGTCTAATTGTGTTCCATCTCAGGGGGTAGTTGGGATTTGACGAGCTGGCAGAGGTGGTGATATCATCTGGTTCCCTTTCTCTGGCCAGGTCTGATCAGGACATCTCTCAGGATCAGAATGATGAAGGCTTAGGGTCGCAGGAGATGGCGGGGTGACAACCATGATACGAAGCTTGCTCCACTAGCCAATTTTTTCTCCAAAATTTCTTTCTTTAAGGACCCCAAAAAAGTAGCGGTGGGTCGAATAGCTCTTCCTGCATTATTTTGTCCAACAATTAGGCCTAGTTTCTGATGTACCAATTTTGGTTCAGATTTCTCATGTTTACCAAGCTTGATCTTAACACGGTCCTTGAGTTATATCAGTAGGCCTTTTTGTTTGCATTAATTCAGTCTGTCTCCTTTTTATGCCTTTTCCCATGAACTATTGTTCTTATAGGTTATTGTGATATCTTATGAACTTTCACATACTTTTTACAGTTGAGCTCACAATTAGGGTAGATTTGTAGGCTCAATTATTACAACAGACTTTTGGAGAAAAATTCACAACTATGCCTCGGTGCAATTTATAACCAGTTAAATAATGGTATTATTGCTGGAAGGGGACAATTACTACAGAGTTTAAGTAAGGGTTTATGTAAGTTTTACAGTTAGCCATCATAAATGTAACATAAGCAAAGAGGTTGTTTTCTTCTATTAAATTTTTTTCAGGTTTGAATATCTGCCTCAATCAACGCCAAGAAAGAGACTTTCTAGAACTCCAAAAAATGAAACCCTACAGGTAATTTTAAGGCCACTGACTACATTTGCTGAACATATGCATGGTGTCATCTGTCATGTCATATTAGTATTGGTTCAGTGATTTATCTTCCCCTTCCTATTAGCTTGGCATCACACACTAATCCAGTGATTGAAGCTGTGAAGAAACTCTTGAGAAATATTGTTTTCTTACTATTTACTAATTCATATCGGCTTATGTCAGTTTTCAGCAATGTAAATATTTAATTATAATATTCTAAACTGTTATCAGCAGAACTAAGGATTATTTTTTAAAAACAGTTTGGCTGTTTTAAGAGAGGATGGGTACAGGGGTATTGAGACATTTGAGATCCTTGTACCTTAATTTTTACATTTTAAAGAATTACAGGAGTAAATCATAGCTGTACGTCCCTGCGTCAAAGTATTTCTAGTGTCCTGCTTCCAATATAATCTTATTCTGAATAGCAGTAATGAGTAATGCAGTGTTGTTAATGACGTGTCTCCATCTTTCTGGCCAATGACAATCTAAAGGAGTTAAGTAAGCACAAACTGGGAAGCTTGTCCTCAAGACTGTGAGCAGCCTCTTTTTAGAAAATAATCTGTGATTGTTATTCCATGTGCCCATTACATTAAAGTAATGTTTAAGTCTCTCTAAAGATTGATCAAAGCATAAAATTTTAAATTTTATCTTCATGACTAGCAGGTTTTGTTAACCTTTTCTTTTACAGTCTTTTGCCCATCTTATCAATATACTTGTTGAAATGAGTATCTTGTAGGAGTATTGTTAATCAGCAGATTGTCATGAACATTGAAACACTTATGTAGGCTGCAATTCTTATATTTAAACTAGTAGCTGAAAGCCCATATTGTCTTATAGGTGAGGTACTTGAGCCAAGTAATCCATCGTCTGTGCAGTGTCCTGCGTATAACTAATGAAATAGTTGCATGCAAATTAGCTGCGGAATAAGGGTGGTGATTGTTACCTCTGATATCACAATGATCTAGGACTTTAGCATGGGATAAGTAGATGCCCACTGTAGCTGAAAGCTTGTGCTGTTGCACAGATGTAATTCAAGAAGTCAAAATTACTGAGAACTTAAACTGGATTGTAACACACCACAAATGCCAGTGATGATTGAACCTGATATTCTAAACAAAGAACTCTCAATCATGCTTGTAGTTGTTTCCGGTGCTTCACGCTGGCTCAACAGACATTCCAGGCTTTACGGTGACAATCCTGGCCTCTTATTATATTGATGAGCAGGCTGTCCTGAAGTCTAATAAGCATATCATCTCAGTTTGGTTTAATTATCAGAATTTAGCTGTAATGCATGCTCAGGCTACAGATTCTTTTGGAATTAATGACTATTCCAAAAAATAAGAAACTATAAAACTGTCTTCAGGAGCCTCAGATGTCTTACTCAAGTAGTAACCTGTGTGACCAACTTCAAATACTGTGCAATTTCATATAATGCATGGATTTAAATTTTTGTAAGCCTGGTGCTCAATTAAAATTTGTCTTGGTTATGAAGAGGGGCCAAATTCTGTAATCTTCTGAAAATGTGGAGTAGAAAACTGTATTTGTGATAAAATATGTTGCTTTATCGTAACACTGTACAAATTTACAGGTTCTTCATGTTCAGCAGGTGGCAGAAGTGGAATTACAGAGCCCAAGATCTAAAAGTCCTCAGACCTCTGGTTGGTAGTTGTTTCATGTAGTTTGCTTTTTTCAATATTATATAGTCACATTTTATTCTTAGCATGCTTGCAAAAAGAAGATGGGAAAATGTCAAAAGATTCATTTTACAAGTCAACCTGTTACTTCAGTTGAACTTTATTTTAATAGGTTTCAGAGTAGCAGCTGTGTTAGTCTGTATTCGCAAAAAGAAAAGGAGTACTTGTGGCACCTTAGAGACTAATAAATTTATTTGAGCATAAGTGCATCCGATGAAGTGAGCTGTACTCACGAAAGCTTATGCTCAAATAAATTTGTTAGTCTCTATGGTGCCACAAGTACTCCTTTCCTTTTTATTTTAATGTTACTGAATAGATAATTAGATTTTGCAGACCAAATTCTGCTTTTTAGAGGCATTAAATAAGTATAATTGAGGACAAAAATTAACGACTGCAATTAAAATTTCACTAATTCAGTTGATGTCTGAGGTACAAAAGAATCATTACTCTCCACAGCAAATGTTATATCTGCTCTTGAGTGCTAATACGAAGAGAACATTTAAAAAAGAAAATGGATTATAAAGTTCCAACTTTTGGATGCACCCAGGAAACGGATCCATCGATTCCAAAGATGCCATTTATAGTTGCTTTTTGGAGTAGAACTGCACATTTTAGCCTACAAGTCTATGTGTACTCTAGGCTTTTTCTTAAATTCTCTGCCACAAGTGCAGCTCCACTAGTATAGTGCAAATGCAGAGGTACTGTGGGCTTTCTACACTAGTATTTAACCCTGAGCAAGTCTAGAGAATACAGTGATTCAAAATCTGTGCTAGCATTGCTACCTTTTCTTACCAGCAGTAGATGGAGAAATTGAGGCTTTGTCTATACTAGGACCAGTTGACTGATGTACTTGGTCAGTGGAAAGTCTCCATTCATCCACACAGATTTGCTACAATGGGTTTTTCAGTGAGGGTCAATCATTGCAAGTTATCCCAGTATCCAGTCTCAACTGGTGTTAGCACAATAGATTAAGTACCTATTGTGGACACATCCCGCTATCATGGTAACACTGTCACCACAAAAGGTCTTCCCACTTCTGACCCATAATGCAATAATCTCTCCTGAAGCGTCCTGTCTCTTCATACCACCACCTGTTTTCATAGTCCACAGTCTAGGGATCATCTTGTCCACAATAATTCTATAGTACATTCTGCACAGAGCTCAGTTTGAGCTATTTTCATTGCAAAATGTGCTTTTTTCTCCCCACAAAAAAAGATTTTATAGAGAAGCTGTTATATACTTCAGCATGGTCCTTTGAGAGATCCTGGACCATCATTTTTCTGTGGGGTGAGGAACTTGTCCAATCACAGCAGGGAAGTCCAGCATTTGTCAGCAGCGATCCAAGCTGGCCTCAAGCAATGCTGAGACAAGGGGAAGGACCCCAATGGCAGTTGCCACAATCATGCATCACAGAATCAATGTAGATGCCAGGCAAAACTGGTTAATTTACTGTGGTAGTTCTGTATCAGTTTAAACAAACTTATTTGGAGTTTTAACAATCAGATTCATCCAACTGATTTGAAATTAGCATCCATTCACCTATCTAATGTATACAAAACCCTAAGAGGCCTCTGTGAACCATAGTGATGCAGTTATTGATTCTGCAGATAGACAATATTTCTGAGATATGACCTACTGTTTCTCAATGTGGGGCTAATTCAAGGTCTAAATACAATTTAAATATCAACATAAACAATTTAACTACTGATGAATGTATTACAAAAATTCAAATAGGATTGTGAACAGAGCTTGACTAGTGGGCAAAACTTTAGTGCTGATATTTTATCTCAGCGGCTAACCCTGATTGGTGTTGCTGCCTCTTTATTCAAAAGTGCAAATCTTGTTGAAGGAGAAAACCTGTTTTTCTACCCATTTAATAACAGTCCTCCAGTTTTAAAATATATATATGTGTAAGGTTCTTTTTACCCTTTATTACTATCTAGATAAAATCATAGAATGTGAAGGCCAAAATTTTGGTGAAAATGACAAGCAAAGCACTGAGGAAGATATTTCCAGAGTTGTACCAGCCAAACAACATGCAACACCTAAATCAACATACAGAACAGCTAAATCTAACAGAAGAGAAAATGAGATGTCTCCTTTTAGCAAACTTTATGAATTGTTGAAAAATGAGATCGATGTGAAAACACAGAAAGATGGCAACGACGAGATACCTATGCCACGACAAGCAGGTGATTTTTTTTTTTTTTTTAGAGAGAGGATGGTGATATAATGTTGATGGCCACTGTAGGAGTTATTATTTATGCAGGATATTAGAACAACACTAATTTAACCATAGATTCCTTTATTAAATCCAAAGGCCAAATGGAATTTATACAATTGCTCTAAATGGGCCTACAAAGCCTAAATAAGCAATTTACTATATCCAAAGAGTAACAAAACATTCATAAGCATTTCTTCAAACGGGCTAAATCCAGGGGTGCTGAGACTCATTTGTCAGCTCCAACATTATCAGGCAGGTATTAGCAGAGTTTTACTTTTTTTAATACTCTTTAACAAACAAGTCATGTCATTCCCAATTACAGACTTCAGCTAAACACCAATTTGAGACAGTTCGCCTTTATTTCCAATCTTAATCTTGATGAGATTTAAAACTTCCTTCCCCTCTGCCCCCCAGGTCTTTCCTCCCTATCTCTTCCCCTCCTTGCTGACCAACGGTTTTTCCTTTGCATCATGGGCCCTAATTTTTGAGATAACACTGGTATGTGGGATAGAAGGTCCACATTGGCTCTTTTGTTTAAAATGATCTGCAGAGGCCTTCTTTTTAGAAACATACCCTTTTTTCATTATTTTTTCTTTTAACCAGATATCCTCCCTACTTCATTCCTTCTGGCATTATATAACTCATTACTTTCAAAGCCTCTCTTTTACTTGCTATTTAGGGCCTTTCTTTACAATATATTTCTTTAACCAGATGTAAAATAACTTCTGTTATTTATTCTACAGAGACTAATGCCCAGCAAATTTCATTATTGATATTTCCATCTGGTCAAGAGACCCAAACTAAGGAAAAAGAGGCAATCATTGGTGAAGATATTGAACAGTCTGAAGTTAAAGAACAAGAAATACACAGTGTGGAACTTAATCAGATTTCTACTGAAGGAAATAGTTCTAAGAAGACCAATGAAATAAGTTCTGCAAATTCAGATGAACCACGGACTGGACAAGATTCATCATTAGGAGTTAAAGCAACAGAAATTTCAAATGAAATTCAAAAGAAAGATGTAGTGTGCAGTAGAGTTGGTGGGAATGAATCATGTATTTTGGGGAAAAGTAATAAATATTCAAAGCAAAAGAGAAATAGTAAACAGCTTACACCAAGAAAATCCTTAAATGCAGAAGAAGTGCTAAAAGAAATTCATGATGAGACTTACTCTGTTAGCATAACTAAGGAGAGAGATTCTGAAACTGTTGAATTTTCTCCTGGGTATAGTAATTCCAAAAGCCCCAAAGGGAGTGTTAGACAGGGTAAAAAAATTTCAAATAAAAGTCCATCATCAGAATTATTAACTCCGGAAAGGTTAACATCGAAAGATGCATCTTCTGCTAGTGGTAAATATCACTCTGGAGCGCGAAGGGGAAGACGAATGAGCTCTGGAAAGATGGCTGAAGAAACACTGGAGGGAGATTCATCTCAAGAACCTGACAAGAATGTAGATATTAAAGGTAGTGATGTTAAAGAAAAGCTGACCACAGAGAACTACCAACAGAAATTAGAGGTGGAAGATGCTAATATTGTACTGGGTCCTCACAGGTTGTCATCAAAAAGAAGGTGCTCTGAAAGTGATGCACTTCTGAGAGATGATGAAGTTGCATCAAAAATCAATATTTCTAGCCTACCTACTGAAGACAAAAATTCAGGTAAATACTTTGTATGGTTAGGAGCTATATTTTAAATTTATTTGGGAGAGACTATCATGTTTTATGTAAGTGAAGAAATGGTTTTTTTGCTGCACATCTATCCTTAACTATTGTATATGTAATTATGGCTAACCATAATTAATACATTGAAATTGTTTGAGAAAATGTGAATGTAACTACATCTGCTGAATTAATTGTGCAAAAACTAAGTTATAAGGATTTGTGCTCATTGTGGCTTGAAATGTGCTTCAGACTTTAAAATGAGTAAAAATTAATTTCTAATTTATATGCTGTAATGTTGGACTCTTCATATATAAAGAAATTTTTCAATTGTAATTTTTAAAAGGGGAGACAAAGAGGTTACCTCAAAAGCGGAAAAGTGGAGAACTTGAGTTATTACATCAGCCTTTTGGGAAAAGAAAGAGAGTGTCCTTTGGTGGTCATCTCAGTCCTGAACTTTTTGATAAAAGTCTGCCACCCAATTCACCACTTAGAAGAGGTGCAATTCCAGCAAGGTTAAGCTTACCATTTGGAAATTCACCTCGTGCAGTTCTGAAGAAGGGCCAGGGATTCAAACGTCTCGTAATCAAGGTAAACTTTAAAGATGAAAATTTAAACATTACCAAGGAAACAAAATAGAAATTTCGAGTTTGAAAATTACAAAAAGGCATACATGAGGAAATGTAGATACTGTACCTTCAGCTTTAGATAGCTGTATTTAAATACAGCTATTTCCAGTGTAGCTAGCTCTTCAGTATTTTTGAACTCCCATGTTTGAAGGCCAGCTGATCAGTATCTTATTTGAGATTGTATTTTTACTATAAATTACATATTGACTGGAATTGACATTTATTGGGAAACTATCATAATTTGGACTGAAAATTGACTAAAGGAATAAAATGCTTGAAGCTACAAAACAACAAATTAATTGTAGCCTGAAAATGTTTATCCATTGCTTCCACCAATCTGTGAATTAAGTTTAGTAAAAGATATGTATCAAACTTAATGTAACAGCTTTTTAAAACTGAAATTTTAACTTACATTTAGGAAATAAATGATTTACTTCAGTTCTCATTTCTTACCCTTTTTACAGCTGGTTTGAAATGAAAATGTTGAACATCTTTTTAATTTCCAAGTTTTATTTTAAATGAGTAAAAGCTTGTTTCAGTTAATTTGATACATTGAGCATGTGCTTTTCAGAATTAGGTGAGAATTTGTATTTCTACTTTGTGAGAAATTTTTTTTAATCCTATCAGGATCTTTCAGAGCATTTGCAGAGACAAAAATCATCACAAAGAAACTTGCCCGCCAGGAGGTCCCCGGCTGCCTCGCCGCCCGCCAGGAGGTCCCCGGCTGCCTCGCCGCCTGCCCTTAAAAAAGCGTCACCTAAGCTCACTGCAAACTCCCCATCAAATACACCATACACAAAAGGACGTTTCTCTATTTCTCACATTAGCACACCATCTCCTACTTCAAAGAAGCAGGGTACTGCTGCAACAGAAGTTAAGGAAAGCGAGAGAGATTTTATTGGAGTCAAGACACCTGAATCTTTTCATATTAACCAGGAACATCAGATGTCTGTGCCAACTACACCTAAACAATTAATAAGGCGTAGTATAAGATTTTCTGCGAAGAGAACTCCCATGAAGAGGAGGAGTGATGCTGTGGAAACAATTCATTCTAAAAGAAGAAGTGGTGCTTCTAAAGCCAATTTGCTAGGTTTGTTTAAGTAGTTGATTTTGGAGACTATTAGTGCTTTTTTAAAAACTGAACAGAAGCCATTAATTCATGCATATGCATTATGATATTCTTTAATTACATATCACACATACTATATTTTCTACATGACCCCTACTAGGGATGTAAACAGTTAACCGGTAAGCATTAAGCTTACCGGTTAACCAAAGTTTATTGTTAATACTGGCAGCCCCATGTTGGACCCCAGCTACGCCACACCAGCCAGCGGGAGCCCAGCCCCGGCTATGCCAGCCCCCTCCAGCTACCTCAGTTAACCAAAATAATTTTAATCGTTTAACCAGTTAACTTTAACCAATATTTACATTCCTAACCCCTACCTTTTTCAGTGCACAGGATGAATTTTATCCTCATCATTCAGTATGTGATGCTATGTGTTATTTTCTGTACATCCAAACCTTGCACTGAATATAGCTTTGAAGAGTTTAAGACTGGAAAGGATCATTAGATTATCTAGTTTGCCCTCCTGTATATAACAGGCCATTACATTTCACCCAGTTATCTCTGTATTAAGCCGAATAACTTGTTTGACTAAAGCATAACATCCAGAAAGGCATCCAGATTGGAGTTGGAGAAACCACCATTTTCTTTGGTAGTTCATTCCAATGGTTCATAACCCTCACTAGTAAAATTTGTGCCTTGAATTTGTCTGACTTCAGCTTCTAGCCACTAGTGGCTCTTATGCATTTCTCTGCTGGATGAGAGCCCTTTGGTATCTGGTATTCTTCTAGTGAAAGGTACTTATGCAGTATAATCAAGTAATCTCTCAACTTTTCTTTTCTTTTCTTTTTTCTTTTTTTAAAGTAACTAAATGTATTGAGCTCTTTGAGTCTCTCATTGTAAGGTTTTTTCATTTTTGTGGCTTTGTGTGTCTACTCTCAAATTTTTTAAGATCCTTTGTAAAATGTGGACATTGGAACTGTAGCAGTATTCTAGTATCTGTATCATCAGAGGTAAAATCACTTCATTACTCCCCTGCATTGTGTTAGCCTTAGAATAGAATCCATTTCACCAAGGTGACATTCAGTTATCTTGTAACCACAAGAACATCCTTTCTGTTCCTGCAGTCCCCCTGCTTGGGTCACTACATACTTACAACTTCTGCAACAAATGAGGCAGGTGTCCTGCATCATTCTGTGCATAGGATGAATGGTGCTCAAGGAGTTAATCAGTTGTCTACAGGAGTCCTTTGTGGGGTGGGGGGGAAGAGAGTTAAATAGTTATGAACATGTAATTAATAACTATCATAATACATATACCAAATGGACTGAATTAAGAGTGCATGGAAAATCTTATGTCTGGAAGTCCCCAACTTTTTATTGCTTGATTTTGTAATCTAATAATTCTTTAGAAATAGTTTTAAATGTAATTTAATCAGCTTTTTAAAAATGCAAACTGAAAAGATAAATTCCATCTTTTGGAATCATATTCCCCTTCCAGCCCCCTGGATCAGCATCATAATCGGAACTTTTAGATACCCAGTACAGACCTTAACCAGCAGAGCTAATAGTAACTGGTAGTAGGAGTAGACAGTTATCTTTTGTGAGCCAGACACTAGATGCAGAGGATATACACCTTGCCAGTGGATTTTGCAGCTATTTGCTGACAGAGGAACTTGGCCGTTTGGATATCCTGTCTCTTCCTTTCCTCTCTTCACCCTCCTCCCACTGCCCCCAGGTTATGGAGAAGTGTGTGCTGTAGTGGTAGTATAAACCAGTAGTTCTCAATCTTTTTGAGCACAGGACCCATTTATAGATGTGTATGGTCTGTTGCAACCCAATAAATAGTCTAGGGTGGAGACCTGGGGTGGTTTCGGTTGGGACCTGCCCAGCACTCACAATGGCAGCTCCTGAGCTGTGGGCTGGCTGGGCTTGGCTCATGACTCTGGGCATGGCATTCTCTAGTGTTGCAGTGCTGCTTAGGTTCACCCCACTCCCATAACTGGATCAAATTTGTGTGAATGGAGTTGCAACCAGGCTCATGAGGTGGCAGTGCCACCCACTCAGATTTGGCCTATCCAGAGTCTTGTCATCATGATGCTGGGACCCCAGAGGTTGCAGTGCCTGGAGCAGCTCACCTAGCCCAAACAACCCTGTGGGACAGGAGTTGCCATTGTGGTGACCCAATTTTGGGTCCAGATCCATAGGTCGATAAACCCTGCTGTAGATCTTTCTGCTCTTATCCTTACCGGTCTTCTCCCTCTGCTCCTATCCTTGTATCTTGTTCTGTTCCCACTTTGCTCCTGTCTGTCCTTACCTTTCCTGTTCCCTTTCTGGCTATTATCTCTAGAGGAGCAATTGTAGAATATTTTGCTCAGTCCTGGTCAGGAGCATGCTCAGTGTGGCTGGCACAGGGCTTGATGGAGACAGCCATACCCAATGTAGATGAAGTCTTTGGTTAATTTTGTTGCCTACCTCTAATAAACCTCTGAGCATGTGTGTGCCAATAGCAATTATCAGAAGCCTATAATTCTGCCAAAATCGGGTGGATTTTCACAAGAACCAGCAGCTGGCACCTTGGATCTCTGCCAAATTTCAAGTCCTTGCTCCGAACCATAGAGACTAGAGTTTGTCTGTGGAATAAGCATAAAAATGTAAAAGGTCTATTTTTCCCTGTCCTTGTTCTTGGAAATGACTAAACCACTTTTACTGAAACGTATATCTCAGCGTGAGGCATACGTGTCATAAAAAAAAATTCAAATGATTAAAGTTTTGCAAAGATATAAGCAACTGAAAATAGGGCCTTACAATGGAAAGTGTTATACAACCTCAAGTCTAAGTGTTATTGCCACCTCCACCTGTAATTACCAATCTCCTGAGCCAAGTTCCATAGCAAATGTAATTTAAATATGGGAATTATGAGGAAATAACTCTGGACTGCTGTTTGCACCTTGAGAACTGTTCTCAATCTTTTTTTTTTTTGCTTTCCAGTTGCAAAATCTTGGGCAGAAGTGGTGAAGTTGGGTGTTGCAAGACCGCAAGTAAAAGCTGTTAAAAAATGTGTTCTCAAAGGAAAATCAGCCAAGAAGTTAACAAAATCACCCAAGGTATTTTTATTTAAAATAAACCATACTATTTTCTGAATGCATAGCCTCATCGGCTTTTAGTACATTGTTAGTAGCTAGGTGTGTTTCAAAATCTTCCTTGTCCGCCAAATAGCCTTTGAGCACTGATATACATCTCCTGGATGACTCTAAATGTGCTAGATTCCAAACATTCTTTCTTGATTAGTGAAAGGACAGGGCCAAATTTGCACCATTTTTCATTGTATTGATATATTAAATACAGGATTTAATTGAAACTAAAGAATGTGTACCTTTAAAATATTTTGATATCCACAGTGAGATATAGTATCATTCAGCAGAACTAGTGTAAGAGACAAGGTTATCAGTGATCTCAAAATTATAATGTGAGCCATTTCTGAAGATAAAGGTCTTGTGGATCATCTTCACACACCTAGTTTTATATTTTCCTGTATCAACAAACTGGAAATGTAGGACTTTAAAGTTTTTAGTACCATAAAACCTTAGGTGTTCATTGCTCTAACTTGTCTAAGGTTCTTTGAAATTTAGTCCTGTGTTTGCTACTTCTCTGGTGTAATTGTTTATTTGATATGAATTCATCTCTAATCAAATTTGCTGATGTGAAGTAACCACATGTAGTGAAGGGTGAGATGCTTTGTTTATTAAAAGTCCATTGGAAACGCAAGTGTTTCTGGACTGATATACAGCTCTTGTCACAATTAGTTCATATTACAAAGCAATTTCTGTTAAAATTGCGTACCTTAGTAAAGAAAGTACTGTTGCTTCTGTTTTTCTGCCTATTCAGTTGTACAAAGACTAGAATATGTTGTTTTCTGCCATATTTTAAGGACCTGATCTTTCCTCAGGTTAAGCAAAGTGTTTGGTTTACCCACCTTTCAAGATAAAACTTCCCTTTATTTGCTGCTTACAGTGGTACAGGACAACAGCGGTATTTCTGTTCTTGTCCTTCTTCCTTAGTTGGTATTCATATAATACTTTAGTTTGTATTCATCCAGCAGACATCAGCTATCATTGAGGGGGGTATATGTGGAAGGGCTAATTAATCCACTGCAGTGTGTTGAATGGATAATCAATTTTACTTTTATTAGTAAAATTAAAACTGTGTGAATTTCTAATAAATTTTAATTTTGTTATAATATTTAGAAAATTTTCCTTCAGTTAATTAGAGTAGTTCTGTGTTAGTGTTCTGCAGTAGCATGTTGTAAACACAGTTTGATTTCCAGAATTTGGTTTTTTGTGCCCACAGAAACGGGGAGCCTTTGTCTAAATCTGGGTTATTGGGCTGTCATCAGAAAGGAAGGTTGTCACAACTGCAGGGCCAGGAGGGGAAAAAGAGGGAGGCAGCTTAACTTGTATTCTGTAAGAAATTGATTATAACAAGCAGTAGAAAATGTTGATTTATTCAGAACTTTGAGTTCTTAAATTGTTGTATGCAGAGTTTGCTAGAAGTTGATTACCTTTAGTACATAGGCATTGCTCTTTGACCTATTTCTAGCCAAATTTTACGTTTGAGGTCACCATTAAATGTTTCTCCCATTCTGGGTGCCAAAACATTGAAAGAGTAAATTTTTCCCTTTTCCTCCTGTGACAAAGTCCCGAGCCTGTATTGGTGGGTCCCACGCTTCTGGGCAGTTTCAGTGGCCTCAGAAACTCGATAAGGCCCCAACGTGACCTTCCTTTCTCAGTATAGCAGCAAGAGTCACAGCCTATTGAGTTACTTTCATCACCAGCCAGTATGGGAGATGGGGAAGGGGGAATACCCCACAGTCTCTGTTGCTCCATAGAGCTCAGTAGGCACAGTTCAGCCTCCTGCCTGGACCGAGTCCTGCTTCCCTTCTCCAGGGGATCTCTGTAGAGTGTGTGTGTGTGTGGGGGGGGGGGAGGAGAACCTGTCCTCTACTCCAGGTTCCAGCCCAGGGACCCTAATGGTAGCAGTTGTTGGTGGCTTTTCCTTCAACACTGACACCGCTTTGATTCCCTGGGCTATTCCTCCCATGGTCCCCTTTTCCTAGCATCACCCTTACCTCAGGTTTTAGCAATGCTTCTTCTCATCCACCTCCTAGAGGGTACTGGAAGGAGAGCTTTTAAACAGTGTAAGTGGGACCTTGATTGGTTCCAGCTGTCTCCATTAGCCTAACGGCCTTAACTGGTTAATTAGCATCAGGTGTCTTAATTGGCCTGGAGTAGCCTTTGTTTGGCTATCCAGGGAACAAGGCCCTGCTCATTCTGAAGGCTGATATACCTGCCTTCCAGCACTCTCTTACATTCTTCTGGTCTGAATCTGTCACACTCCCCATTTCCCAAACTTAACACATGAGGGGAAATAAAAGAAACAATTATAGCAGAAAAATGAAAATAGAGTCTTACAAAAATTTGTTTTAATCTTAAAAAGCTTTGTGATAGCTTTTGATAGCAAATACGCATTTTATACTGCTGACTAGAGCGGAATGGTTTAAATCAAGGGGATTGAAATCAGCAAGCAGGAAATATTTATTTCAATAATTTATTTTAATCTTTATTTGTATTTCTTAATTACTTTCCTAAAGAACGGTTTATTTTTTTTCATTGCTTTGTAACCAATAAAACACATTGATTTTCAATTAGATGTAGCCTTTACACCAGTGTTTCTCAGCATATTACACATTGTGGGATGCATATGTGGCCTAGAATGTGTAACCTGTCAGGGCAGAGGCAGCTGAGACCCTGAACCCCAGACCCCTGCCATGCAGGCTGCTGCCCCGGCCAGTTGCCACCACCCTGGAACCCTGTCCCCTGCCATGCGGCTGCCCGACCCCAGGACACCTGCCACGCGGGGCAGGCCCAGAGCCTGCAGGGCGGGCTGGTGTCCCCAGGTTCCCACAGGGCCAGCTGGCTACCCCAGATCCCAGGACCCCCGCTATGTGGAGCAAGCCAGCTGCCCATCCCAGTCCCCTGCTGCGTGTCTGCCCAGGCCCATGGGGCCCAACAGCTGTCCTGACCTTGGGGACTGTGGGGCCCCATGGGAGCCCTACACCCCACCCACCCCAATGCTAGGTGGCGGGGCAGCCCAGACCCCCTCCCCCTCCCGGGCAGCTGGGAACCCAGGCCCCCGGACATACCCGTAGCCGTTAGCACACAGGGCCGCAGTTGTATGCTAATTGGGCCACATGCGAGCCATGAGTTGAGAACTGCTGCTTTACACTGTATTTCAAGAATACTTGTGATATGTCAAGCTCTGCTTGGACGGAAATTCAATTAAAAATGCACAAAACCCATATTTTAAAATTGTTTTTAGAAGTTCAGTATAACTACCTTTAACGTGCTGGAATAGATAAGAAAAGAGTTTTGTAAAAACATGTTTTGCATTTAAAACTAACTGATAAATTATTATCTATAGTTAGTGAATTGAACTGATTGATTCTGGTCATTGTGTGCTTCAATATCACCCACTCACACCAAGTTTTTATTCGTAGCTTGGAAGAGGAAAAGAAGTTTTCCTGCTTTTTTCATCTCCCAATTGGTTTCTTAGCTTTGCATGAACTATTCATTGAACTGAAGTGAAGAAAACATTCTCTCTCTGTCTGCAGAAGAGACAACTGATATCAAGAGCTGGTTTAGTACATCAACAAACCCAGTTCTAGGTTTATTTTGAAAAATAAACCCGAATTTCATTTAATTAAAAAAGCCAACTTAAACTAAAAATCCATTTTTTTAAAAAATGCACATTGGTTCTGACTTTGGTCTGATCTGTGAACAAATGTACACTGATTTAACTAAAATCAATTTTTAAATGTAAACCAGTCTAAGGTTTGCACCAGTTCAACTAAACAGACTTAAAATTTCAGTAACACTGGTACAGGTTTGTGTGTGGATCTTACACTGTTCTGGTCATTACAATAAATTCTCATTTACTGAGCAACTCTGTTTTTCTTTCTACAGACTCCAGCAAGAAAAGTAAAGGGTCATTTTAGTACAGGTCATGCAGATTCTCCAGCTACCATAGTGATAGGAAAAGCTCATACTACCACAGTGAAGCTGGTTGGACAGGCCCCTAGAGTGGTGAAGAATTGTGCTTTGAAACAAAACATGGATATAAATGAAAGCTTCACAGGTAATTTGCACACTTTTTTAAATTAAGCCACATAATTCTTGCCTTATTTCACTTCATGTTGGTTGATAAAAGCAGTTTCTACTTAATATAGTCTATTGTGTAACTTGGAACATGTTAATCTCCGTTACATAGTAGAAAATACCTTTATGTACTGCGGGGACCATAACTTCAATTTTTTTTTGGCCTTGAGTTTAAAATCTCAACTTGAACCTTGTATTAGGAGGGTTTGTATTTAATTTCAACTTCTTAAAAATGAGCGAACTTTGTCAAGTTCATCACTGTCTATGTCACTACCTTCTAGGTCCCTCCATTGTTTTCCCCCTCTTCTGCTACATCAAATACAAACTTCATGTTCTAACCTTCAAAGCTGAACACAGTTAAGCTCTGCAGTATCTCTCCTTCTTAACCCAAGGTTGACTGCTCTCTTAACTTCACCAATGATGCTAGAGTCTCCGTTGCCTGGTTTTCTACTTTCTTTACACTAGTGCCTTTATGCTTTCTCCCATACTGCACTTGCAAATGGGAAATACTGCCAGTCAAATCTGTAAAACTACCACTTTCTCTTAAGTGTCTTAAATCTCACCTATATTATAATGAGTAAGGCTACATTTTAGTCACCGGTATTTTTAGTAAAAGTCATCAACAGGTCACTGGCAGTAAACAAAAATTCATGGCCAGTGACCTGTCCATGATTTGTGCTAAATAACTCTGACTAAATCTTGGGTGCTCTGGGGTAGCAGGTGGTGGTGCGTGGCCCAGGACCCCTGCTGATGCTGCTGGGGGGGTGGTCTGGGACCCCCCCGCTGCTGTGGGGAGGGGAGGCGCATGGTGACCCAAGATCCCCGCTGTGGAGGGCGGTGGCCAGACACACCGGCTGCTGCAGAAGTCCCAGAGGTCTCGAAAAGTCACAGAATCCGTGACTTCCATGACAGACTCGCAGCCTTAGTAATGAGTACTGAAAACTGCTATATAATAACTGGTTAGTAGTAAGCTGTGATTGCTGCTACTGATTAGTATAATTTTTAGCCAATCAGTACTAAAACATTTTATTTTGTTAATCTATCCTCTTACTTCCTCTCCAACTGGGATCTTTTTTTTTTTTTTTTTTTTTTTTAAATATGTACCTGTTATGTCTTGGTGTCTAGATAGTAAGTTCTTTGGAGATGGACTTTCATGTACTATCTTTGTGCAGTGCCTCGCACAATTTTTGGCATCTGACAGCTGCTGCAGTGTAAATGTTATTTGAGTGGTGTCTCAATCAAATATTATTTTAATGTATAGTTGTAATTATTTCAATTTGTGATGTTCCATACGTGCATAGAATCATAGAATATTAGGGTTGGAAGAGACCTCAGGAGGTCATCTAGTCCAATCCCCTGCTCAAAGCAAGACCAACACTAACTAAATCATCCCAGCATGTGTGCTTTCTCTATATCTGGAGCACAATTGTGCATACAAATTAGGCCATCATACGTTGATGCATCAGTAAAGTATGTCTCTAGATAAAGCTTATATGTAGTTTAGTATAGTAGCGTTTCATTGTTTTACAAATAAAAAGAATTATGTTCAATTTATTTAAAATGAATGTGGTGAAAAGTTTAAAAGCAGGATGTGTAGCTAACAGCAGAAAAATGTTAAACTTTACATTCTATTTGGATGTCTTGCTGTATAAAATGCTGTGTGTCCACTTTCTCTTTGTGGTTAATATAGAACTTCTCACAGTGAAGTATCAATAACTCTTGAATTGAGTTTGACTCACACACACACACCTGTTGTGCAGTGCTTACACATGTACTTGGTATTTTGCAGACAATTTCTACTACTCAGTTCTGCTGTACTACATCCTTATTGTTCTAGATTTGTGTTTTTTAAATCAGGGAAATTAGTCTTTTTTTCAATCTGGGATGAAACTACTAACCTGACTTTCATTTATGACATAACATATTTCCAGAGGTGACTCGAACAATCAGTGTATTAACATATTATACCACCTACCTCCTGTTATAACGCCTCTACTGTGAAACAAAGGCGTAGACGTATGATTATCTGCCCTTAAATGTACATTGTGTGGTGTACTATTTGAAGAAAGGGACTAAGTCACAATGCTTTATTTTATTCTTTGTTCTGCCACTGTATAACTGTTTTGTAAATCAAAGCATATGCTAATTACTTTAAACATAATTAATAGGAATGACTGAGATGTTTAGAACTCCAGTAAATGAAAATCAAAAAAGTCCATCTTTATCTGCTGCTCACAAGACTGATCTTACACCATCATGTGCTAAAGCAGAAGGCTCTGAGGTACACACTCCAGAGGAGTCTGGTATGTTTGTTTCTTCTTTTTAATAGCTCTGTGGAAAGGGAGTGAGGGTTTATGGATTGCATATAAGAAAAGCAAGCTAGTGCTACTAACCTGGATCTTTGAAGCTAAGCTTAGTCAATTATTGGTTTTGTTTTAACCTATGCAGACTTAGTGTAGAGTGAGAATGGGGCAGGTGGCAATTTGAGGTAATTCTGAGATAGGTGGTTGAATGCTGCTTTCTATCTTAAAAGATGTATTTGTAGTCCCGACTATTTCTGAACTAGGATGATCCACTTCTTCATTAAATGGTTGTGTCCCATGGAGTATGGTGCTTTCAGAATACTGAAGCATGTGTGATTGTACAAAATGGGTTTAAGGCACTCAACATTGAAGAGTTGGTATGCTTCAGCAAAATGCAGTGAATTGTTGAATGCAGACACAACTAAGCCCAACGCTTGTGTTTTAAGGTAGGGCGAGGGTAGTGTTGATGGAAAAGGTGGGGCCCAGAATGAGAAGTCAAAGGCCATCAAAGGTGGAAGGATGATACTGAGTAGGCACCTTCCTAACTTCCCTAACTTCTTTGGTAGGGTTTCCTTCCTTTCTGTTGTAACTCTTGGTACTAGTCATTGGGTTGCTGTAAGGATCAAAGCTAATACTGTCCCTGAGAGATCAAATGAGATCTCGTTTCTTCAATTAAGCAAGAATTACCTTAATATAGTTCTTCATAGGTAGAACTCAAGAATAAATCCTATAATATACCAAAACTTTAGAATTGCATTTCCATTTACTTGAGAATCTGGAATATATATTTTTAGTTACAGAAATAGGCTTAATAAATGGGTATATTCAGAGCACTGTGTATTCCACAAGTACTAAATTTGCGGCAAAGCTGTGTTATAGAATAAATTCAAGGTTGGTTGGTTGGTTGGTTTTAAGGTTTCCCTTGCAAATTGTCTACACTTGACTTCTTTCCCTAAAACTCTCCACTGTCAGTACCACTGTGCAGCTGTCTCTACCACTAATAGCAATGGTGGGAGATGTAGGGTAGACAAGGGGACAGTGACCACTTCAATTTTACTACAACATTATCTGTGCCTGCTTTGATCCATAGAGCCCTGTGCGGATACAAATTTATATCCGTAGATGCAGATATCCGCGGATATAAATCAGTAACCGCAGGGGCTCCTGGGGACCGCAGCGGAAACAGGAGCAGAACATGGGGCCGCTGCTCCCAGCAGCTAGTGCCCCACGCTGGCAGCTTCTCCGGTGTGGCTGTACCGCCCCCAACCTTGTCCATTGGGGCGGGAATCGGGCCCACCAGCAGTTGTCCCTGGTCATGCTCTTGTGTTCAGGTGCTGTGCATGTCCCCAGACAGGAGACGCAGACAGCTGCATGGAAGGGATGGGGGCCAGGTTGGGCAGTATAGCCTCACCGGAGGAGCTGCCAGCGAAAGGCGCTGGCTTCTGGAGCAGCAGCCCCGTGTTCTGCTCCTTTTGCCACTGTGGTTCCCAGGAGAGCCCTGAGGTTCTGCAGATACCAATTTATATCCACGGATATCTGTATCCGCGGATATACATTTGTATCCACACGGGGCTCTACTGATCCAGTACCTTGCCTATGTTATAAGTACTTGTGTTAGCAACCTTGAGAAATTGTAGGGAAAATCTAGTGTAGATACAACTGTGGTTAACAACAAAAACCTTTAAAACAATATACCATATATGAACTTGACAGTTTGTTTTCTGAGTCTACAAGACAGACTGAAATAGCAGTTCGAGGTGAAGCAAATTTCAGTATCAACATTTACTGCATTACTGGTCACTTTAATGTGCTTATCTTGCACAAATTTTTTTGTCCGCCACACCTTTTCCAGTGCCAAAAATGCCAAATGTCCCCTTATGCCAAAAAATCAGCTTCCACCTGATGCTTGCGTGTTATGCAACTTCAAAACAAAGTTTCAGCACATTTAAAGTTTAGGGACAGTACACAAGAAATTTAACTTAACATTGGATAAAATAACAGAAGGAACACTAGTTATATTCATTTTCATATTTAATTCAATTAAAAACTCATTTTTAAAATTTGTGTAGTGCCTTCATGTTGTTTTTCATTGTTAATTACCAAGTTGCTTGTTTAAATAAGACTAGATTTTGGTGCAAGGGGCAGAAGCTTTGCGTGCCTGATACTTCTTCAGCAATTTCCATACTTGACTTCCTTGCTTAAATTTCCTTTTGAATTACATAAACCTAATTTTATTACAGGAGAGATGGTAATATCACCATTAAGTACCTCCGGCATGTCACAACAGAGAAAAGATAGTCAAGATGTTGTATCTCGCTTCCTGAGACTGGAGAAGTCTCCAAATTCTGCTTTTGTGGCTGCTAAGTTAAAGCAGACTCCTAAAAAAGAGAGAACTGTACTAGAAGAGACAGTGGAAATGAGTAATCCGTTAGTAATGCCAGAAAAGCATATAACTGAGGTGACAGTGAAAGCTAAAAGGCTTGTGAAGACTCCAAAGCAAAAGATCAAACCCGTCGATGCTCTCTTGGGCGTCAAAAGGCTCTTGAGGACTCCAAAGCAAAAGACCGAACCCGTCGAGGCTCTCTCGGGCGTCAAAAGGCTCTTGAGGACTCCAAAGCAAAAGACCGAACCCGTCGAGGCTCTCTCGGGCGTCAAAAGGCTCTTGAGGACTCCAAAGCAAAAGACCGAACCCGTCGAGGCTCTCTCGGGCGTCAAAAGGCTCTTGAGGACTCCAAAGCAAAAGACCGAACCCGTCGAGGCTCTCTCGGGCGTCAAAAGGCTCTTGAGGACTCCAAAGCAAAAGACTGAACCTGTCGAGGCTCTCTCGGGCGTCAAAAGGCTCTTGAGGACTCCAAAGCAAAAGACTGAACCTGTCGAGGCTCTCTCGGGCGTCAAAAGGCTCTTGAGGACACCAAAGCAGAAGATGGAACCTCTTACAGATGAAATTGCCTTAAAAAGATTACTAAAGACTCCAGCACAAAAAAAGCAAGTAGTAAAGGATCTGGTGGGAGTCTGTTTTATGAAGACAATACAAAAGCAGAAATGTCAGCCAGTAGAAGACAAGATAGGGATCAGCCATATTATGAAAACATCTAATCAGAGAATCCAATCAGAAGATATGGTAGGAATCAAAAGGCTATTGAAGACAAAGGAAAGAGTCGAACCAGTAGAAGACATGTTTGGTATCAGCAGACTACTGAGGACACCAAGGGAAAAATATCTACCAGTTGATGACTATGTGGGATTGCAAAAACTTATGGCTGAGCCTAAACAAAAATATTCAAATTCTGAACTGGATTATGTTGGTGTTAAAGAAATTTTTGATACACCAAAGGAAATTAAGGTAAAAGATCTTGTTACATTATTTTGGTAATTTCAATTGTAGTCAAATTCATAAATTTTAAGACTAGAGGATACCATAAGATTATCTATACTACCCTCCTGGCTATAAAATTTCATCCAGTTACCCCTGTGTTGAGCTCAATAACTTATCTGGCTGATGCATGTGTTCCAGAAATAATACTAAATAAGTTACTGAGCACAACACAGGGGCAGTGGTGGATTCTCCATCTCTTGATATCTTCTCATTAAGAATCCATCACTTCCCTTGGTAGCTTGTGCCCGTGGTTGTGAATTGCTTTCATTATTAAAAAATTGTGCATTATTTCTAATTTGGATTTGTCTGGCTTCAGCTTCCAGCTATTGGTGATTCTTATATCTTTCTTTGCTAGATTAGAGTTCTTTAGTACTTGAAATTTTTCTTCCTGAGAATGTACTGTAATCAAATTGTCTTTCAACCATTTTGATAAACTAAGCAGATTGAGCTCTTTGAGTCTTTCACTGCACCCTTTCCAATTTTTTAACATTATTTTTAAAACATGGACATCAAAATTGTATGTGGTTTCCCAGTACTGGTCTCACCAATGCTTTGTACAGAGGTAAGATCATTTCCCAACTCTTGCTCACTATTCCCCTGTTCATATATTTAAGGATGCCCTTTTTGCCACAGAGTGGTACTGAGAAGTCATGTTGGTTTGCCTTCCTTCTCTGACCTCCTAAATCCTTTTCAGAGTTACTGCTTTCCATGATACAATCCCCTATTTTGTAGATATGGCCCGCATTGCTTGTCTCTTAGATGTGTATAACTTTCCATTAGCTGCATTAAAACACATTGTGTTTGAGTGGGATCAGTTTACCAGGTGATCCAGACAACTCTCTATGATGTCAACCCTGTCCTCATTATTTATCACTTAGTCAGTCTTTGTGTCATATGCAAGTTTTATCAGCAATGATTTTATATTTAATTCTAGATCATTGATGAAAATGTTGAACAGGCCTAGAACCAATCCCTACAGAATCCTGCTATAAACACCCCCATTTGATAATGATTCTCCACTGACAGCTACTTTTTTTTTAGCTCTGTCAGCTGGTTCTTATTCTATTTAATGTGCTTTATTGATATTGTATAGTGCCATTTTTTAATCAAAATGTTGAGTGATACTAAGTCAAAAATCCCTTACAAAATTCTTAAGTATATTACATCTAAACAATTACCTTTCTCAACCAAACTTGTAATTTCAAAAGTGGATGAAATCAGGTTTGTTTCACAAGATCTGTTTTCCATAAAATCATGTTTACTGGAATTAGTTGTATTTCTGTCCTTTAATTCTTTATCAGTTGAATCTCTTTTCAGTTTTTTCATTATTTTGCCTGGGTTCGATGTCAGGCTAACCAGCCTTTAGTTACCTAGGTCATCCTGCCTGTCCTTTTTAAATATTGGCACATAACCACTCTTCTGGAGTTACGGAATTTCCCTGTTATTTCAAGATATATTAAAAATGATCATGAGCAGGCCAGAGATCTTCTCAGCTAAGCCTTCTAGGACTCTTGAGTGCAAGTTACCAGGGCCTGACAATTTAAAAATATTTAGTCATAGCAGATGTTGTTTAACATCCTCCTTAGTTAGTAATGGACTGGAAAGTAGCTCATCATCCTCATGTGATAAGAGTATATTGTCCTGCTTCTTTCCAAATATAGAACAGAAATGTTAATACTTCCTGCCTTTTTTGCATCATTAACCGTTTTAAATCTCCTTCTAGTAGGGGGTCTATACCATTATTAGCATTTCTTTTGTTCTTAGTATACTTAAAATCTTCTTCTTGTCCTTAGCACTGCCAGCCACAGATTTACTGATTATTTTTTAATTTTGTTAGGTCAAAGTTACGGATCTCATGCAAGAAAATAATTCTCCTCATATTGATCCTAAACGTGAACGTGGTAAGTGCAAATGTGCATTTTTAAAGCTGTAATTTACAATGTATCTTAAATGTGTGAGGTTTTGAAAATGCCAGAATACACAGAAAATATTGAATTTAGTTTGTGCAGTGATAATTTTGAATACTTGCTGCTGGGAATTGGAATTTATGAATGTAGTATGCTGTTAGTAACATCTGTAGATCCACCAGCATAAAAATCCTGCTCTTAAACTTCATTTAAAATTAAATCTCTTTTGAAAGACTTCCAAAAGCATATTATTCCTTTAACACTATGCTGGTTCAAAACTGAGTTGAAGGTAAGAATGCTGTCTATTGAATCACCCAACAATATCTTGTGCATTTAGCTGTGATTTTCTTACTGCTACTAAATACAGTGGTACCCTTTTCTTAATGCAGCATCAACTTTCACATTTCATGACTTTTTGGTTTTTGTATGAAGCTTTAATATTGCCTTAATGTAGATTTTGCTAAATATATACAAATGAGATTAACAGGATTTTGTGCCGTGTATCAAAATCACTTGGCAGAAAAATTTGAAAAGAAAGGAAAAAAAGGCATGAGATTCAGAGTCTTCAGCACTCTTGAGCATTCTCTGGGATTGGGTCAGTGTCTTTTCAGGATCCCAGGTCACCTTTCTTCCAGTTCAGCCTTCTCTTCCAGGTTATGGATTCTCCTCTCTGACTCTTGCAGCAAGCTCTTATCAATTTGGGCTGGTCAGAGAGTCAAAAGATTCTCTCTAGCTCAGAAAGCATGTCCTAGAATGAACCTCCCAGCCTCACAGTTCTTAAAAGCCAATTCTAACACCGCTCCTGTCCTGCTAGAGAACTTCCACTGCTGCAACCAGCATCCCTGCAGACCACCTGGAATAACTGGATTCTTACAGCCCAAGCACCCTCTTTAGCATACCCATTTTCCTTCCAGACCACAATAATTAAATGTTAATGACTTCTTTTGATTGTTCTATGTGGGAAAAGCCTTCCAGCTGAATGTGTAGTGTATGACAATGTAATTGTCAGCCAATGGCTGATTTAATGCATGAGAGTTAGAATTTTATATATAGAATCCATAAAATCAATCAGAATTCATAAGTTGTACAGAGACAGATTCCCCAAATCATCATAGCAACCGTAATTATATCCTTTACCAATGGTTATTAAACAGTCATGAAATAATCATATCTAAAGTATCAAATGTATTCAAGTTTCTCTCATTCTAAAATATCAGTAGCCCAACCAATAAAATA
Organism: Caretta caretta; assembly: GCF_965140235.1. Taxonomy (NCBI): domain Eukaryota; kingdom Metazoa; phylum Chordata; order Testudines; family Cheloniidae; genus Caretta; species Caretta caretta. Next base: position 102,327,989 of record NC_134212.1, on the reverse strand, counting down.
ACATTTCTTTCCTTTAAGCCCCACAACCTGAAGCAAATACTCACCAACAACCACATACCACACAACAGAACCACTAACCCAGGAACCTATCCTTGCAACAAAGCCCGTTGCCAACTGTGCCCACATATCTATTCAGGGGACACCATCACAGGGCCTAATAACATCAGCCACACTATCAGAGGCTCGTTCACCTGCACATCCACCAATGTGATATATGCCATCATGTGCCAGCAATGCCCCTCTGCCATTTACATTGGTCAAACTGGACAGTCTCTACGTAAAAGAATAAATGGACACAAATCAGATGTCAAGAATTATAACATTCATAAACCAGTCAGAGAACACTTCAATCTCTCTGGTCACGCAATCACAGACATGAAGGTCGATATCTTACAACAAAAAAACTTCAAATCCAGACTCCAGCGAGAAACTGCTGAATTGGAATTCATTTGCAAATTGGATACTATTAATTTAGGCTTAAATAGAGACTGGGAGTGGCTAAGTCATTATGCAAGGTAGCTTATTTCTCCTTGTTTTTTCCTACCCCCCGCCCCCCCCCAGACGTTCTGGTTAAACTTGGATTTAAACTTGGAGAGTGGTCAGTTTGGATGAGCTATTGCCAGCAGGAGAGTGAGTTTGTGTGTGTGTGTGTGTTCCCGGGGGGGAGGGGGGGTGAGAAAGCCTGGATTTGTGCTGGAAATGGCCCACCTTGATTATCATGCACATTGTAGGGAGAGTGGTCACTTTGGATAAGCTATTACCAGCAGGAGAGTGAGTTTGTGTGTGTGATTTTTGGAGGGGGGTGAGGGGGTGAGAGAACCTGGATTTGTGCAGGAAATGGCCCACCTTGATTATCATACACATTGTGAAGAGAGTAGTCACTTTGGATGGGCTATTACCAGCAGGAGAGTGAGTTTGTGTGTGGGGGGGTGGAGGGTGAGAAAACCTGGATTTGTGCTGGAAATGGCCCAACTTGATGATCACTTTAGATAAGCTGTTACCAGCAGGAGAGTGAGTTTGTGTGTGTATGGGGGTGGGGGGGGTGAGAAAACCTGGATTTGTGCTGGAAATGGCTCACCTTGATTATCATACACATTGTGAAGAGAGTGGTCACTTTGGATGGGCTATTACCAGCAGGAGAATGAGTTTGTGGTGGGGGGGGGGGGGCGGAGGGTGAGAAAACCTGGATTTGTGCTGGAAATGGCCCAACTTGATGATCACTTTAGATAAGCTATTACCAGCAGGACAGTGGGGTGGGAGGAGGTATTGTTTCATGGTCTCTGTGTGTATATAATGTCTTCTGCAGTTTCCACGGTATGCATCCGATGAAGTGAGCTGTAGCTCACGAAAGCTCATGCTCAAATAAATTGGTTAGTCTCTAAGGTGCCACAAGTACTCCTTTTCTTTTTCCTTTAACTGTGTAATTGAAAATCATTCATTGTTGAATCTGTAGAAGTCACTCAAATATCTTATTTAGAATATTAAATATACGTTAACTTACCATTTTAAAAAGAAAAGGAGTACTTGTGGCACCTTAGAGACTAATAAATTTATTTGAGCATAAGCTTTCGTGAGCTACAACTCACTTCATCGGATGCATGCCTGTATCTCATGAAAGCTTGTGCTCAAATAAATTTGTTAGTCTCTAAGGTGCCACAAGTACTTCTTCTTTTTTTTTTTTTTTGCGGATACAGACTAACACGGCTGCTACTCTGAAACCTGTCATTACCATTTTAATAGAATCAAATAGTCCTACCCTAAGCTTAGAGGTAATTTTGATCAGGCGCGTTGTGCACTTATTTTACTAATTTTATTCTTGCTCCTTTTGTTCTGTGTTTTTAATGAAAAATGTTACTTGTTTTAGAATCTAGAGGAAATTATGAAAGAGAAGAACTGAAGCAAGAGAAAAGAATGGAAGATTCACTTGAAAAAACATCACTCCCATTTGTGAGATCTAGGAATAGAAACATTAAAAATGAACAAGAATTGCAAGAAAATCTTGAACATGCATTTATTTCACCTAAGGAGTCAGAAATTGTGAAAAATATAGAAAATGTTGAAAAAGAAAAAATAAGTGATGGGTCTCCGACCAAGAGCCATAATCTCTCAAATTCAGTAATCTCTCTTTTACTTACCAAAATGGATCCAGTTCAAGAACCAGCTATGCAACGGCAAAGAGAATTAAACCAAAATTTGAAAGATAGTGATGATAAAGAATTGCTTTTTGAAAATCCTGTGGCCCCACAATTAAATCTTATCCAGGGATCTATCGATTTGTCCGGTAAAGACAAAAAATCTACAAGGGCAAAACAGCAGAAAATAGAAATAAAAGAGAATCCCTCTTCACTAAGAGAATGTGAAGAAAATCTACAGGAGAATGTAAATTTATTAGAATTACCAGTTCTGATGAAAGAGAGCATTGAAGACCAGAAGGAGGAGGCTATTGCTTTCACTACGGTAGTTAAAAATCTAGGAAGAAAAGAGAGAACCAATCAGTGTATGCAAGAAGAAATTATTTCAAAAATTCATGTTCACAAACAACTTGACAAAAATAAGGAAGCTGTTTCCTCAGTAGAAATACATGGAACTTTTCATAGCTCCAGAAGAGGTAAAAGGAGTCTTGAGTCTCGTGATAAAGATTCTTTAATGCCACAAAGAGAAACTACAAGTATGAAACAGAATTTGCAGACTGTGTATCAATCTGTCACAAACCATATTTTAATAATGGAAAATGATCAAAGTATGAAGACAGCAAATGTATCTAGTAGCAGTAAAAATGTAAGAGGGCACCCTCTGCAAACAGGGCTTATAGCACCTGAAGATAAGTCTGATCAAGGTAGTGTAGAAAATAATGAAAAGGTGGCTCTGTCAGTTAGGAAGAGGTCTAGAAGGGAGAAAAAATTAGAAATGCTAGAATCATTAGTTCCAGCTAAAAGAACCAGAAGAGGGAAAACTGAAGATAACAAACAGGAATTTACAGAGGAACATGATGCAAAAGAAAAATCCCAAAGACAGACAACAAGGAATCCTTGTAGAGCAGAAACAGTAAAGTGTGTACAAACAGATGAACAGGATTTTGCCAACAGTACCATTGAGGCTGCTGCAGTAGAAGAATCTGAAATCGATAAACCAACCCTTGAAATTATGGTAACAGAGATGAAAGGAAGAAAATCTTTGAGAGTAAAATCTAGAAAGCAATTAGAGGAAACAAAGAAAGTAAGTACAGAGATGGTACCTGAAAATATAACAAGTGTCCAGGAAGCCAAGAGAACATCAAAAGAAACTGTAGTTAAAATACACAAATCTACAAAAAATGAGACAAAAGCAGCTCAGGGAAATAAGGAAGCAAAAACAGGTCAAAGCTTAAAGTTAAAGGAGTCACATTTTGAAAACACAAATGACGCACCACTTGATGTTTATAGCTTGCAAGCAAACAGGAATTCAATTAAAAAAACTAATCAAACACACGGAAATAACAGAGGTCAAAACGGTATATTGGACATTAAGGAAGGTGAATTTGCCAAAAATGAAAAAATGATACCACAAAATATATCAGAAACTGAACCAGAGACAATTTCTACAAAGGATTCTCTAGGATCTCTACAGACAGTGCAAAGTTCCAAAACCAAGGAAGCCCAAAACAATCCAACTGCTGCAATGGTATATGATGAGAGAACTGTTCTTAGACACGGAAAGAGGATAAGGAAAGGTGATGGCAAACAGGAAGCATCCGAAACCAAACAAATTGAGATTTTAGAAAATAATCCTACAGAAGCAAATGAAAATACACCAAGAAGAGACAGAGGGAAAAAAGTTCATTTTGAACTTGAGGAAGCCAGTTCTGCTTCTCTCAGAGGAAAACACGTTTTACCTGAAGGTAATGATAAAGACCAAAATGAGACTTCAGAAAACTTTCCTTCCCAAGCAAATGAAAATCTCTCAAGAAGGGGCAGAAGGAAAGAAGTTGATCTCACACCAGATAAGGTTAGTTCCACTTCTCTTAGAAAAAAATACAGCTTGCCAGAAAGTGATGCCAAAAAAGACCAAGATGCAGCTTTGGAATCTACTGCTTCCCCTACAAAAGAGAATACATCCAGAAGGGGCAGAAGGAAACAGGTTGATCATAAAGCAGCTAATTCCACTTCTTTTGGAGGAAAATGCACCTTGCCAGGAGATAGCAGTAAAGAAGAGATGTCAGAGAGTCAAAATGTGCCTTTTGAAGCTATTGTTTCGCCTATAAAAGAGAAGCTATCAAGAAGGGGCAGAAGGAACCAAGTTTCTCTCACATCTCAGGCAGCTAATTGCACTTCTCTCAGAGGAAAAAGTAGCTTGACAGAAAATGATGATAAAGATGCGATTCCTAAAGACCAAAACGTGCCTTTGGGAAGTACTACCTCCCAGGCAAAAGTGAATCCATCAAGAAAGGGCAGAAGGCGACAGGTTGATCTCACAAGACAGGCAGCTAGTTCCACTTCTCTCCAAGGAAAAAGCAGGTTGCCAGAAAATGATGGTAAAGAGAAGGTTCCTAAAGAAGACCAAAATGTGCCTTTGGGAAATACTACCGAGGCAAAAGCTAATCCACCCAGAAAGGGCAGACAGAAACAGGTTGATCTCACAAGACAAGCAGCTAGTTCCACTTCTCTCCGAGGAAAAAGCAGCTTGCCAGAAAATGATGGTAAAGAGAAGGTTCCTAAAGAAGACCAAAATGTGCTTTTGGGAAATACTACTGAGGCAAAAGCTAATCCACCAAGAAAGGGCAGACGGAAACAGGTTGATCTCACAACACAAGCAGCTAGTTCCACTTCTCTCCGAGGAAAAAGCAGCTTGCCAGAAAATGATGGTAAAGAGAAGGTTCCTAAAGAAGACCAAAATGTGCCGTTGGGAAATTCTACTGAGGCAAAAGCTAATCCACCCAGAAGGGGCAGACGAAAACAGGTTGATCTCACAACACAGGCAGCTAGTTCCACTTCTCTCCGAGGAAAAAGCAGCTTGCCAGAAAATGATGATAAAGAGAAGGTTCCTAAAGAAGACCAAAATGTGCCGTTGGAAACTATTACTTCCCAGGCATCAATAAAGGGCAGAAGAAAACAGGTTGATCTCACAACACAGGCAGCTAGTTCCACTTCTCTCCGAGGAAAAAGCAGCTTGCCAGAAAATGGTGGTAAAGAGAAGGTTCCTAAAGAAGACCAAAATGTGCCGTTGGGAAATTCTACTGAGGCAAAAGCTAATCCACCCAGAAGGGGCAGACGGAAACAGGTTGATCTCACAACACAGGCAGCTAGTTCCACTTCTCTCCGAGGAAAAAGCAGCTTGCCAGAAAATGATGATAAAGAGAAGGTTCCTAAAGAAGACCAAAATGTGCCGTTGGAAACTATTACTTCCCAGGCATCAATAAAGGGCAGAAGAAAACAGGTTGATCTCACAACACAGGCAGCTAGTTCCACTTCTCTCCGAGGAAAAAGCCGCTTGCCAGAAAATGGTGGTAAAGAGAAGGTTCCTAAAGAAGACCAAAATGTGCCGTTGGGAAATTCTACTGAGGCAAAAGCTAATCCACCCAGAAGGGGCAGACGGAAACAGGTTGATCTCACAACACAGGCAGCTAGTTCCACTTCTCTCCGAGGAAAAAGCAGCTTGCTAGAAAATGATGGTAAAGAGAAGGTTCCTAAAGAAGACCAAAATGTGCCTTTGGGAAATTCTACTGAGGCAAAAGCTAATCCACGCAGAAGGGGCAGACGGAAACAGGTTGATCTCACAACACAGGCTGCTAGTTCCACTTCTCTCCGAGGAAAAAGCAGCTTGCCAGAAAATGATGATAAAGAGAAGGTCCCTAAAGAAGACCAAAATGTGCCTTTGGAAAATATTACTTTCCAGGCATCAAAAAAGGGCAGAAGAAAACAGGTTGATCTCACATCTCAAGTAGCTAGTTCCACTTCTCTCAGGGAAAAACGCCACTTGCCAGAGGATGAAAAGGCAGCCAAAAAATTAAAATCAGGTATGGCAATGATTTATTTTCAGTTACCTAATATAATTGTTTAATTTTTGAAGGTGGGTGAATGTAAACTTGCATGTTTTAGATAAGGAATTGCTTTATTCTTGATCTTGCCTGTAACTTAATGTTGTGAATAAAAGTGATAAAATTTGCATTACTGTAGATCCCAATATTTCAATCTTAAACGTTTGTTGCCACAGAGACACTTAGTACATGTTTGTATAGCACGTAGCATAAATAATACTTTCCTTTGTTACTGTAAATCTCAAGTCCTCAAAATTGTTCTTATTATGAATCACGGTCCACTCAATCTATTTGCAATTGTACAACATCTCTATTGCAATTACAACAATTGTTAACATGAAAAAATATTAGGAAAATATTTAGATAACTGTTTTCAATGTGATGTCAATTTTAAAAGATCACTATCTTTTTCACCTTCATTTAATCTTCCCCACATATGTATGTTCCTTCTCATCCTTCTCCTCTGCCTGGTCCCCTCTTCCCCATCATACTCTTTCTTGCTGTCTGATCCTCCAATCCCATGCTCATGCTAACCTCCTCATTTTTTCCCTTTACATTTGCCGTTTTGTCTTATTCCTTTTTCCCATTCTTTTCTCCTGCCTTCTGGTTCCCTTTCTTGCTCCCTGCTCCTGCTATACATGCACTAGGTACCTGATTCTTTTCTCACCGTTCTTCTGGACATTGCTCTTTAGCTGGAGGTCATCTTTCCACCAAGCAGCTTTTGATGGTAGCTACCATCTCTGGTGCCATTAGTGACTTTTTTCTGGGATCAGCACCTCTTTCTTCTGGTTTCTAGATTCCTATGCAGGTGTCTAGTCTTTTCTTTACAATGAAGAGCCTGACCTGCCAGCTCTTCGTGGACCCAGAACCACTGCTGTATATTCTAATGCAGGGTTTTCCTTGCTTTAATATTTTTATTGGGAGTCTTTAGTTTACATATGAGTTTAAAAAAAAAAATCACTAAAAGTACCAAATTGGGTTTATGGTATAACTTTGGGACTAATACTCCACAAAGGCCCCAAGAATCAAGTGCGGCCAGTTATTCTGGTTGAAACCTTTTCCTTTAGTAAAAGGCTTAAACCCACAAGGCAGCAGGAATGTTGGCAGCGCGCTTACTGAATGGTGGCCTGTATTCACCATGTCACAGCACTATCTTTGGACATTTATGGTGATTTATAACAGTGTCATCTGCTGCTCCACCACAGCCTATTAGTACAGTCATCATATTGTCCATGAGTGCTTATTCAACAGGCTTCCCGGTGTATATCACAGCTAACCACTGTATCTGAAGTCCATTTGTACAGAATGGACTACCATGGTTTCAAAATGCCATATAAGAAAAAGAATTAGCTTTAGTGCACTTATTAATGTTAATCTGGTTTCAGAAATAGCTGTGAGTCTTCAGGGATCTATTTTAAAGGATGCTGGTTGTGCAGAAGTGCAGCTTTCATAACTGGTTTGTTGTATTCCTGGGTATTGTCTCTGGAATATATTTATTAGGGATATTTTTCTCTAAAACAGCATAGCTGAAGATTTGAATTTCAGCTAAAAAGTTTGATTTATTATCTAAATTTACAGTTAATTTTTTATTTTTATTTATTTATTTATTTTTACAGAGTCTGGTCAAAGTATAACTCTGCAGAAAGAAACAAGAAACAAAACTAAAGGAGAACTTGGCAAAGGTGATATAAGCATGATTCAGAGTGCTGGAGGAACAGAAAGGAAAACAAGAGCAAGTGCAAGAACAAGAAAATAATCTTAATAGTTGTAGAACCAGTTTTGAAATCTTTTCAGTATTTGATTTTTCAGTTTTTTTATGTAAATGGATGAGCACTTAGATTTGATAGAGTTGTAAAGCATTCAGTGAATTTAGGTATAATGGAGATATGTTTATCTGTTTATATAAGTAGAAGTGATACCTCTTTTAATGGCATAATTCAGCCAAATATATTTGCTTTCCAAACCGTGGTGAGCTTGTGCAAAATTACAGCAACCAAAAAAACTTTCTGTGCCAACATTGATGCCTCCTTTCACTGATGATCATTTCAGCAGTCTGGAAGTTGTATTACTTTGCTGAATCTGCCCATACGTAATTGTATGTTCTTATCTAGTTAGCTTAATTTTGGGATACTAAAGTTTTATATTTTCATGAAAATTCTGTAAATATTCTTTTTAAAAAAATCTACAGGTTTTTATTGGCAAAACTATTATGTGGGAATTCTGATTTAACAGCTTAAATTGACTACTGCAAAAAATGCAAATAGATTTTTATAAGAGTTAATAAATTTTGTAAATGTTAATTAGATGTGTGATTTTATTTTGTGATTTAAGCATACTTTTTGTTACAAGTATATTAGGAAAACTCAAGATTTATATATAATTACTATTTTTTCCTCACAAGCACAGTGTCAGCATTATTCCCCCAGTCCTCTAAATGACCCAGCAGGTTTATGGAAGCACGTCTTGTTTATGATGGGTCTCCTAGAATATTGGCTGTCTCCTAGTTTGTGGGGCAAGACTGCTCTTTGCTCTGCAGCAGGTCCAATTGTACATGATTGCTAACACCAGACAGCCTGCAGCACTAAATGGATTAAGAATGGGTATCTTAAAGCAATGGGGCTGCCCTTTCCCCAACTCCTCCTTTTCAAAGGAGTGTTATCCTGTGTTTTGTATGCAGTTATTTTAATATAACATCATCCAAGTGTTTTCAGCATCCATGGACCATGTAGATATGTACACGCTAACTAAAGACTATTATTCTTAAATTATGGAGTCTTTCTGTTACTTGTAAATAGCACATTGCATGAATTATTCAAAATGTTAAAGATATATTTTAAAAAACTATAAGATGGTATATATTCTCCCTGCCATTTATTTGTGTTTAAGAGCCTGATCCTGCTCTATTGAAGTTGATGACAGAAATGTCCTGTTGACTACAAGATATAAGTCAACTTCTTCTACCACATATATACATCTGTTAAGTGAGTTTTTAAGCCAGTATTCAAAAAAAAAAAGAAAACACCACCAAACCCAGTATTTTAAATGTTTTTTTCTAGGAAGAGCTGAGTCCTGACATTTTTAAAACATTGAACCTTTTCTACACTATCATTTTTCTTAATATCTTCCATTATTATATGACCACATAGCACAGCTCCAGTGGTGTTAACATTGATGGGACCATTAATGTGGACAGCCTGCTGCTGGCATTGCAACCATTGTGCCACCAGATCTGTTCGAAGCAGAATTAGGGCTTGTCTTCACATACAGCTGTGCCATTCTGGTGCTTTCGTGAAGACACTCCTATGCCAACAGGAGAGCTCCTCCCATTGGCTTAGTTAATCCACTCTCCCATCAACATAGCACTGTCTACACGGTGGGTTAGGTTGGTATAACTATGTTGTCGTGGGTGTGGACTTTTCACACCCCTGAGCAATGTAGTTATACTGATACACGTCTGTACTGTAGACATGGCCTTAGATGACAAACAGTTTAAAACACTGGCAGCTCTCCCACTGCTGCTACTGCAGGTGGAGCTGGAGTAGAGAGAGATTAAGAAAAATACTAGTGTACACACAACCTAAATTTATTCCAAACTCATTTACGGGAATATATGGAGTTGTGGTTTTCTGTAACATAGACAATTGAAAAGCAATGTGTTTAGCTGGGAGTGAGAATTTAAAAATCCTGTTTAAAAAAATACTGAAGGTAAATATTTTAATATTTCAAAGGTTGTGTTTTGGGGGGCTTTTTTTGTGCATAACTTGTACTATGAAGCCCAACTATCCACTTCTTTAACATAGTGACCCCTCTCCTATACCTTTTTGCCGCTGTACTGCACAAGGCCAATAGTTGCAAAGATCCCCTTCATCAAGTAGTGTCCCTATGGGTGCTTCACTGTAGGTGTGTCTGTGTCCCTGCGCTGCTGATCATAGAACTTCGGTAGCTGAAGGGTTCATGTAGCGTTCATGCACCTGGAAACAGTCAGGGCACACCCTGACTGTTGTGTAGGAGCAATGCACACATTACTCTGTTCTATCCAAGGACATAGACCATGAAAACATGGACCATCTGGGAAGTCAAAATAAGGACATCAGCCGTGGGAAGCTTCCTCGGCCGAAGCTCAAGGCCTGAGAATAAAGATTGTAGTAGATAGAGGCCAGTAAATAGGAATATTAATCAAAGTCATATTATTTCCTTTGTTGATGCCTTTTGCGGTCGGTTGGGGTATGTGATGCACAGGGGGGAGAGAAATAAAAGAGGTGCAAAAGCTGACAGGGGTAATCCCATCAGCAGACCAGCCTGCTTGCTTGCCTAAAGCCGTGTCCTGTATTGAACCGCCACAGGTAGCAGTGTCTATGGGGCCCGCACATGCACTGTCTCTACTCGTGCTGTGCCATGAGGCTAGCCAGTGCACATGGGATAACTACCCTCAGTTCCTTCTTAACCACCCTGGATAGAAACAGGGCCTTTAGCTGTCCATTAGCATATCGTTAGCTTTTAGAAACTTTTTAGCTTTCTTCTGACTCCTTATTTGGCTGTGCCTAATAAAAAAAAAAAAAAGAGAGAGAGAAAAGACTTTGTCCTGGTTTTGCCCCCAATGGTGGGAACCCACCTGGAAAAGGATATGCCTAGCTCTCCGGCCTTCAAGAAGTATTGCACTTTCAGCGAGGCGATCCCGGTTGTGGAGAAGCACTCCCAGTGCCTTTTCTTTCTTGGCAAGGACCATATCCAACAAAAGTGTTCCCTCTGCCAGCAGCTCTGACCAAAATCCCACAAAGACAACTTCGCCAGAAAATTATGCCAAGGAATGTGTGGGCCCCTTACTGAATGAGGGAGGCAAACTAGTGACAGAGGATGTGGAAAAAGCTAATGTACTCAATGCTTTTTTTGCCTCTGTTTTCACTAACAAGGTCAGCTCCCAGACTGCTACGCTGGGCATCACAAAATGGGGAAGAGATGGCCAGCCCTCTGTGGAGATAGAGGTGGTTAGGGACTATTTAGAAAAGCTGGACGTGCACAAGTCCATGGGGCCGGACGAGTTGCATCCGAGAGTGCTGAAGGAACTGGCGGCTGTGATTGCAGAGCCATTGGCCATTATCTTTGAAAACTCGTGGCGAACCGGGGAAGTCCCGGATGACTGGAAAAAGGCTAATGTAGTGCCAATCTTTAAAAAAGGGAAGAAGGAGGATCCTGGGAACTACAGGCCAGTCAGCCTCACTTCAGTCCCTGGAAAAATCATGGAGCAGGTCCTCAAAGAATCAATCCTGAAGCACTTGCATGAGAGGAAAGTGATCAGGAACAGCCAGCATGGATTCACCAAGGGAAGGTCATGCCTGACTAATCTAATCGCCTTCTATGATGAGATTACTGGTTCTGTGGATGAAGGGAAAGCAGTGGATGTATTGTTTCTTGACTTTAGCAAAGCTTTTGACACGGTCTCCCACAGTATTCTTGTCAGCAAGTTAAGGAAGTATGGGCTGGATGAATGCACTACAAGGTGGGTAGAAAGCTGGCTAGATTGTCGGGCTCAACGGGTAGTTATCAATGGCTCCATGTCTAGTTGGTAGCCGGTATCAAGTGGAGTGCCCCAAGGGTCGGTCCTGGGGCCGGTTTTGTTCAATATCTTCATAAATGATCTGGAGGATGGTGTGGATTGCACTCTCAGCAAATTTGCGGATGATACTAAACTGGGAGGAGTGGTAGATACGCTGGAGGGGAGGGATAGGATACAGAAGGACCTAGACAAATTGGAGGATTGGACCAAAAGAAATCTGATGAGGTTCAATAAGGATAAGTGCAGGGTCCTGCACTTAGGACGGAAGAACCCAATGCACAGCTACAGACTAGGGACCGAATGGCTAGGCAGCAGTTCTGCGGAAAAGGACCTAGGGGTGACAGTGGACGAGAAGCTGGATATGAGTCAGCAGTGTGCCCTTGTTGCCAAGAAGGCCAATGGCATTTTGGGATGTATAAGTAGGGGCATAGCGAGCAGATCGAGGGAAGTGATCGTTCCCCTCTATTCGACATTGGTGAAGCCTCATCTGGAGTACTGTGTCCAGTTTTGGGCCCCACACTACAAGAAGGATGTGGATAAATTGGAGAGAGTCCAGCGAAGGGCAACAAAAATGATTAGGGGTCTGGAACACATGAGTTATGAGGAGAGGCTGAGGGAGCTGGGATTGTTTAGCCTGCAGAAGAGAAGAATGAGGGGGGATTTGATAGCTGCTTTCAACTACCTGAAAGGGGGTTCCAAAGAGGATGGCTCTAGACTGTTCTCAATGGTATCAGATGACAGAACGAGGAGTAATGGTCTCAAGTTGCAGTGGGGGAGGTTTAGATTGGATATTAGGAAAAACTTTTTCACTAAGAGGGTGGTGAAACACTGGAATGCGTTACCTAGGGAGGTGGTAGAATCTTCTTCCTTAGAGGTTTTTAAGGTCAGGCTTGACAAAGCCCTGGCTGGGATGATTTAACTGGGAATTGGTCCTGCTTCGAGCAGGGGGTTGGACTAGATGACCTTCTGGGGTCCCTTCCAACCCTTATATTCTATGATTCTATGAAATCATCTTTATGGAGGCAGCTCTCCATAAATTCCATCGTGGTGGACGCTGTGAAATCCCATGGCTGACAGCACCACTCTAAGACAACACCCTATGACAGAGACTGGAAGTGCCTTGATCCCTTCGGTAGGAAGGCGTACTCAGCCACCTTACAGTTTTGAATTGCCAGCTACTAGGCACTCATGGCAAAGTACAACTACATGAATTATAATAAATTACACAACTTTATTGATAAACTGCTGGAGAGCTCTTGGGACTCCTTCAAGGTCATCATCCAGGAATGGCAGCTGGTAGCAAAAACCACCTTTGCAATCGGCCGTTGATGCAGCTGACATGGCTGCCAGGACCACCTCCACTGCTGTGGTGATAAGACGGGTGTCGTGGCTTCACCTCTCAGGATTCCTGAAAGAGGTTTAGAACACAGGAGGACTTTGAGGGTTTCAAGCTCTTCGCTGAGAGGACTGATGCCTCCCTCCACTCCTTGAAGGATTGCAGGGCCACTCCCAGATCATTGGGAATCTACACATGAGGGCAAAAGGGACATTTTAGCCCTCAATACCAATAGAGACCTTATTTGTCCCAATTCCCCTCACAATGGCACTATCTGCCCCAAAAAGAATAAAGGGAAATTCCCAAAATGGAAGCCTTTGGGCTCCCAGTCTTAGACTCAACCACCTGCCCCTAAGCACTACTTTTGATGTGCAGGTCGAGGTGTCATGAGACCTCTCCTTAATACTACCTATGCTCATGCACCCATTTGGCAGCGTTCTGCAGTGCCTGGAAGTGCATAATGTCTGATAGATGAGTCCTAAGAGATCATCAGATCTGGTTATTCCATTCACTTTAGCGCCCTACCCCTTCCACAACATAGTCTCATGTATTATATCAACTGTCAGGGAGGAGCCAGATCGCCTTCCCTATGCACGGAGGCAGTGAATCTACGGAACTGGTGCATCTCTCATAACATCACCGTGTCCAAGGTTTACTTCCCAGACACACAAAACTCGATAGCGGACAAGCTCATTCGCAAATTCCCACATGACCATGAGTGGGAGATGCACCCTTCAGTACTTAATGATTTATTCACACTGTGAGGAATACCGTCCACAGAGCGGTTCACCACCTACCAGAACAAGAAGTGTCTGAGATACTGTTCCGGGGTGGGGATCGGTCAGCTCTTTCTGGGCGATGCTTTCCTCCTCCTGTAGGAAAAGGACCTTCTTTACACCTTCTTTCAGTTTCCTCTTCTGCTGAAGGTCCTGCTAAAGATAAAGAGGAATAGAGTTTGCGTAATTTTGATTGCTCCAACATAGCTGAGACAGACCTGGTACCCTTACCTGATGTAGTTCTTGATGTGTCCACAGATCTCCCTTCTGGCCCCTCCGCATCTTCTCTCTCAGGACAAAGGGTGTACCATACATCCCAACTTGGGGATCCTCCACTTCAAGGCATGGCTCCTATATGATTCTAGCACCTAGAGAGCTCATGCTCAAAGTTGGTGTAAGAGGTTCTACTACACAATAGAAAGTCTTCCACATGTCACACTTACCTGCAGAAATGGTCCAGGTTCCAGATCTGGTGCACGTCCCAACAAATCTCTCCAGTGTCAGCAACTCTTCCACATATTCTTCTGGGCAGGGCCAGGGCCCGACTAAATTATCATCAGGTTCCAAGCAGGCCTTTTGAAGGTGCGCCTGAGGACGGTGCACCAGTTTTGATTCCGGATCCTTCCCTGTCTTTTTTGAATCATCTGTCCCACTTCTATCGTGCTTGGTCCCAAGTAACTTCGGACTACTGGGTCGTTCACACAGTGGAAGTGAGATATTCTCTCCAGTTCTGTTCCTACCTTCTCTCCCATCCCCTTTCCCTGTTGCTCTTCAGGGACCCCTCTCATGAGGAACTCCTTATCCAGGAGGTGCAGGCGCTCCTCGCCATGGGAGCGGTGGAGGAGGTTCCTCAGGAGCTAAGGTGCAAGGGATTCTACTCCTGATACTTCCTAATCCCCAAGGCCAACTGGGGTCTCAGACCCATTCTAGATCTGCGCAGTCTCAACAAATGCATGGTAAAGTTGAAGTTTTGCATGGTCTCCTTGGGCACCATTATCCCCTCCCTGGATCAAGGAGACTGGTATGCCGCCCTCGACATGAAGGACGCATACTTCCATATAGCGATTTGTCCTGCACAACAACGCTTCCTACACTTCATGGTCAACCACAAGCACTACCAATTCACTGTCCTTTGGCCTCTCAACAGCCCCCCGAGTGTTCATCAAGAGCATGTCAGTCATGGCTGCTTTCCTCCGTTGACGGCAGGTGCAAGTATACCCCTACCTTGACGACTGGCTGCTCAGAGGCCGCGCCAGGGGGCAGGTGCTGTCCCAAATCAGTTTGGTCAGGTACACGTTCGAGCAACTGGGTCTCCTCAACTTGGGGAAGTCGCCCTTGGAACCGACCCAAAGAATAGAATTCACTGGGGCAGTATTAGAATTAGTTCAGGCGCAAGCTCTTCTGCCAGGACCTGATTTCGAGCCATCACAAACATAATTCAAAGCCTCCAGCAATTCCAACAGCAAGGGGGTACCTGAGTCTCCTCGGCCATATGGCTACTTGCACGTACGCAACCTGGCACGCCAGGCTGCAGCTTAGACCTTTTCAGGCATGGCTTGCCTCAGCCTACTGTCCGGGGCACAACAGCTTGAATTCAGTGGTCATGGTTCCAGGGCAGTTCCTCATGTCCCTCCACTGGTGGCTTAACCCTCAAGCAGTGTGCGAAGGAGTCCCCTTCCACAACCCTCAACCTTCCTTGTCCCTGGTTATGGATGTGTTAGCTCTGGAATGGGGTGCACATCTGGGAGACCTCTAGACACAGGGCCTGTGATCGCAGGACAAGCTCTCCCTGCATATCAACTTCAAGGAGCTGAGGGCGGTGCACCTAGCCTGCCAGGCCTTTCAGGCCCAATTACAAGTCCAATGCGTAGAAGTTCTAACGGACACCACCACCACCATGTTTTACATCAACAAACAGGGTGGAGCCTGTTCCTCTCCCCTATGCCAGGAGGCCCTCCGGCTGTGGGAGTTCTGCATAGCACACTCCATTCACCTAGAAGCATCCTTTCTACCAGGAGTTCAGAACATGCTGGCGGACCACCTCAGCAGGTCCTTCCGCATATGAATGATCCATCCGGCCGGGTGTCATTCACCTCATTTTCCAAAGGTGGGGGTTTCCCCAGGTTGACCTGTTTGCCACCCGACGCAACAAGAAGTGCCCACTGTTCTGCTCCTTCCAGGGTCACAGCCCAGGTTCACTCACAGATGTATTCCTGCTACCCTGTAGAGGTTCCCTGCTCTACGCCTTTTCCCCCATTCCCTCTCGTGCACAAGGTCCTGCTCAAGGTCTGCAGAGCGGGGACAAAGAATTCTGATAGCTCCAGCATGGCCTCGACAACACCTGGTACACTATGCTATTGGAGCTGTCGGTGGACGCACCGGTCACGTTACCTCTCCTCCTCAACTTACTCTATCAGGACCACAGTTGCTTTCAACACTCTGACCTGTGGTCCCTCCACCGGATGGCTTGGAAGCTTTGTGGCTGAACCCCATAGAACTGTGCTCAGAACAAGTAAGGGAGGTCCTCGGCAGCAGGAAGCCCTCCACTAGAGCCACGTATCTGGCAAAGTGGAAGAGATTCTTGTGCTGCTGTGACCAGCACAGTACACTCCCCGCTCCAGGGACCTGTACTTCTCATCTTGGAGTACCTCCTACACCTGAAACAGCAATGCCTGGTGGCGTCCTCCATAAGGGTACACCTTGCTGCTATCTCGGCCTTCCACCCAGGAGCGTCTGGTCTATCTGTCTTCGCCAACCCTATGATTGGTCACTTCCTCAAAGGTCTGGACTGTCTACATCCCCAGATCAGGCAGCCTGTCCCTGCGTGGGAACTTAACCTGGTCCTCTCCAGGCTTATGGGCCCCCCATTCGAACCACTGGCAACTTGCTCCCTCCTGTATCTGTCATGGAAGGTAGCTTTCCTGGTCACCATTACTTCTGCGAGGAGGGTGTCTGAGCTGAAGGCCCTCACCTCTGACCCACCATACACGGTTTTCCACAAGGATAAGGTGCAGCTCAGCCCGCACCTGGCCTTTCTCCCCAAGGTGGCGTTGCACTTCCACACCAGCCAGGACATTTTCCTGCCTGTCTTTTACCCTAAGCCTCATGCCAGTAACTGGAAGCAGAGGCTGTACTTCCTTGATGTTCAGCGAGCACTAGCTTTCTACACTGAGTTCACTAAGCCATTCAGAAAATTGAACCAGTTGTTCATAGCGGTGGCAGACCAGATGAAAGGGCTCCCAGTCTCATCTCAAAGAATATCTCCTGGATCATGTCATGCCATCCACATGTGCTATGAGCTGGTCAAAGTACCGGCCCCGGCTTACAGTACATTCCACATCAGCAGCGTTCTTGGCCCAGGTCCCAGTCCAAGAAATCTGCAGGGCAGCAACTTGGTCTTTTGTGCATACCTTCACCTCTCACGCCATCATCTGGCACACTAGAAATGATGCGGCTTTCTGCAGAGCAGTGCTACAATCAGCGTTTCCTTAACTCCAACCCCACTGCCTAGGCAAGGCTTGGGAGTCACCTGATTGGAATGGATATGAACAACCACTCAAAGAAGAAAAAATGGTTACTTGCCTCTTGTAACTGTTCTTCGAGATGTGTTAGCTCATATCCATTCCAAACCCGCCTTCCCCTCTGTCAGAGTAACTGGTAAGAAGGAACTGAGGAGGCGCTGGGTCGACAGGGTCGTATACTGAGCGCCATGAAGGCATGACTCCAGGGGGCTCCACAGCGGAGCTGATGGGTACTGCTAGGGGACAAACTTTCCGATGACTGTGCATGCAGAGCGCACACCTAATTTGAATGGATATGAGTAACATATCTCCAAGAACAACAGTTACAAGAGGTGAGTGTAGCGACGTGGTCACCCTGCTCCTGCCTGAAGGGGATAAAGCAGCTCTAGAGAGGGCAGCAGAGAGGGAAAGCTAGGCTGATTAGGAAAACAGCCACAGCTTTGTTCAGCTTAATCAGGGCCCAGCTGGCCCTTAAAAGAGGGCAGTGGGCCAGAAGCTGACAGAGTCTCTCTCTAGCTTTTTGAGAGAGAAGGACCTGGCTGCCAGGAAGCTGAGAAGGGTACCTAGGGTGGAGCAGTGCTGGGGAAGGGCCCTGGGAGCCAGGAAGCTCCAGCCTAGCAAAACCCCAGGCTGCAGGCCTTGTTAGGGTAGAGCAGTGCTGGGGAGGTCCAGCCTAGCAAAACCACAGGCTGTAGGCCTAGTTAAAGGCCTACGAAAAGGTACTGGGGCTGCAGAGGGGCAGCCCATAGATAGGCAGAGGCAGCTGGTCCAAGCCCCCTTGCAGTTGATGAGTGGTTTACAGACTGCAGTCTGCCCCAGGGAGCGGGAGCTAGATGATGACTGGCAGTAGCCACTGAGGCAAGGGAGGGATAGGGGGTTGGGGGTTCCGTCAGGGGCAGGTGAGACATCAGCTGGCAGAGGGTGCTCCTGGCCAGAAGAGCTAATTCCCAGGACGACCGACAGGAGGCTCTGCAGCAGTGCATCGTCACCCCGCCACAGTGATTAACCGTTTATGGAAATGCTGGCATCCACTTTCCTCACAGAGTAACTGCACATGCCACTAGAGTTCATTGCACATCTATAGCTCTATTGAAGGCTGTCCCATATCAAAGATTTGCAGGCCTACTACTTGTTCTTCTATCCATATTTTTGCCAAACATTATGCCATTTTACAGATTTTTGGAGATGACACTGCCTTGCATGATGCAGTCCTTCAAACTGCCCAGTCTTGCCTTCTCAGAACCCACATCCTTACTTAGCTTATTGCTTGGGTGTCTCCTATTTGAAGCACACAAAAGAACATATACTAGAAGAAGGAGAGGTTATTTACCTTACAATAACCTGAGTTCTTCAAGATGTTTTGTCCCTATTGGTGCTCCACCTCCCACCTTCCTTCCCCTCTGCTGTGGAGTTCTGGCTTCACGGTTGAGAAGGAACTGAATAGTGGTGTTCTTGCACCTCTCTATAAGCCCTTGTTCAGAGCCGATGCACTGGTATGCGCAGGCATGGGCCCACAGATGCTACTTTACAGCCTACAATTGAGAGTGCATAGGCGCGCATATATCCCATAGTGTAGCACCCAGGGACAAAACATAGAATAAAACAAGTTACTGTGAGGCAAGTAACCTCTCCTTTTACTGCTTTTGGATTTCCTATCTTTTAATGTGTACCTTTCATGGCATTCCTCCCTTGACCTGACACTGAGGTCTGATGTTTGTTTTGGGAGGACAGTAATACTGTTGTTAGGTTAGTGTTTACTCCCTGGCATGTTGCCTAGGTTATCAAGTTTGGTAATTTCCCAAAGGTAGGGATCTGACTGAGGCCATTTTCAAAGAGGATGAACAAAAGTTTACTTACCAATAAGCAGTCATCTTTAAGTACATTATCTCCACAGATTTCCAAATTTTCAGTCTCCTTCCCCATTTCTTCAGAGTATAATATACAATTTGTACCAGATGAATTAGTAAATGATTGATGCAGTTGCAAGTCACCCCCTTTTTAACCTTTGAGATCCCATGTGTCTCCAAAAGTCATTACTAGTAAATGATTTCAGGCATGTGGTCAGTGTTACATGCATTTCAAAGGTGTGGATCTGTGGATTCAGTACAGTTGAACATCTTATTTGCTAAATAACCTTTCATTTTAGGGCATTAAGCACAGGTAATGAAAATCCAGATGGAATTTTAACTACCAAGTATGTCAAATTATCATTTACCTTTTGTTATGTGTTATGGTAGTCATGAGTAAGGCTATGTGTTAGTCATGGGTATTTTTAGTAAAAGTCAGACGGGTCACAGACAGTAAACAAAAATTCATGGCCCGTGACCTGTCCATGACTTCTATTATATACCCCTGACAAAATCTTGAGGGGGATAGCCCGGGGGGTGCCATGGGTGCTGGGGGGCGGGGCAGTGGCGCATGGCCTGGGACCCCTGCTGGAGAGGGGAGGGTTGGAAAGGCCAGCAGGCTCCCTACCTGGCTCTGCGCCTCCCTAGAAGTGGTGACATCCCCCTTGCTCAGTTCCAAGGTGGAGGCATGGTCAGGCAGCTTTGCCTGCTGCCTCCACCCAGAACGCTGGCTTTGCAGCTCCCATTGGCCAGGAACCATGGCCAATGGGAGTTGCGGGGGCAGCGCCTGCAGACGGTGGCAGCACATAGAGCTGTCTAGCCACGTCTCCACCTAGGAGCTGAGCGTGGGAGATGTCGCCGCTTCTGGAGAGCCCCCCCAGTTAATGCTGCCCAGAGCCCGCCTCACCCCCTCATGTGCCCCAACCCCCTGCCTCTTCCCACACCCAAACTCAACTGCTGCTGGTGGCAGGAGGGTGGGCGCAGTGGCCCAAGACTGCCCCAGCAGTGGCCAGTGCAACTGGCACAGGCTGCCTGAGCTGCCCCAGGCCAGGTGCACCAGCAGCTGCAGAAGTTAGAGGTCACAAAGTCCGTGACTTAGTCATAAGTACCTGTCAGTTTCTGTTTTGTACCATAGATCATTACCTTTCCTTATTACAGTTTAAAGTCTATAGAGGTCTCTAACCTATGCCAGGGCCATGGCTGAGACAGAGAATCAGGGAGACATGTCCAGCTCCCTCGCAGTCCTGCTTCTCAGCTGCATCAAACTGACATTGGCTACAATAGAGAATCTGGCTCTTGAATTTTAACTATGTATTTCGTAACTTTAGTGGTTATTTTTCAAACTAAAAGTTGTATTAATACTATTTTAACCCAACATTTCTTATTCCTCTTCTCTTCTTCCCAGTCATTTTTTGGTAAAGTCAATAAGACTCAAGCATATGCTTAAGGACATTGCTGAATAGGAATGAACTTGGCACATGTGTAAAAATTAAACATGTGCTTTGACAAACCAGGGCACCATTTACTATTTGCATCTTCATTTTTTTTGCAAACATATTTAAATAGAGGCCCAGGTGAAAATCTAGCTCAGAATCCTTAAGCCAGAAGTTTTTGACATGCTAACTTGCTTATTCCCCAAGTCAAGTTCTTACAATCTTACATGTGAACTACAAAGGGTCTTTGTTTTAATCATACAACTCTTTGGATGATTCTAAAGAGGGAAAGGAAAATACTATTTAAATATGTAATAGTCACTATACTGTGAAAAAATCTTTAGCTTTTTCTAAGGTGCAGCTTCCTGGTTTCCATTCTCTGTGAGATTGCAGCTACCTTTGATTTTATTCCTTCACATCACTCAAACTTCACTCTTGCCATGGACTTAATCCTCATTAAGGACAAGTGCTGTGGACAGTTAAGAAATTTAACTCCCATACAAAACTATGCAATTGAAAAGGATGTTCTGGTCTTACAAAGAACCATACTTCATTTTCATTACTGTTTTTGAACAAGCACCAAGGGCAGCTCTCCAGAGATCTGTATCTAATATATGCTCAGAAACAATTTGTCGACGATTGAAGTGATAGTCTCGACTGGAACTACAATCTATTGTGTCAATGTGTATTTTGGACAGGCTTTAATCTGTGGAGTCACTCAAGTGCGGTATAGCTATACACATTAATCTCATTATGATTTTGATAAAATATAGTAACTGTCTATGCACAGCAGCCACTTTTCAAAATTGTGCCTTGACTGTTCAAAATTATTTCTTTTTAGAAATACACAAAGGATCTAGTCTGTATCACTGACTGACAACATTCAACATTTCATTGTACAGAATAAAGTCATTTTAAATCTCTGGGAGTCTCCTGAAAAGTTTCTAAAATCAGAAAACTATTATTGTGGGGGGATCTTTTATCATTTAAAAAGAATCAAATACAGTTGGGGGATGAAGATAATTTCCCCCTAAGTAATTCTCAAGCTATGACATTCTACAACAATTTTCAACTTGGAGCAAGTTTCTGTTACTGAAATTTAATGTTCTTAAAATATCACAGGAATTTTCAGTACAAATGCTAGCAGAAGCTTCAATATCGTGGTCATTGCTAGGATGTTCAAATCAGCCTTATCTTAGTCCTCATCGTATGACGTACTGAGCATCCTCAAGTCCCATTGATTTCAATGGGGGTTAAGGGCATTTAATATCTCTCAGGATCATGTGGTTTGACATTTGAAGCTTTAGGAAAATACTCTGACTCTACTATGTATTTCTGATTGTTCTTCTATACTTAAAATCCAAGGAGTCACTCAAAGTCAAGCTAGATATGATGCATCCTGTATCAAGAAAACATAGCCTTTATTTACAGACAAATTAATTCCATGCTTTAAATGTGTTCTCTATCTCGAGCTGCTTTGTCCTTTACCTATCCATTTAAATGACAAAACTTTACAGGAAAGAAAGACAAGCACTGAAATGTCATTCTATTTAATTTTTTTGTACAAACCTACTCATTCTCTCAGCACATTTTATTAGCTGCTGGATTGACAGCGGAGCACATGGACAGTCATAGAGAGGGACTTCGCTGTTGGGAGTGGGAGAGGCAGGAGCAGATGGCAAAACTTAAGAACATAAAAACTTAAGAATTATGATACTGGGTCATAACAATGGTCCATCTAGCCCAGTGTCCTGTTTTCCGACAGGAGCCCATGTCAGAAGCTTCAGAGAGAATGAACAGAACAGGGCAATGTATCAAATGATACATCCCATCTTGTCCAGTCCCAGCTTCTGGCAGTCAGAAGTTTAGGGACACCCAGGGCATCCCTAACTATCTTGGCTAATAGCCATTGATGGATGTGTGCTCCATGAACTGATCTAATTCTTTTTTGAAGCCAGTTATACAAAGTTCCACAAGTTGACTGTGTGTTGTGTGAAGAAGTACTTCCTTTTGTTTCTTTTTAAACCTGCTGCCTATTAATGTTATTGGGTGAGCCCTAGTTCTTCCTTCTTCACTTTCTCCACACCAGTCATGATTTTATAGACCTCTCTCAAATCCCCCCATAGTTGTCTCTTTTCCAAGCTGAACTGTCCCAGTCTTTTTAATTCTCCTCATATGGAAGCTGCTCCATAACCCTAATCATTTTTGTTCCCATCTCTACTTTTCCCAGTTTGCATATACCGTTTTTAACACGAGGTGATGAGAACTGCACACAATATTTAAGGTGTGGGTGCACCATGGGTTTATATAGTGGCATTATGATATTTTCTGTCCCACTGCTAGTGGTTCCTAAAGTTCTGTTAGGTTTTTTGACTGCGGCTGCACTCTGAGCAGATATTTTCCGAGAACTATCCACAATGATCCCAAGATCTCTTTCTTGAATGGTAACAGCTAATATAACCCTCATAATTTGGTACATATATTTGGGATTATGTTTTCCAGTGTGCATTTATCAACATTGAATTTCATCTGCCATTTTGTTGCCCAGTCAACGAGTTTAGGAAGATCCCTTTGTAACTCTTTGTAGTCTGCTTTGGACTTAACTATCTTGAGTAATTTTGTATCATCTGCAAACTTTGCCACCTCACTGTTTACCCCTTTTTCCAGATAATTTATGAATATGTTGAACAGCAACAGATTCTTGGGGGACCTTGCTATTTGCCTCTCACCACTATGAAAACTCTTTATACCTTTGTTTCCTATATTTTAACCAATTCCTGATGCATGAAAGGACCTTCCCTTTTATCCCATGAATGCCTGCTTTGCTAACAAATATTTGATGAGGGACCTTGTCAGGGGCTTACCAAAAGTCCAAGTATACTATATCCATTGGATCACCCATGTCCACATGTTTGTTGACCCCCTTCAAGAATTCTAATAAATTGGTGAGGCATGATTTCCCTTTACAAAAGCCATATTGACTCTTCCCCAACAAAATAAGTTCATCTACATGTCTGATAGTTCTGTTCCTTACTATAGTTTCAAGCAATTTGGCTGGAACAGAAGTTAGGCTTACTGGCCTGCAATAGCCAAGATCACCTCTGAAGCCTTTTTTAAAAAATCAGCATTATATTAGCTACCTGCTAGTCATCTGGCACAGAGACTGTTTTAAGTGATAAGTTATATACCACAGTAAGTAGTTGTGCAATTTCATATATGAGTTCCTTCGGAACTCTTGGATGAATAGCATCTGGTCCTGGTCATTTATTATTGTTTAATTTATCAATTTGCTCCTCCACTGATGCCTCAATCTGGGACAGTTCCTCAGACCTGTGACCTAAAAAGAAGGGCTTGGGTGTGGGGATCTCCATCCAGTGATGACGGAGGCAAAGAATTGATTTAGCTTCTCCACAATGCCCTTGTCTTCCTTTTGCTCCTTTAGCTTCACTGAATTGCCTCCCCTTCACCCCAGGTCCTCAATACAGGCACTCCTGACTTTGCTCACTGCTTGGTGAATGACTTCCTCCTATCTCCTTTGCTCAAGTGACACCCAAGAGAAGGAGTGTGAAAGATGGAAAACAGTGTAAGTTCTGAGAAGGAGATAGCTATTAGCCATCCTACCTGATTGGCTGGCTACATTAGAAAAGCCCTCACCCCAATCTTGGTTTAGTAAAGAGAAATAGTGAAATGAGGAGATCCTGTCAGTGGTTAACACAGCCTGGAGGAGGAGAAGACAAAGTCATCTCCACTCTCCCCACACTATAGGAGGAGAAAAGAGGAATATCCCACTCCAGCTGCTTTGGAGTGAATAGAATCACTGAAAGATTCTCCCTAAGGATAAGAGGGCCCTAAGAGAAGTCTCCCTTACAAGTGCAGGATCTGCAAGGGTTTTCATCCTAGGACCCTTAAAGACCAGGAGTAAACACTTAAGATCCTGCTAATGAAAGCAGCACTCTGGCCACATTCCAACCCAGGGTCTGCAGAACCCATGCTGAGCACTTCCTCGTCAGTTCGCAGTGGTCCGGCACCGACGGTGCGTGAGCCGGCACCGAACAAGGACCCTAAGGTCTCACAGCACCGCCATGGCTCCACCCATAAACTCTTTGGCGCGACACCATTCTTAGTCCCCAGTGCCACCAAAGAAGAAAAGTCCGGAGAGGGGTCGGTCTCCCGCTCTAAAGACCAAGGGACCTGCAGCATCAATGAGCATCTCAACCCAGGCCACCTAGTCTCTCCAGCCCTCTAGGGTCTTGTTGACTCCTGCCCCATCTGGGGTTCAGTTGAGTCCAAACTGTCAATGGTCCCCAGAGCGCCAAGGTGATCAACTCCAGCTCCCCTCAACGCTGGAGGCATTTGAGGGAGCCAAAGACCTTATATGCCTCACGACGCCATCTTCCCCACAAAGGAGAGACAAGTTGCCAGTGACTACATGGCTCCAGTTTCAATCAAGGGGCAAACCAATGCTGATGGTGCACCGATCCCCATCTCCGGTGCACCTCTCCCCGGCATGGCCCACCCGTGCAGGGGAGCCGCACCGTATCCCCAACCTCTCAGCACCAATCCCCGACCTCTGGCAGCCCAGAGCCCTATCGCTCCAATAGGACCAGGAGCAGAAGGTCCAAATCCCGCCGCGACCACCAGCCCTACCCAGCACCATGGCCTCTGCAGTGGCAGCCTTCAATGCAGTTGCCCTTTTAGACACCTGGGAGTATCACCAGAGACAGGGGCAGGTCCAGGGGCCAAGGTCCAGGTCGGCGTCCTCGGCGTCCTTCGCCACTCCGCAGGCAATGCCGGCAGAAGTGCTGACACTGCTGTTGTCCTCTACAGGTCCGGCACCAACTCTCCCATCAGCGGCTCTGCTGGCAGCTGCAGCATCAATACCACTGGCATCGACAATATCGGCACTGCCGGAACCAACAACTTCAGCACAGTCTGCCTGGGCACCAATGTTTCCTCCCCCAGTGGACCCAGCACCGCAAGCTATGGAATACCGCATGCCACGAGACCCACGGGGCGCAAAAGGGAGTGAGCAGGGTCCGCTGCCAGGCCTTTCCTCTTCATCCTCCCCAGATGAAGCTGTGGTGGGACGTCGACAGCCCCAGCTCTGGAGGATAACAGGGTACTCCAGCAGCTCTTATGTCATGCTGCCCAGAACCTGGGTATACAGGCGAAGGAGGTGGTAGAGGAATCCAACCCAGTCATAGACATCCTCACACCCTCTGGTCCCTTTTCATATCGCCTTGCCCATAATAAAGACAATTACAGAGACAACAAAAACCCTGTGGCAGACCCCTGCATCTGTGGCTCCTATGGCTAAGAGGAATGACAGACAGTACTTTGTCCCGCCTAAGAGATATGAACATTTAGACACACACCCCAACATACGCCAGCCGCTCAACGTAGGCATTTCCGGCCACAGCCTCCCTCCAAGTTCTACCAACAGAACCGCCAGGACGCTTCTCGTAGGAGGAATAGGAGCAGTAGAAGGAGGCAGCACCTCTCCTCAGCCCAGGATTTGGGCCACCGTCTGGCCCCAGACCACCCTTTTGAAGGTGCGGTCGAGGACGGCGCACCAGTACTACAACTCTTACCTTTTTGTCCTGACTTTATACCTAAAGTCCCCTTTCTACCGTGCATGGTCGCATATCACCTCAGACCGCTGGGTGCTCCGCACAGTAGAGAGGGGATATTCCATCCAATTCTGTGCCCTCTCTCACTTCCCCAACCCCCTTCAGGAGCTCCTCTCATGAGCAACTTCTCATACAGGAAGTGAACTCACTTCTCTTGGTAGTTGCAGTGGAAGAGATTCCTCAGGAGCAACCTGTACCTGCGGGAACTCAAGATGCTCATCAAGAAACTCAGGTTCCGCATGGTCTCTTTGGCCTTCATTATCCCCTCATTGGATCCAAGAGACTGGTATGCCGCCTTCGACTTGAAAGACACGTACTTTCACATAGCAATAATTCCACCTCACTCAGGTTTGTGGTGAACAACAGCCACTATCAGTTTACTGTCCTCCCATTTGGCCTGTCAGCAGCACCTCGGGTGTTCCCCAAGCGCATGGCAGTCGTCGCGGCATTCCTGCACAAGCAGCAGGTACATGTGTTCCCATACCTTGACGACTGGTTGATCAAAGGCCACTCCAGATCTCAAATGGAAGAGCAGGTCAGCCTCATAAGGACATTTGTCGAACTGGGTCTCCTAAACGAGGCCAAATCGACACTGTCCCTGGTGCAGAGGATAGAGTTAATAGCAGCAGTGCTAGACTCGACTCAAGCCAGGGCATACCTCTCAGAAGCCAGGTTTCGGTCACTGGGCGACATTATACTGGGCCTCAGGCAGTTACCCACTACTACAGCAAGGAACTGCCTGAAACTTCTGGGGCATATGGCCGCTTGTACCTACTTAGTACAGCATGCCAGACTCAGGCTTCGCCCGCTCCAGTCGTGGTTAGAGTCACCAGCTTGAGAAGCTTTGGACAGTATCGTATCCCTGCCTCGCCTAATACTAGACTCCCTCCTGTGGTGGCTTGACCCACAGGTAGTCTGTGCAAAGTACCCTTCACCAGCCCCCAGCCATCCCTCTGGTTAGTTACAGATGCATCAGATCTGGGATGGGGGGCACATTTGGGAGATCTCAGACACAAGGCCTCTGAGAGTGGTGCACCTGGCGTGCCAGGCTTTCAGAGTCCATATATCAGGGAGATGTGTATTAGTCCTCACAGACAACACCAAGGTAATGTTTTATATCAACAAACAGCGGGGTCCACACTCCTGTCCATATGCCAGGAAGCCCTTGTGCTGTGGGACTTCTGTGTAGAGCACTTGATACACCTGCAAGCATCATCTCTCTCTGGGATACAGAATAAGCCGGTGGACAGTCCCAGCCACTCTTTCCACAGCCACGAGTGGTCCCTCTGGCCAGACGTGGTGAACTCAATCTTCCAACACTGGGGCTTTCCCCAAATAGACCTGTTCGCCATACGACGCAACAGGAAGCGTCAGCTATTCTGCTCCTTCCTGAATCACAGCCCAGGTTCCATTGTGGATGCATTCCTACTTCTATGGGGACGCCATCTCCTATACATGTTCCCGTTGGTTCCTTTAGTTCACAAGGTGCTCCTCAAGATCCACAGGACCAAGCCCTAGTGATATTGCTAGCTCCAGTCTGGCCACGCCAGCACTGGTTCACATTGCTCCTGGAAATGTCCGTGGTAACTCTGGTCACCCTACCACTTGTCCTGGACCTAATCATGCAAGATCATGGCTGCCTCTGGCACTCAAACCTCAAGTTGCTCCACCTCACAGCGTGGAAGCTCCATGGCTGAACGCGGTGGAGCTCTCCTGCTCTGATCAAGTCAGGCAAGTTCTCCTCAGCAGTAGAAAGCCCTCCACGAGGGCAACATACCTTGCCATGTGGAAGAGGTTCTCCATCTGGTTAGAACAGTGCCATCAGTCGCCGATGCTTGCCTCGTTGCCATTTATGCTGGACTACCTCCTCCATTTTAAGCAACAGGCACTGTCCATGTCGTCAATAAGGGTCTACTTGGCCGCCATCTCCGCCTTCTATCTGGGCACAGATGGCTACTCAGTCTTCGCAAACCCGATGGTCAGCCATTTCCTTAAAGGTCTCAACAGACTATACCTGCAAGTGTGACAGCCTATCCCGGCTTGGGACCTTAATCTAGTCCTTTCCAGACTTACGGGTCCACCATTTGAGCCACTGACTGCGTGCTCCCTGCTTTCTCTCTCATACAAGGTGGAGTTTCTGGTTGCGATAACCTCAGCTAGGAGAGTGGAGCTCAGGGCCCTTACATTAGAGCTCCCTTACACAGTTTTCCATAAGGAACAAAGTTCAGCTCAGACCTCACCCGGCCTTTCTCCCTAACTCCCTCTCACCGCACGCTCCACCAGGGCTCAGGCCTCTTCAGCAACATTCCTGGCAGAGGTCCCCACACAGGAAATCTGCATGGCGGCAACGTGGTCCTCCATACACACTTTCACAATGCACTATGCAATCACTCAACAGGCCAGAGACGACGCAGCCTTCGGACTAGCTGTGCTCCAATCAGTGGATGGCTCTGACCCCACCCTCCTGAGCTTTGGCTTGTGAGTCACCTGATTGGAATAGATATGAACAAGCCCTCGAAGAAAATGGTTACTCACCTTCTCATAACTGTTCTTCAAGATGTGTTCATGTCCATTCAAATACCCACCCTCCTACCCCTCTGTTGGAGCAACCAGCAAGAAGGAACTGAGCGGGTTGGGGTTGGCAGGTCCCTATATTGGGCACCATGAAGGCACGACTCCAGGGGGTGCCCAGGCCAACCCTATGGATGCTGCTAAGGCAAAAATCTTCCAGCTGGTATGCACGTGGCGTGCATACACCTGATTGGAATGGACATGAACAACAGTTATGAGGTGAGTAACCACTTTTTCTCCCTCCTTCAGCATTATAAATATGCATTTTTCTGAGTTTAAACAAGTGCTCCTTAGTCAACCTGTTTTAAATAAATGAGGTATGAAAGAGTTTCATTATCCAACCATTTTTTTACAATAGTATACAAAAAGTGCTTGGGAGTATGTTAAAATAGTATAAAGGACTCTTCTTTATAAATAGTCCTAAAAATGTTCTGGATGGTAAAATGGTCTTAGTGTTGCCTGTCCTTTCACCAATGTAGAGTTGCATCACAACACATTCTACAAACTAGTGGGACATTCCAGTCAAAACAGAAACTGTCCTGTGGAAATAAGGATATAGCTCTCTTTCAAGCTGGGCCGTTTACAAGTCCCATATGGGTTCTATACATTCTTGCCAGACCGGTGAAGGATTGGCATATTTGTGAGATCACTTTGTGAATCTCATTATTTACACAGATCCTTTAACATAATCCTCAACTCCTAGAGCTTGGGATTCTACCATCTTTGACTGTGATCTCAGATCTTATGCTAAACAAGGGCAGACCTGGTCAATTGTTAAAAAAGCCATAGAGTTGCACATGTTTATAAGACTGCAAGAGGGGAACCTCACTCTTACAGAATGTGGGACGTGAATAGGAAAACATATACCTTTCTAAGAACCTTATGAATTGTGCAGGGAGTGGGGAAGGGGAATGAGGAAAGCAAAGAGATTGTGGAGTAGCAGCATATCAAGAGACCAATTCCCCCTTTCTTCCCCTGAGTCTCCTGAGGTGCACAAGAAGGGGAGATTTCAGAGGAACAGCCGTGTTAGTCTGTATTCGCAAAAAGAAAAGGAGTACTTGTGGCACCTTAGAGACTAACCAATTTATTTGAGCATGAGCTTTCGTGAGCTACAGCTCACTTCATCAGATGTTTACCGTGGAAACTGCAGTTTCCACGGTAAACATCTGATGAAGTGAGCTGTAGCTCACGAAAGCTCATGCTCAAATAAATTGGTTAGTCTCTAAGGTGCCACAAGTACTCCTTTTTTTAAGAAGGGGAGACACTCCTGTAGACTTTAGGATGTGAATAGGAGTGAAGATCTGCCTGGGTAAGAGGATCAGCCACCCAGCAAGCCATAGGAGGCTCACTGGGGTCTCTCCTAACCTTCACCCCTGTACGCCTTAGGAGGCTTGTCAATGTCTTCAGTGGTTGGGCGGAGGCTTATTCCCTCATAGAGTGGATTACTCAAATAAACTTAATTTTAAATTGCCTGCATTGTATTGTCAAGCAAGGGTCTGGCCAAAGGCAAAACTGTTGACATTTCTAACTGTGGTTGCCAACTTCTTTTAATGTCTTAACTTTAGTTTTGGTTGGAAAAATTGGGAGATCTGTCTATGGGAAAAGGCTAGATACTTGCTTTTTTATATCTATGTAGCTCTACCCACCCACAGGCACGCACAAATACATGTGCATACACACGGGTAATGGAAAAAATATATATAAATGAAAGCTTTGACCACTAGCAGTCACCTGATATCTTATTTTAAGCTTAATGGAGCCATTGTGCCATTCTGACATTGCTATGTAACATTTTTAATTTGCAAATCTAGATTGTAATTCACCAATCTTTGGTCTTGAGCACTGGGTCTCTTCAAGGTGGGTCCAGTTTTCTTAGATTTCCCTCTCTTTTCTCTGTTCTTTTGCTAAAAATGCAAAAAATAAAAATAGACTTGTCTGATCACCTCTATTTTTAGATTTTTCAGTTTTTCCACTGAATGCATCCGATGAAGTGAGCTGTAGCTCAGGAAAGTCTATGCTCAAATAAATTGGTTGGCCTCTAAGGTGCCACAAGTACTCCTTTTCTTTTTGCGAATACAGACTAACACGGCTGCTACTCTGAAATCTATTTTTAGGGTGTCATAATTCATGATCTCCTTGTCCAATTCACTTTAAATGCAGTAGAAACATTCATGTTGAGCCAAAGACCTAATCTACCAATTCTGAGATGGACATTCCTGTGTTTATAGATTTTAAGCTGTGAAGAGGGCAGGCAGGTGGTTAAAATAGAGGTTGTAATAATAATCCCCTGATTTAAATTTTAAGATTCTAGATGTTTACTGTATTTTGTGTGAGTAAATCAAAACTGAATAACAATCTTGGGAGAAACAACCCGTAAAATGCTTTACCATTTCCAGATGTGCTATTTGTGAGGGATATAACAAATAACCGAGAAAAAAGTCTTCCTCTTGAAAGTCCTAATTTAAGAATAAAATACAACATTTTCTGACTTCAGAACAATATCCTTAAATATGTGGCTGCTATAAATGAATTCAGCACTTATGTCCAGGTGGTAGGAGAAATTTCAGAAGGGACTCATTGACCAAGTAGGTCAGCATTACTTCGAAAGAGAAGTTTAAACAAGTTGGAATGCCTAAACAGACACATACCCTTTGTTGTATTTGCTTATGATGTGCACCCACATGTTTCTGTGTGAGAACTTAATAATGAAGCTGCACTAATGAAATCAAATCATTGATGCTAACAAATAACTTGCATGTGATTCTAAAATTAAATATTTTTGCCATGGATTAGTGAGATATAAGAGGCTATACCCAAGGATGTCAGTTTGAAGAATTCTCTCTCTCTCTAATTGTGAAGATAATTCTACCCATGTGATAGGGATTCTCCTTTGTCTTATTATTATTATTGTTATTTATTATGAACGGGGTTTCCATTTTCTAGATAATTTTAACAGAAGAAGGTTGGCTAACACCTTTTTCTGTCTTGTGTTTCCAGTAACCTGTCTTTCATTCTTCCATTATCACATGTTTACCACTCCTTGGAGCATATGGCTACTTTGATAGAAGAGTCCTCCAGTCATGATTCCAGTAGAAAGCCTTTTACCCTTCCTCAAGAACAGAATGCAGCTTGCTAGTCACCAAGAGTGGAATCTGTGTGGTCAGCACATCTGAAAGAGCTACAGTTTCATATGGTAAATAACGAAACAGTATCAAAGTTGTTGTAGCTATCAAAATGTACACGCTTGTCATGCCAGGACAATTTCCCTTAACTTCATCACACACATGAAGTGCATATATGCTACTCTACAGCATGTCCATTATGTCCCAAATTCAGCACTGGGATTCAACTCAACTTTCATTGTCTTTAGGCAGAGTTGCATCTGTTCCCATATAAATGGGATTTAGCCTGGTGACTTTGAGTGTAAGTACTTAAGTAGTTTTACTGCAATTAAGGAGACAGTAGCGGAACATTGTCTAGGCTCCTAGAAATTACCCAACCTTCAAATATAATTTACAATTGGAATTAGATTATTTGCTTGATAGGCTTGGCAATAATTATAGTAAATCTCCTCTGTAGCTGGTCCAGAGCCAATATTCATTTCCTGCCCTTTCTTTGAATTGCTAACAGATTTTCTACAACTGGTATCTCTGAGGAGGAGATTATACCTGAGTTAGCTGGGCACAACAGGTACCACCTGCAACAAGGGTTTTGAACATTTTTTTTTGGCTCTACAGCAGTTCTTGAACTGTTTGTTCAGAGGAGGATGACAAAGGAACAATCAATAAGTGCATAATGCAGATCAGTAGTATCACTGCTGGGTTTCTTGGGCTTCTTAGGTCTATTGGAGCAAGTTACATTACTTCTAGATGGTGTCTGCATGCAGAATTGCAAAAATGGGTTCTGAATTTGTGAGCTGTGGTAGCTCATATTGCAATATAACAAACAGCCTTTAACATGTTCACTGGGACAAAGCTGAAAATTTTCCAGCCCTCAGAAGTTAAATTTAGTTTTTGAATTTGTATCACTGAGTGCCACATGGGGGCGGGGGGGGGGGGAGAGAAGAGGATTGTGGATAAACAGCTGGGATAATTGGGGTCTAGCAGGTCTACACCAATTGGGAGTTCAATTGTTATAAAAAGAGTAAAGGATCATAAAATGGCACAATGTATGTTGATAGAGTTCAAAAAGAAGACTGAAAAACTTAGTCTAAACAAAAAGGTCTGTTCATAACACCCAAAGACTGTGAAAAAGTGACTGGTAAACACGAGGAGAATGGGACCAGAAATGAATGTCCCAAAATGGGACTATACTTAAAAATCATTTGAAAGCTGCAGCTAGTGCAGAGTACAGCTGCCTGTCTTTGAAAGGGTGTTTCTCTTTGGGAGCTCAGATCTGTGATCTTCAATAACTACCAATTGATTTCTAATTGATGAAGGTATTGATATTAATCTATAAAACCCTAAATGCTTTGGATCTTAACAACCTGATGGCCTCTCTCTTGGTGTAGTAGTAAGGCAATTACAGTAAACTTGCTCTAACAACTCCCTGATTAAAACAAGAGGGACCCAAGGATAGGGCAGCTCAGTTGGGAAGAAATTCTGGACACTGCCCTAATGTTTGTTATATGCTTTTTAAATTAATATTTTATACTTTTTCTCAGAGCCTTGTTTGAGCCCATTTTTAATAAGCACAAATGAATAAAATAAGGAGTGACAGCACGGACATTTAGTTAAAATCAGGATTAACACAAACTACTGGCAAAAAGAAAAGGAGTACTTGTGGCACCTTAGAGGCTAACCAATTTATTTGAGCATAAGCTTTCGTGAGCTGCTCACGAAAGCTTATGCTCAAATAAATTGGTTAGCCTCTAAGGTGCCACAAGTACTCCTTTTCTTTTTGCGAATACAGACTAACATGGTTGCTACTCTGAAACAAACTACTGGTCAAATCCTGGTCCCATTGAACTTAAATGACAAAATATCAGCAACTTTTC
This sequence comes from Caretta caretta, assembly GCF_965140235.1. NCBI lineage: Eukaryota > Metazoa > Chordata > Testudines > Cheloniidae > Caretta > Caretta caretta. The sequence continues at coordinate 102,294,312 of NC_134212.1, read as the reverse complement.
TGGAATCATTTTTTGGACCAAAGAGATTTACATCTGGGGAAGAGGTTTTTAAATACAGACATTTAGATCTTCTAGCAGTCTGCAGCTTACTAGAGGGACCACTTTTTTAACTTTTAGCTACTGAAATTCAAAACTATTTGGGAGTTTAAATGTAATCTGTATCACTCATATCTAATCATAACAATATCTAGCTCTTTAAAAACTATTACATACTACAGTGTCTTCTAGACAGAGTAACCTTAATACATGTGTGGCTGATGTTACAGAACCTGTAGAATCAAGGAAAGCAAAATCATAACAGTTGCTGTGACTAATTTTTCACTTTTGTGATTTTCTTTTTCATTCTGTATACTGTTCAGTGGTCAATATACAGGATGACACTGTACTGACGAAGTCAGTAGCATGCCCTTCTAAATCAGGCCCAATTCTGCAAGCAGATCCATGTCGACAGACCACTCAGTGGCCAATTGCCTTCAATTTGGCGCCACACAGATGCTTGCAAGAACAGTATCTAAGGGAGCAAATTTTGTTCTCAGTTATACAGTGAATTTTATACAATTTAAAAAGTGTCACATTTTTGCATAAGAGTTAATGTAATTAGTGTTGTAAAGCTTGCTTACCTGATAAACCTAGGACAGGGTCTTCAGATACAACTATTCATTACAATAGCTATAAATACTTTTTAATTTGTGTGGCTTGTACTTTAAAAATACTTAACATTGAGCCTGGCCAATCACTCAGATCATTGTAAAACCTTTAAAAAGTTTGGGCCAAATTCTACTGTATTAAACTGATGTAACAAAGGAGAATTTGGCTCAGCATTCAGTAAGGCAGATGGGCTTCTGTTTGCAACCTTTTAAAGTCGGGTGCATTATCCAGAAACATTTTAAGAAGATGCTACGTATCTGAATGTAGACTTTTTCCTTTATAATTATCTGACGAACTATACAGCTGTAGACAGAAAATATTGATCGCGCTGGTAAATGGATTTAATGCCTTTTCATATTTAAAATTGCCTTGTCATTTGAGTAATGAATTTTCTGTGCTTTATGATGGAAAAGATTACAGTTGAGTTTTATTGTAGGCAGAGATTAATTTGCTAAACCACTTTCAGAGCCCAGGTGTGTTGCTAGCTGAAACAAAATTATTAACCTTAATACAATTTTTAAACAATTATTAAGCTAATCGGATGCAAATTAAACAAAATGAACCTATAAATATATGTGTTTTTCAAATTAGTAATTGGAGTTTTTGATGATCTTTGGCTTGACATTGATAAGCTGCTTCTCATAACAGTCTAATTAGGCAATATGTAAACTTTGGCATTCGGTTCTGTCCTAGTGGCTGTTTCAAATGATGTTTGTAAAATTTGCAATTTCATATTACAGATTAAAAATTAAAAACTGCAGGAGGCTAACATTAAAATGAGAATTCATTTCAGGGAAAGCCCTGTAGACAAAATTCACCCTAATAGAATTGTGCATAAGGGGCTGCAAATCATGATCTATAGTTACACAGGGGAAGGCTTGTCAAAACCAGTATTGTTGGCCTGTAGTTCTATTCACAGTATTAAACCCATCAGTGAAGTCACTTTGGGGAAAATGTGAACATTATCAAAGAACAGTAAATTAGCAAGAAATTAAAGCATATACCCTTGCATTTCCAAAACAAAAGATCCCTTCATTAAAAACCTTTCATCAGTGGTTTAATATTCATAGCAGTAATTTGCATAACTAAATCAGTTTTCACTGATGAGAGACGACCAAAGTTTTTTCACTAATTTCTTCTTTGAATGAGCTCTCTAGTTTTTTGATTAAAATTTCACACCAGTAGTTGAACAGAATTGAATACAGGGCTTAACCATATTTGCAAGGATCATCTTTTAAATGCCAGATTAAATGTTGCTGCTATTAAAAAAAAAGAAAGAAAAGGGAAAAAGAGGACAAGAAGTAGTATTGTTCAAACAGCTTTGTTTACCTTAACTGCCTATATTGTTCCTTGCTTGAAATTCAAGTTTTGTGGGGAAGATTCTTAACTGAAAAACTTCTGGCAACGTTTGTTTAGTACTTTGCATTCTGCCTTTTTGCTCGCTCTTTCCTGTACATATCCATGGAATGACAAAGTAGCACGGTTGACCTAGTAATTAAGAAAAGTCATTAAGCTGCACATGTTAAGAACATTCCAATCTTACTATGAAAATGGAATGCTTTTCCAGATTGGTTTCTCTGTTTTGAAAAAGTTTGTTCTCTTGTTTTTTTGTTTTTTTTTTTAAAAAAGTACTTTGGGGCGTAGAGACAAAAAAGACTTTCAGGGTGTGAAAGATATTTAAATTCTGCTGGTTCAGGAGCACACAATACTAGTTACTATAAACCATCTTTTTCTCTGGCATCTCTGAGATATGGTGATGGTAAATTTGTGTCTGGTAACAGAGAGATTAAAGTGGTAACCAGTTATACAACATTTATATGAAGGTACTCTGGGCACTTATTTGTTGAATTGAAATTATTTCAATTCAAATAAATGCTGATTTGGATTGATCAGCTCCACAAGAGATAATTAAAAGGAGAAAACAGGACAACTAGAAAATTATGGTTTTAGCATTATTTATAGCACAGTCCTGAACCTTACTGCTATATCCTTGAGATACTTATTAACTTACCTTCCCTCAGTTGGAGAGTGACTGCAGCCTCACTTTCTGCAGCCCCCAGTTCTTTCAGTCACTGGGCTTTATACAGGCCCCTCCTGTTCATCCAGCTGAGCCTTAGTCCTTTCTCCTTGGCTCCTCCAGGTGCAGTCTAGGCAGTTAATTGGCCCACCTGTCCACCTTAACCCCTTCAAGCCTTGTGTAGGGTGGACCCCCCATCACATACCCTCTCCCTCAAGCTTGTAACCCCCAGAGATAGGGATGCCTCCACCCTTGAAGTTGCCAGAGTTGGGCTTGCAAGTCATCCTACTCCTGCTCCAAACCATCTACCAGGAGACACAGATTATCATGGTCTGCCATAGCATTCCTCAACTTTTCTCTCTGGAACTGTATGTCTTCTGCAGCTCTTTCCAAGGCCTGCTCATCAGCTACTAGTTTCTCTTGTAGCCCCTTTACTTGACCCACAGGATTCCCCAGCACCTTTTCACTCAAGGTCTAAGTCCTCACAATAGCCTGCTCTACCTCTGTTTGTCCCTATGTCTGTCGGGGCCCTGTCTGTCCCGATCATTTTAATCTGTTAGCTCTTTACTATCCACTACTGGGTGTGTGGGTTGACCACCTGCCAGGTCCATGGTTATCAGTATCACATCTACCCTGCCTGTCCCCAGCATACTCCAGTCCCTGGACACCCTCTCCTTTTTCCTGTCTCACTGGGGTCCATGCCTTCCCATTTGCGACCCTGCACTTTATTAAGAGGGAAGTGCATTTTTATATGGTTGACCTTGTGGCACCAAAACAAACCCTTGTCCTTGTCTTGTCCGTAGGTCATTCTTCAACCTTTTCTTGGCTAGCTATCTCTCCTACGATAGCCTTCACCTCACAGATCATAAATGGGCATCTCCTTCTTATGTGCTGATGCCGACCACAGGCAAAACACTCCCCTCCCTTTTTAGTTCTCCCCGCAGGTTAGACTCTTTTGAGTTTTCTTGTTTTCCTGCCTTCTAGGTATGGCTTCTTGTCCCCATACAGATAGGAGTACTCTCTTTTTAGGTATGCAGGCATATCACTCCCTTGGCCAGGTCTCTGGCCTCCAGCCCTGGGTACTTCCTTTCCACTCTTAATCTCAGCAGCAGGTGCTAATTTCTTCCTGCATGAATTTAAATAAATACAGCTGTTGTTCAGCCAGCTGTGTTAAATAGGTTTACGGGTACAAATATGACTCCCACTGTCCCTGCTGGTTCTCCAGCACCTACCTCAGTTGGGCCTGGATCCTTCCCTGCTGTTTGTTAGCTCCCTTCCCCAGGGGTAGTGACTCTAGAGTCTAGCCTGGGAGGATATATGTACCCTCTGCAAAAAAGGCTTCCATATACTGTGTCTCAATTGTCTCTTTCCCTTTTTTTTTTCTTTCTGCTATAGCTTTCCACACTCCCCTTGTCTCGGGGTGACTGCCTTATACAGTCCACCACAGCCTCTTACATGCCCCTTTATCAGGGGTAATCACTTGCACATGTTCCTCACCAAATTGCCACAGGGTTCTTTACTCATCTGTGAAGCACCTCCTTCTGGCCACGTCTGTGGATTAGCTCTGTCAGGCTGATGAACCTTCCTGTGGACACCCCATCACACTAGCTATCAATGTTCTTTCAGAATCATTAGGGTTTATAGTGTCAGCTTAAGCACTACAGTAATGAGCACTATACAGAATCCTAAAATAGATAGTTCCCATCCTGTTTCATAAGAGTTTTCATTAAAACTTCCTAAAAAAGAGAAAAACAAGTAATCTAAAATAATTTAAATCCCCTCACTGAGCCTGTGACATACAATAACAAAAGCAAAGAAACTGAATTAACAATGAAATTCCATCTTCCTCAACACTATTTATTTAGGAATACAGAACAGTAGTATATGTGGTATGTTCTATCACATGGTGTTTGGATACCTCTGCAACAATAGACAATAATGAAACATGTGAAGGAAAGAGTTTAACCCTTTATCTAGATGTTCCTGGAGTTTCAGTTAAAGTAAGACTTTCGGCGTATTTTTTCAGTGCTATGTCAATTCCAATGGGAGCCATGCCATTGAATTCCAACATATTGGGATGAAAAAATTGCCCATTTTTATGGTTGCCACTTGCCTTGTTTTGACTTGGGGGCTTGGATGATTAGGGCAATCAAGAATTGGGTGTCAGGGATAGCAGGGATAACTCATTCCTTGGTGAAGACCTGCCAAAAGAAGAGTAGAGAGCTCCCAAATAGCAGCCAAAAAGAAAGAGTGGACAGCTCAGTTCCTACTAGCAGTTAGGAAGGGAAAGCATGAAAAATCCCTTCATTTGCAGCTGCCATGTTGGTGGGAGGTGGAGTCGAAGGCATATAAGAGTGAAGGTAGAGAATTTAGGGAGCCCTCTTCTATCGTAGGCCAGGACATTTTCCTCATGTTTCCATCGGGAGTAAAGTGAAATGATGTGAAATGTGTGGGTTGGGTGGAAGAGGATAACTTATGGATTTCATTTTCCTTGTCTGATGGATTGTTGACTAGAGCTGAGCAAATGCTGCAAATTATTTATACACACATTTTGAATGTTAAATGAATTTGTTTTAGATATATTCATACCCTCCTTCATCCAAATTGAAACAACAAATATTAGGCTAATATTGCAGTATATTTGTGGAAAGCAAATTTCCAGAGTGTATATTATATTTTCAGTAGGCTATGTGTCCAATCAAAACTGCTATAATTTCAGATTGTTGGGTATAAAATACCCACAACAATACTTGCTACTGAGTAATCTACAGACTGAAATATGTTTGCATCAAAAAATAGAAACAAAGGAAAGGGCTAAATATGATTACCAAATTGTTTGCTGCAAATGGTTTGTCCAGATGTAGTGGTAACAGACACAGGGCTGGATGATTGGGGTATTCAGATAATAGAGGGTGGAAAGGGAATAAAGAGTTAGTTTATTAAATGAAAGAAAAGGTGACAACATTTTTGCTTGTATATTGTCTGTTATTGTTTCTCTTATTATACTGTAAGTCCAGGGACTTTCTCTAGCTATATTTGTACTGTGGCAAGTAAACCAGGCCGCAGTCAGTTACTGTTCTTTGTTAGGAATTATGTATAGACATTATACATAACCTATTTGAAAATTTTAGAGTTGAATGAAGCTGGACATTTGGGAGGTTAATGCTCAGTTGCTAGAGGAATGACTAGAATAACGTTTTCTTGTGCCTGTACATTATCTATTAACCTGTAGTATCTAAGTGCTGTCTGTGTCTAGCCAACATTCTTATTTAAAAACTTGTTTGACTTTTTTTGACTTTTTTTGTTTATATGCAAATGTCTGGCTTTCTGAAGAAATCCTAGCAATAGCCCCTGACCCAAATGTACATGAAGTGCTGTTCCCCTATGGCCCTGTCCTATTTAGTGCATTCCTCACTACTTGAGTTCAAACAGTAGCTCAGATCAAAATTGAAAATGAGCTTAGGGTCGCATTCTAGTCCCCATTTGTTCACTACACAATTTATCATGATTGGCAGTTTTTGCTCCAGAGAGGGCAAAGGCTGGAACAGGAGGAATGCAGCAGGGCAGGAATGAAGTGTATTAGTAGAACTGTGTAGAGGAGCCTTCACAGCCCAGCCTTGCAATGTCTGATTAGTTCCTAAGTTTTATAAGCATGAAAGTGACCAGCAAAATTCAAAAAGGACCAAAAAAAAAAAGATCTATTTTTGGGTCCTATTGGAAATATGTATTTAAGTATGTAATATATTGTGGCAGTGAAAGGGTGGCTAAATTATTACTCATGACTGCATATCAATGTTGTTTACAAAAGTGCATATGAATTGTAGGGATTAGAAACTGCGGATAAACAAATACAAGGTATGTTATCACTAGAAACATTATTTTTCATTTGTCTCTAATCTAGAATTAAGCACCTGTCATGTACATAATTGATAGTTATTTTACTATGCAGAGGGAAAGGGATTAGAGTCCAGACTTGCCAGGAGCTGAACACCTTCAACTCCCACTGAAGTTAATGGGAGTTGAGAGTGCTCAGCACCTTACAGATTGGACCCTGAATTAACTGTTACACTGGTTATATTTCAATATAGATATATGACTTATTTTTTCATGTAAAGAATAAAAAAAATCATGAAGAGATGGATCAGTAAATATTTGTATATTAGTGAGGATCTAAGGAGCAAAGTGGAATAAGGAGATCTCATTTCTGTCACAGTTCATGTTACAGTCTCCAAAAGTAAGTTGAGTGTGAGAGTACTCAAGTTTCTGTTTTTAGTTATGTTAGTCTCTTCTATTAACCATAGTATAGCAAGTGCACCTCATTTCTATTTCTAGCTAATTTTCTGGCATCTGCTGTTACATATCATCTGCAGCACAACTTTGAAAATAGCTGAGTATTAGCAATTTAGTTATTTACAGGGATACAGTCTTCACATATGTCTGTTGTACTTTCGAGGACAATTAAAGTGTTGAAAACAGAGAAATTTAAAATGTAGCGTTTACATCTAGATTGAGGTGCTGTAGCAGAGCCAAAGGGACAGAAGAAGCATGCATCCAGTGATGATTCTGTAAACCCTTTTTTATGACATTACTGTTCTCCCGCCCTTTTTTTGCCCAGCTGGGTTTGATACCAACAGATACTCTCTCAGTGGAGCAGAGGCTCTGCATAGGGAGAAATAAAATGAACCCTTTAATAATCTTGCTTTACAGATGTTGATGTGACCTATTTTTATCTAGTCTTTCATTGTTGCATGGCTTTAAAAGTAGTCTGTTTTCAAATACATGTATGAGAACGTTATATAAAATTGAGGCTTCATCCTGTATCTAATTATGCCTAAGGCTACGATTATGCATGGAGGTCATGGAATCTGTGACTTCCAGCGGCCTCCGTGACTTCCGCCTGCGGTGGTTGGGAGCTGCCGGGTCCCCCATCACCTGTAAGGGCAGGGAGCTGCAGGGTACACCCACTGCTCTGGTGGCCCCCGGAGGTCCAAGCCACTGCAGGCGGCATGGTACCCTGTAGGCAGTTCCCAGCCACCGCAGGCAGTGTGGGAGCCCCGAAGCTCCCTGATGCCATGGGCAGTGGGAGCCCCCAGAACTGCCAGTGGTAGGGGAAACCCCAAGCTCCTGGCTGCCACGGGGGAACTCCTGAGCTTCCAGCTGCTGCGGTCAAAGGGGAACCCCTGAGCTCCCAGCCGCCATGGACCCCTGAAGCTTCAGGTGGCAGGGGTACCCACAACCCCCAGCTACAACAGGCGGCTCCTAGCCCCTGTGCAGCTGTCCTGCTTCAGATTGTGTGGTGACCCGTAGGTCCCTATTTTGTCCCAGATATTTTTAGTAAAAGTCACAGACAGGTCACGGCTTCCATGAATTTTTCCTTTTTTTGCCCATGACCTGTTCCTGACTTTTATTAAAAATATCCATGACAAAATCTTAGCCTTAATTAGGCCCACAATTTCATCCATTTAGAAACCATCTTCTCATGTCAAAATTCAGTGAGCAAAAATAAGAATGTTTGTTTGTTTCTTTTCGGCATACGGAATCAACTATTGGGTGTCTCTAGCTAAAAGGGAGAAACAAGAGAATTTACAATAGACTCTGGGTTTAAAGAAAACAAAGGCAATTATACATGAAAAGGACTTTCTATTTATTACGATAGTTTTGTTTAGTCTCTTCTCATTCCTTGCAAAGTTGCAGAGTATGCTTCCCGTTAGGGTCATTTTTTTATATTTCTCCATCTCTATTTTGGTAAAATGGCATTTAGATACTATGGTGATGTATGCTCTGGAAATACTAGGCATAGATAGAATAACAGTATTCTTATGAAATGTGTGTGACAATCAAGGTCCAGCCAAACAAAGGGGAGAACAAAGGGTTTGACCCCGAGGAGTAAACCATTGAATCAACTGATAGTATATAATGTTGTTGTGATATAAAAACATGTGAGTAGGGTATTTTTATGAAAGTTTGTGATGTTAGCTTAATAATCATTAAGAAATGTGTAAACAGCTATGGCTATGATTTTATGTCCATATACAGAACTGTGCTCCTAAAACTTTGGCTCCACTTCCCAGCAGGACCGTGAGCCATCAGACAGGGAGAGCCACTTCCCATGCCAGTTGTTAACATGTAACTACTTGAAGTATCCGGCCATTGTCCAGCCCAGGAAAGGAAAATTGTGGAATATTAATGTTAGTGGAAAGACATTGAGACATGCTGTCTCTTGAATCAAGATGGGGTTTCCACAATTTGAATGAATGTTAGTCATCATTTACTAAGAGAGAGAAGAAAAGAAAACCCTTTTAATAGCTGACATTTGGCACCTAGAAACAAAAAGGCAGCCTCTCAGTAATAAGCCGTCTGAAACTCTAGAAGCCCCTAAGCTAGGGGGTATGCCAGGAAACTGTTCAAAGGCAATAGGTAACTTCTGCTAGAAAAAGGGATTTTATCAAAGATAGAAGTGTAAAACCAGAGGTTGCATCTTTGTTTGTTTTCTGTGTAGCTTATAGGTGTTTGCTCTCCCTTACTATTCTATCTTTGAATTTATGTTTTTTCTATTAAATAAACCTTTTGTTTTATTTTTACCCAAGCAGGTGCCTAGTGTGCAAACTGTGTGGGGAGTGTGTGCCAAAATAAATTGGTGTCTAGAGGGCAGGCTTCATGCCTTCAGTGGTGACAAACCAGAGGGAAATGGTCTGAGTGTCTGGTAGTTAAGAATGGAAGGACTGATTTGGGAAGAGGTTGTCAAGGTTCCTCCCCCACTCTGAACTCTAGGGTACAGATGTGGGGACCTGCATGAAAAACCTCCTAAGCTTATCTTTACCAGCTTAGGTCAAAACTTCCCCAATGTACAAAATATTCCACCCGTTGTCCTTGGACTGGCCGCTACCACCACCAAACTAATACTGGTTACTGGGGAAGAGCTGTTTGGACGCGTCCTTCCCCCCAAAATACTTCCCAAAACCTTGCACCCCACTTCCTGGACAAGGTTTGGTAAAAAGCCTCACCAATTTGCCTAGGTGACTACAGATCCAGACCCTTGGATCTTAAGAACAATGAACAATCCTCCCACCACTTGCACCCCCCCTTTCCTGGGAAATGTTGGATAAAAAGCCTCACCAATTTGCATAGGTGACCACAGACCCAAACCCTTGGATCTGAGAACAATGAAAAAGCATTCAGTTTCTTACAAGAAGACTTTTAATAAAAATAGAAATGAAGAAATCCCCCCTGTAAAATCAGGATGGTAGATATCTTACAGGGTAATTAGATTCAAAAACATAGAGAACCCCTCTTGGCAAAACCTTAAGTTACAAAAATGATACACAAACAGAAATAGTTATTCTATTCAGCACAATTCTTTTCTCAGCCATTTAAAGAAATCATAATCTAACACATACCTAGCTAGATTACTTACTAAAAGTTCTAAGACTCCATTCCTGGTCTATCCCCGATAAAGACAGACTATAGAAAAGACACACAGACCCTTTGTTTCTCTCCCTCCTCCCAGCTTTTGAAAGTATCTTGTCTCCTCATTGGTCATTTTGGTCAGGTGCCAGCGAGGTTACCTTTAGCTTCTTAACCCTTTACAGGTGAGAGGAGCTTTCCCCTGGCCAGGAGGGATTTCAAAGGGGTTTACCCTTCCCTTTATATTTATGACAGAGGTGGGACTGGATGAGCTATTGAAGTTACACTGGAAGGAGTAAGTAGGCTGTTGGAAGCCTGGGTAACACCTTGTGCTTGTAGGGATGCTCTAGTGTTCAGAGGTCTGAACCAAAACTGTGCATCACAGGGGCACCCAAGGATAAAGGGAACAGAAACCCAAAGGGTGACAGAACCCCTTACCAGTCTGGGTAATCTCCACAGTGGCACAAAGTGTTTTCATGTTACTTTTTAAGTAGTAAGGGTCATATATTTAAAACCTATGAAGCAGACTTTTCCAACCCAATCTTTTTATAACATGGCTGAGTTTTTATTTATATATATATATAATGGGCCAAATTGTCTGACCGACAAGCCATGGTGTCTCATTTGAGCCTGAGATCTTTGTATGGGCTCAGTACTGCTCATAAATGGTCACTTTACACTATTTGTGCATTTTCCCCTATTGTGGGACCACTTTGCTCTGGTCCAGGACCCAGATACAAGTTAGAGCAGCCTGAAGGGATTGTTATGACAGCTGAGATTGCTAAGGCACAGGGATGCCCCACCCACACACTTTCTCTCATCCAGGACTTCTGCACCACAGCAGGAAAGAAAGGAGTCACTGTGTGTGTTCTACGTCAGCCCAGAATCCTCTTCATTGGTGTGATCTTCCCTTAGAGTAGCTTTGCACTGGTAGGATGGTATAAAGCTAACCTACTACACCCTTATGTAGTAATGTCCTAAAGAATCTCAAAGAGCTACATAAACTTTTCTTACCCTTGAAATGCAGTCATCTCTGGGATGGGGGGAGTATGGCAACTGTTTCATTGGTGTGAGAGGTATGCTTGCACATAACCCTTGGTTAATAATCTGGTAGACTATCTTTATTCCATATATTCGAGGGGGGGCGGGAAGAGGGGAAGGCTTAATACTGGAGATGGGCCTGATCCAAAATACTGGCTCCACCTGCTGCTCCCCTATCTCTGTTTCCAGATACAAATTTTGCAGTTGGCTCCTGACTGCTGGTGAGACCTTTTTCCACTTGACTTCTCAAGAATTCAGTTTGACTCCAGATTTCATCACTTTAGCTTAGAACAAAGCTATGGTGAGTTCTTCAGATGCAAATGAAGGGGGCGGATACAGAAAACCTCTTTCTTTATACACATTTACATGTACATTTCCTTACAATATATTATATCACACACTTTGAGATTGGGTTTGTTATTTTGTAGGAACCAACCCCTGCACACCATGCTCTGTCCATGCATGACCTACTCTGAACTTCAACTTACATTCCCAGTGCTATTTTATCCATTGCAAATGATACAAGGGTATTCTCCCTTATCTTAACGAGTACAGACATCTTGTCTCTAGCCTACTGATCCACTTACCTCCCCAATCACGCATTTTGAGAAATATGATCTTTCCCACATCTAGTTATTCATGGCAAGCCTGGCCTACACCCCCAATAACGAGTTGAGTTTTCACACTACTGGCCTAAGGCAACTGAGTAAAATGAAATATACAGACAAAGGATTATACATGTCACGGGGTTATGTTTTTCAAAGGGACTGAACACCTCTTGGGACCATCAAAAATCCACATGAGTTTTTTTGGCTGCAGGTGTTGGTATTGTGATCTTTGCATTTGCAAATATTTTTGTGCAAACAATAGTTGGCAGTTTGCTTCTTATCAACTCCACTCCAGGGAAGGACATGCAGGGTAAGTTTTTTCACTTCATGTAGGGCATAAACTAGCACTCCCAAATGGACTGAAACTAAACAGTTTTAGGATGTTAGAAACTTCATTAGTTTCTGCTGAAAATGCCCCTCTGACCAAATAAAACCCTATCTGGGGGTCCAGTCTGAAGAACAGATGACCTATACAGCTAGGTATAAGAACATTTTGGAATGTGGAAGAATCCTGAAAGCCAACAGCTAAGCCTTTAGCCCACAACACACCTTGCTTTTCTGATGAAAAGCACATGTGCAACTTAGCATAGGTTATCACCTCAAGGCAAGAATTTTATCTGAGCTTAATAGCAGGTTTTGGTTAACACTGGAGAGAATTTACACTTACTATTTTGGCCACCAGAAGGAGTCTATGAATGCAATAGAAACTCACTAGGGCAAATTCATCCCTGGTGGAATTCCATTAGGTGCAGTGAAATAAAACCAGGATGAATTTGTTACTGAGAGTTACAATTAAAAATGAATAACGAGCTGAGTAGACACTGACATTATCTGACTGACTAAAATATGACCACATAGATCATTGTTGCAACCACTGTTATATATTTGCAGAAAATCTTGTACAAAGGTTGTCAAGTGAGGTATCTATGAAAAGGTTATAATTTGCTAGTTATGATTATGCTATCTGTATGCATGTATCATTTGTGTATTTGAAGTTATAAGTATTAGCTCTATACCTGGATTTCAAGTGTCTGCCCCTGGGGTAACGCCCACAAGGTAGCTAGCCAGCACATCTTGGAGGGACTAGTCAAATTGAGTGACCCATCAAAAGAACATTTAACTGACAGTGAACCATTGGAGATGCACATCTACACTTAAAGGAATTTTCTGCTGTGACTAGGTGAAATGCATGGACATGTGACTTGCCCATGTGACTCCAAACTTCATCTTGTTGCTGTAATTTTCCACAGTAAGAACAATGGGATGCCCTCCACATGGCAAAAGCTATAAAAGGGCCTGGAAACACCCCCATTTGGTCTTTGATCCTGCTTCTTACCTCTGGAGAAACTTTGTTACAAACTGAAGCTCTGAACAAAGGACTGAATGACCCATGCAAGCTGTGGATGTACTCCAGAGACTTGACTTAAGCCAACCATTTATTCCATCACAGCTGTAAGCTTGAACCAAGAACTTTGCAAATACTGTATGTATTTGATTCTTTTAACCAATTTTAACTCTCACTTTTCTTTTTTTCTTTCAAGAATAAACCTTTAGATTTTAGATACTAAAGGATTGGCATCAGCGTGATTTTTGGGAAAGATCTAAGTTATATATTGACCTGGATGTGTGGCTGATCCTTTGGGATCAGAAGATCCTTTCATTTGATGAGACTGGTTGTAAAGAACCACTCATCTCTGAATCCAGTGTTTTTGGTGGTGATATATGAACTGGAATGCCCAAGGAAACTGCTTTCATGATGCTTGTTAGCCAGTGTGGTGAAACAGGAGTTTACTTTTGTTGCTAGTTTGGTATATCTTATGAAAGAATAACCACCAGTTTTGGGTTGTGTTTGCCTTGTTTCTCAGCAGTTTGTCCTGAATTTGGCATCCTCAGTTGGCACCCAATCAGGCACGGTTACAGACACCAAAGGCTATCATGTTCAGACAAAGTATGTTCTCTAATTTACACTGAGATCTGCATACATACATGCTCTTGCTCATGAAAATCAGGTTTAATTTACTATGTTTCTGCTCCTTCATAAAGTAAGATGATGAAGAAACAAGTTACTATACTTGGGGTCAGACTGAATGGACCTTAAATATTTTTTTGGGGGGAAAATTACTGAGTCCTTTGCTTACAAATCATATACCCTCATTCCCACAGGTTTCTTTCCTCTTTCTACTTTCCTATACCATCCTCATGTGGTAGGGCCCACTTACTGTTTTCTGTAAGGGAGACTTCTCTTAGGGCCCTCTTATCCTTAGGGAGAATCTTTCAGTGATTCTATTCACTCCAAAGCAGCTGGAGTGGGATATTCCTCTTTTCTCCTCCTGTAGTGTGGGGAGAGTGGAGATGACTTTGTCTTCTCCTCCTCCAGGCTGTGTTAACCACTGACAGGATCTCCTCATTTCACTATTTCTCTTTACTAAACCAAGATTGGGGTGAGGGCTTTTCTAATGTAGCCAGCCAATCAGGTAGGATGGCTAATAGCTATCTCCTTCTCAGAACTTACACTGTTTTCCATCTTTCACACTCCTTCTCTTGGGTGTCACTTGAGCAAAGGAGATAGGAGGAAGTCATTCACCAAGCAGTGAGCAAAGTCAGGAGTGCCTGTATTGAGGACCTGGGGTGAAGGGGAGGCAATTCAGTGAAGCTAAAGGAGCAAAAGGAAGACAAGGGCATTGTGGAGAAGCTAAATCAATTCTTTGCCTCCGTCATCACTGGATGGAGATCCCCACACCCAAGCCCTTCTTTTTAGGTCACAGGTCTGAGGAACTGTCCCAGATTGAGGCATCAGTGGAGGAGCAAATTGATAAATTAAACAATAATAAATGACCAGGACCAGATGCTATTCATCCAAGAGTTCCGAAGGAACTCATATATGAAATTGCACAACTACTTACTGTGGTATATAACTTATCACTTAAAACAGTCTCTGTGCCAGATGACTAGCAGGTAGCTAATATAATGCTGATTTTTTAAAAAAGGCTTCAGAGGTGATCTTGGCTATTGCAGGCCAGTAAGCCTAACTTCTGTTCCAGCCAAATTGCTTGAAACTATAGTAAGGAACAGAACTATCAGACATGTAGATGAACTTATTTTGTTGGGGAAGAGTCAATATGGCTTTTGTAAAGGGAAATCATGCCTCACCAATTTATTAGAATTCTTGAAGGGGGTCAACAAACATGTGGACATGGGTGATCCAATGGATATAGTATACTTGGACTTTTGGTAAGCCCCTGACAAGGTCCCTCATCAAATATTTGTTAGCAAAGCAGGCATTCATGGGATAAAAGGGAAGGTCCTTTCATGCATCAGGAATTGGTTAAAATATAGGAAACAAAGGTATAAAGAGTTTTCATAGTGGTGAGAGGCAAATAGCAAGGTCCCCCAAGAATCTGTTGCTGTTCAACATATTCATAAATTATCTGGAAAAAGGGGTAAACAGTGAGGTGGCAAAGTTTGCAGATGATACAAAATTACTCAAGATAGTTAAGTCCAAAGCAGACTACAAAGAGTTACAAAGGGATCTTCCTAAACTCGTTGACTGGGCAACAAAATGGCAGATGAAATTCAATGTTGATAAATGCACACTGGAAAACATAATCCCAAATATATGTACCAAATTATGAGGGTTATATTAGCTGTTACCATTCAAGAAAGAGATCTTGGGATCATTGTGGATAGTTCTCGGAAAATATCTGCTCAGAGTGCAGCCGCAGTCAAAAAACCTAACAGAACTTTAGGAACCACTAGCAGTGGGACAGAAAATATCATAATGCCACTATATAAACCCATGGTGCACCCACACCTTAAATATTGTGTGCAGTTCTCATCACCTCGTGTTAAAAACGGTATATGCAAACTGGGAAAAGTAGAGATGGGAACAAAAATGATTAGGGTTATGGAGCAGCTTCCATATGAGGAGAATTAAAAAGACTGGGACAGTTCAGCTTGGAAAAGAGACAACTATGGGGGGATTTGAGAGAGGTCTATAAAATCATGACTGGTGTGGAGAAAGTGAAGAAGGAAGAACTAGGGCTCACCCAATAACATTAATAGGCAGCAGGTTTAAAAAGAAACAAAAGGAAGTACTTCTTCACACAACACACAGTCAACTTGTGGAACTTTGTATAACTGGCTTCAAAAAAGAATTAGATCAGTTCATGGAGCACACATCCATCAATGGCTATTAGCCAAGATAGTTAGGGATGCCCTGGGTGTCCCTAAACTTCTGACTGCCAGAAGCTGGGACTGGACAAGATGGGATGTATCATTTGATACATTGCCCTGTTCTGTTCATTCTCTCTGAAGCTTCTGACATGGGCTCCTGTCGGAAAACAGGACACTGGGCTAGATGGACCATTGTTATGACCCAGTATCATAATTCTTAAGTTTTTATGTTCTTAAGTTTTGCCATCTGCTCCTGCCTCTCCCACTCCCAACAGCGAAGTCCCTCTCTATGACTGTCCATGTGCTCCGCTGTCAATCCAGCAGCTAATAAAATGTGCTGAGAGAATGAGTAGGTTTGTACAAAAAAATTAAATAGAATGACATTTCAGTGCTTGTCTTTCTTTCCTGTAAAGTTTTGTCATTTAAATGGATAGGTAAAGGACAAAGCAGCTCGAGATAGAGAACACATTTAAAGCATGGAATTAATTTGTCTGTAAATAAAGGCTATGTTTTCTTGATACAGGATGCATCATATCTAGCTTGACTTTGAGTGACTCCTTGGATTTTAAGTATAGAAGAACAATCAGAAATACATAGTAGAGTCAGAGTATTTTCCTAAAGCTTCAAATGTCAAACCACATGATCCTGAGAGATATTAAATGCCCTTAACCCCCATTGAAATCAATGGGACTTGAGGATGCTCAGTACGTCATACGATGAGGACTAAGATAAGGCTGATTTGAACATCCTAGCAATGACCACGATATTGAAGCTTCTGCTAGCATTTGTACTGAAAATTCCTGTGATATTTTAAGAACATTAAATTTCAGTAACAGAAACTTGCTCCAAGTTGAAAATTGTTGTAGAATGTCATAGCTTGAGAATTACTTAGGGGGAAATTATCTTCATCCCCCAACTGTATTTGATTCTTTTTAAATGATAAAAGATCCCCCCACAATAATAGTTTTCTGATTTTAGAAACTTTTCAGGAGACTCCCAGAGATTTAAAATGACTTTATTCTGTACAATGAAATGTTGAATGTTGTCAGTCAGTGATACAGACTAGATCCTTTGTGTATTTCTAAAAAGAAATAATTTTGAACAGTCAAGGCACAATTTTGAAAAGTGGCTGCTGTGCATAGACAGTTACTATATTTTATCAAAATCATAATGAGATTAATGTGTATAGCTATACCGCACTTGAGTGACTCCACAGATTAAAGCCTGTCCAAAATACACATTGACACAATAGATTGTAGTTCCAGTCGAGACTATCACTTCAATCGTCGACAAATTGTTTCTGAGCATATATTAGATACAGATCTCTGGAGAGCTGCCCTTGGTGCTTGTTCAAAAACAGTAATGAAAATGAAGTATGGTTCTTTGTAAGACCAGAACATCCTTTTCAATTGCATAGTTTTGTATGGGAGTTAAATTTCTTAACTGTCCACAGCACTTGTCCTTACTGAGGATTAAGTCCATGGCAAGAGTGAAGTTTGAGTGATGTGAAGGAATAAAATCAAAGGTAGCTGCAATCTCACAGAGAATGGAAACCAGGAAGCTGCACCTTAGAAAAAGCTAAAGATTTTTTCACAGTATAGTGACTATTACATATTTAAATAGTATTTTCCTTTCCCTCTTTAGAATCATCCAAAGAGTTGTATGATTAAAACAAAGACCCTTTGTAGTTCACATGTAAGATTGTAAGAACTTGACTTGGGGAATAAGCAAGTTAGCATGTCAAAAACTTCTGGCTTAAGGATTCTGAGCTAGATTTTCACCTGGGCCTCTATTTAAATATGTTTGCAAAAAAAATGAAGATGCAAATAGTAAATGGTGCCCTGGTTTGTCAAAGCACATGTTTAATTTTTACACATGTGCCAAGTTCATTCCTATTCAGCAATGTCCTTAAGCATATGCTTGAGTCTTATTGACTTTACCAAAAAATGACTGGGAAGAAGAGAAGAGGAATAAGAAATGTTGGGTTAAAATAGTATTAATACAACTTTTAGTTTGAAAAATAACCACTAAAGTTACGAAATACATAGTTAAAATTCAAGAGCCAGATTCTCTATTGTAGCCAATGTCAGTTTGATGCAGCTGAGAAGCAGGACTGCGAGGGAGCTGGACATGTCTCCCTGATTCTCTGTCTCAGCCATGGCCCTGGCATAGGTTAGAGACCTCTATAGACTTTAAACTGCACTAGCTAGCAATAGTCTTCAAGGGACCATCTGCCAGCTGGGGATTGCTGGAACACAGCATGCACTGGCTGCACATCCCAACATGGCCCCTACATTGATGGCAAGGAGAGTGTACGACGTGGTGTAAGAGGTGACTATGCTAGTTCTTCCCTCATTGGTGAGTTGCTGGTGTGATGGGAGTGGCAGAAAAATAATTATCTGCAATATTGCAACCTTAACTTTACCCCCTTATGTCTATGCCTTAAAAAAGGCCCCTTTTTATATCAGTATAAAACATTTAAGAAACAAATTGGAGTTTCTTCTATATCCTAACATATAGAAAAATACAGTACATTGCATACAATCTTTGGACTTGGCTTGGTTTTTAACTCTCTATTAGATCTACAAAACAAGTTGAGTTTGAAGCAAATTGATTAATTAGTTTTAGGGTTATAAAGATCTAAAGAGCTTAGCAATTGAAAAGCATAAATAGATGAGTAGTCAGGATTCTGTGCTCAATCTATGGCTCTGAATACTGGAAGTATACTGCAGTCAGTGGACTTTGTGTGAGGCATTACTGGTCAATGTAAAGTAGCTTTGGACATGCCTTAGCAAAATCTAAATTTGCAAACCAGAATTTAGAAAGATAGGGGTATGGTAAAATGGGTGGAGAAGGACCCTCTCTGTGAAGGCCGTATGGCCAATAGGAATGAGCACCCAGGTTCCATTTCCACTTTTGTCCAGGACTGACTTTAACAATACTTTGCATGCTGAATATAGCAATTTACAAGCATTACCCATATGAAGGAGTGAAATATTATCCCCATTTTACAGGTGAGAAAATTGAAAAACCGAGACGTTAGGAGACTTACCCATGGCCTCATAGGAAATCTGCAGAAGACTCAAGACCTGATTCTGACACTGATTTTCCTTCGGACATACAACAAGCTGGTATCAGAATCAGGATTAGAACCCAATCTGGCTCTCAGGACCAGGAGAGAACAGAAGAACACAATAGCAATTAAAGTTTTAGGTTTTGGTGGAGGAGATGGCAGAGTAGTGTAAACATCTAGTTTCAAATATTCTGTCTACCCCAAGTCACAGCTGCCTGAATCAGCTCTGCCAAGTCTGTGTCTCAGCTCAAACTAGATATATTGAATTGCATGCAGTTTACTATGTGGGTTTTTCAAATAATACCATGATGACTGAAACTTTCTGCTCTGTGTAGATGTTAGGAAGCATATGACATATGAAGAGCAGGGAAATTATGGCAGTGTCTCCATACCGTTTCCTTATTGCCAGTTGTTGGGCAGCATCCCGTGCACTTACTGGCTACTGCCATCCATCCCAGAAATCGCTGCATCCAATTGGTGCTGTTTCCGTGAGATAAAAACAGATGTAAATGTTATCACACTAACTCTGCTAAAATAGCATTATTATAAAATTATTATAAAATAGCAACCTGATTAATTGAATGTCACATTGAGGGGACAGCCCCTAGGAAACAGAAGTAGCCTTATGATAGTGAATGAGAATGACTGCTACTAATCAGACGAACGTTAAGTACAAATTCTACTTAATGGGAATGTGTTTAGCTAGTGCCAAAGACGTAACCACTTATTAAATGTGTGTGAAATTATACAGTTGGATCTTTTAATACACACATTGCCAAATAAATATTAGGAGGGTTCCTGAGTATGCAGAATGCCTTGGTTGAAGGCACCTGGGTTCCAGAAACATCAAGCCGAATATCTTTATATGGTCCAATGGTAATTTTCATTTGCTCTTTTTAATTAGAAACAAAGGAAATTCTCTGCAAAAACTAACACAAAGCTAAGGATGAAAAATCAAGCACTCAGGCATCAGGAAATGCAGAGCTAAGGTTCCACCTTTACTCCCCCCCCACACCTTTTTAGCTAGAGCATGGTCATTCTTTATATGATAAATTGTTTGTCAAACAATATAATATGGACATGATTTTTAATAACCAGAGCTGCAAACAGTTTGGCCATCTACTCTGCAAACATACGACTGCATCTGGAAAAAGAGTTCAGGGGCTGTGTGTGAACCCTTCGACCTCTCTAGCCAGGTGTCTGTCCAGAAATCCTGATTTGCATTGACATATATGATTGGACAAGTATAAACTAGGTGCACAGTTGTGCATGCACAGATGCATGGGGATCTAAGTATTGATTACCAGGCTCTATATAAGACAAATTGGAATGTCTCATAAAATGTTAAGTTACAGAGAAGTTTATATATATTTCAACTTCAAACGTGTGCTTTTAATTTATTCCAGTGACTATCTGAAGAATATTTTTGAAGTACGCACCCAACTCTGATATTTTCATCAAATTTAACATGAGACATAAGAACTGCCATACTGGATCAGAACAAAGGTCCATCTACCCAGTATCCAGTCTTCCGGCAGTAATCAATGCCAGGTGCCCCAGAGGGAATGAACAGAAGAGGTAATCATCAAGTGATCCATTCCCTGTCGCTCATTCCCAGCTTCTGGGAAACAGAGGACACCATCCCTGCCCATCCTGGCTCATAGAAATTGATGGACCTATCTTCCATGAATTTATCTAGTTCTTTTTTGAACCTTGTTATAGACTTGATAAAAACATGATAGAGTAGAGATAGTATTTTAATTTAACTGGGGATGCAGAGAAAGTAATAGTTTTATTCTTTTGAAGGAGAAAGTCTTGTAAAGATATACATATAACTAGCTGTAAATAATAACTATGAATTAGAAGGAAAGCAAGGTAATAACATATTAAGATAATTAATCCATTGGCTTCAGAATCACCTTCTCAACTAGTTTTCTTTTTGGCTATATAAGTAATTGTTTAATGGGGTGACATGGGAGGGACAGACTTGATTCAATTTGTTGCTATAGTACAAATGAGAGCACAAGTAAAAAAGGATCAGTATGTTAGTAAGCAATGGAGTGTGCAGTTGCTAACAAAGACTTTCCCCCACCCCAGATTTGTTGAAGCGATGTATTGTATTATATGTGCAATTGAACACATAATGCCCCTTATTTTCACTTTCATCCATTGCTGAAACTGTTCTTATGAAAGTAATTCTCTGTATTTATGTAGTTTATAAGACAGAGGAATTCCAAACAGCTAAAAGTTTCCAATCAATACCAGATCCTCAATGTGGAAACTATGGAAAATACCTCTCCAGATCCAACTGGTCCAAGGGAATGGAGAGATATATGGGACACACCAGTGGTAAGAAAATCAAGCTTGCTTATGAAGAACCTCCAAAAAGACAGACAATCCCTTTGGGGAATCAATTCTCAGAAGAATTGAGATAACATTCTATAAGGTACAGGCAGACAAAAGGGTGGTGTGCAGCCATCCTTGAGCCAAGATATGATGTATCACTGTAATATTGGATGGGCTTTTGAAGTCAAGGGGAAAGGATCCATTGGTAATGGTTCATATTGACACTAATAACACTGTATAGCGGGATATCTCACAGACAGTAGATGACTTCAGGGAACTCGGAAACAGGCTGAAGAATAATAATGTCCAAGTGATCTCCTCTGAGATCCTTCCTGTCCCATGAGCATAGGAAGACAGACGATTCTGGAAGTTAATTGCTAGATAGGTAAGTGGTGTACGGTTTTCATTTTGTGGAACGTTGGTCCACCTTCTATGGGGAGAGGGAACTACATAGTTTGTTCCCCCTTCTGCTGAGATAGAGATCATCCAATCTTCTCAGAGCAGGTTGGCTAGAGCACTCAGGAGGGCATTAAGCTAATAACAAAAGGGGATGGTAAAAAGACGGAATATATGAACACTCAGTTCGCTCATAGCACAAAATTGAGATGTTGAGAACAAAATTAATCAAGGCACCAAAAGACACAAAGAGAAGAAATTCTTGAATTGTCTATACACCAATGCTAGGAACCTGGGTAACAAACAAGAGGAATTGGAATTGTTCATTTATTAGCATAATTTTGATCTAGCTGGTGTTACTGAAACTTGGTGGAATGATTTCCATGATTGGAATGTTAAAATCAATGTCTATAACCTATTTAGGAAGGGTCGAGTGGGCAAAAGGAAAAGGGGAAGTGCACTCTACGTCAAAAATGGCATTACCTCTTTCCAAGTCATTCATAACACAGAAGAAAATGATCTTGAATGCTTATATATCACTGTCCGAACAGATAAAGTACAAGATGGGTTATTAGTTGGTGTCCGCCCACCAAATCACACTAAGGAACAGGCTGACCCGTTCCTGACACACCTATCTATAAACTGTTGGAAAAAAAATTGTGTGATCATGGGAGACTTCAATTTGAGTGACATATGCAGGAGCGCTCTTGCTGCCAGTATTAAAACATCCTTGGAATTTCCAAATAATATAGATGACAATTTCCTAACTCAAAAATTGTTGCATCTAACACAGTTTATATTAGAACTCATCTTGACAGTGTGATAGACCCAGGCCAGTTGGGTACGGCAGAGTAGCAGAAGGCAGATATGCTGGCCACTGGATTAACAGTTTTCTGTTCCCTGACTGACCAGAGCAGGGGCTGCTCCAGGCTAATGAGAACACCTGACTCTAATTAAGGCCCCTCTGATACTATAAAAAGGCTCACTCCAGCCAGGGAGAGGAGTGCCAGGGAGTCAGAGGAGAGGAAGTGCAGTTGAAGGGCTGGTTAATAAAGACACCCTCAAGTCATTGGTAAGGGAGCCCTAAGGTAAGGGAGAAGCAGGAGAGCTGTGGGGAACTGTAGCAACTCCAGCAGTGAAAGGTTGGCTGCCAACAGCTGCTACCATTAGGGTCCCTGGGCCGGAACCCGGGGTAGAGGGCGGGCCCAGAATCCCCCCAACCCACCACTATAGAAACACCTCCTGGGAGGGGAAAACAGGCCCCTGTCAGGACAGGAGGCTAAACTATTTTGGTATGAGTCCGTAGGAGCAGCAGAGACTGTGGGAATTCTCTCACCAACCTCCTTGCTGGCTTATGATGAAAATGGCTCAGTAGACTAAATCCTTGGCACTAGAGAGAGAAGGGCTATGTGGAGGGTTGCAGTGAGCCTCTGAAGCTAGCATAAACAGTCTGGTAGCGCGGGACCCACGGGGACAAGCTCAGAGCTCTGCACAATAGATAAAGAGGAATTGATCACAAAACTAAAAATTTAATGGTAGTTTAGGTATGAGTGGTCATGACTTAATTACATTTATAATTAATATGTATATATGTCACCAGACCAGTGATATATACACATGATGCTTTAAAAGGGCCAGTTTCACAATGCTAAAAACATTTGAGCTAGATCAATGGGAAGGAAGAATTTAATCATAAAAATGTGAATTATAATTAGGAATTACTTAAGAACACTCTTCGAGATGCCCCAATAGAGGAAGAAGGCCATGTTGGTTATAAATCTGATCTGATTTAGAGGGGACATGAAGACATATATATATATATATATATATAAATGGAATAAAGGGAAGTTGATAGCAGTACATATAAATCAGAAGCTAGAACTGTAGGAAATTGATCAGGGAAGCAAAAATAATCTATTGGCAGCAGACTTGCGTTCTGTAAGAAGGAGTTTTAAAAGTATATAAGGAACAAAAAGAATCCTAACAATGGTATTGGTCCATTACTAGAAGAAAATGGTGAAATTATTAATAATAATGCAGAAAAGGCAGAGTGTTCAATAAATATTTCTATTCTGCATTTGGGGGGAAAACAGATAATGCAGTCAGATCATATGATACAACTCTTTCCATTCCACTGATATCTCAAGGAAGATGTTAAACAGCAGCTACTAAAGTTAGACATTTTTAAATCAGAAGAATCTGGATAACTTGCATCAAAGAGTTTTAAAAGAGCTGGCTGAAGAGCTTGCTAGACTATTAATGCTGATTTTCATTAAGTCTTAGAGCACCAAGGAAGTTCCAGAAGACTGGAAGAAAACTAAAGTTCTGCGAATATTTTAAAAGGGTAAATGGGATGACCTGGGTCATTATAGTCCTGTCAGTCTGACATTGATTCTGGGCAAGATAATGGAATGGCTGATATGGGACTTGATCAATAAATAGTTAAAAGAGGAGAATATAATTAATGGAAATAAACATGGTTTATGGAAAATAGATCCTGTAAAACTAACTTGATATATTTTTTGAAGAGATTAGAAGTCTGGTTGATAAAGATAATAGTGTTGTAACAGTGATGTAATATGCTTAGACTTCTGCATGGCATTTGACTTGGTATCACATACTATTTTGATTTAAAAAAACTAGAATGTTATAAAATAACAAGGCACATATTAAATGGATTAAAAGCAGGTTAACTAATAGGTCTCAATGTAATTTTAAACAGGGAATCATTATCATACAGGTGTATTTTTAGGGGGGTCTTGCAGAGATTGGTTCTTGGCCCCATGCTATTTAACATTTTTTATTTCATGACTTGGAAGAAAACATAAAATCATCACTGATAAAGTTTGCCAATGACATTAAAACTGGGGGGAGTGGTAAATAATGAAGAGGACAAGTCCCTGATACAAAATGATCTGGATTGGTTGGTAAACTAGGTGCAAGTAGATAATGTGTGTTAATATGACTAAATTTAAATGAATTGATCTAGGAACAAAGAACACAGGGCATACTTACAGGAAAGGGGACCCTATCATGGGAAGCAGTGACTCTGAAAAAGACTTGTGGGTGGTGCTGGAGAATCAGTTGAACATGAGCTCCCAATGCAACACAGTGGCCAAAAGGCTAATACAATGCTTGAATGCATAAACAGGAATTTGAGTAGAGAGGTTATTTTACCTCTGTATTTGTCACTGATGTGACCACTACAGGACTACCAGGTCCTGGTCTGGTGCCCACAATTCAAAAAGGATGTTGACAAAGGGTTTGGACAAGTGTCACAAGAATGATTAAAGGATTAGAAAATAAGCCTTATAGTGATAAATTCAGGGAGCTCAATCTATTTAGCTTCAACAGAGGGTTAAGGGGTGACTTGATTAGTCTGTAAGTACCTACATGGAAAACAAATATTTAATAATGGTCTCTTCAGTCTATGGCAGAACACTATTCAATGGCTGGAAGTTGAAGCTAGACAAATTCAGATTGGAAATAAGGCATACATTTTTAGCAGTGAGGTAATTAACCATTGCAACAACTTACCAAGGGTCAGGAGGGAATCTTCATCACTTACAATTTCTAAATAAAGATTCAATGTTTTTCTAAAATGTATGCTCCAGGAATTATTTGGGGGAAGTGCTATGGCCTGCATTTTACAGAAGATCAGACTAGATGATCACACTGGCCTTCTGGTCTTGGAATCTATGAATCTAAGAAAAATCCTACTTTGCATGTATGACTAAACTTCAAAGATTACAACTTTAAAATTATTTGAGCATGAGTATGAGCATGAGCCACAAGTACTCCTTTTCTTTTTGCGAATACAGACTAACACGGCTGTTACTCTGAAACTTTAAAATTACAGATCCAGTTTCCTTCAAACTTCGCTTGTTCCTTAGACCTCAGCAAGATCTAGGAAACCATCAAATTTTTATTCGGTCATTCAGTCCATGCTTTGGATTAATCTTGCTAACAAGGAGGAAGGCTATGGAATTTGAAGAACAGAGAAGTGTATTGCTCTTAACCATTTGGTTGTATGACAAATGTGTCAGTAATGTAGAAAATACATTATTTATTATTTAAAGCTGCACGAAGCTGTTTGACAGAGATTCACACTCTCCTAAATGAGTCTCTTTAGGCTCACACAGTCACTGCCATTTGCCTGTTAGGCTTGTGTGAAACACAAGCCTGAAAGCTGCCGATATTTGTATATGTGATTCACAGTGGGACTGCAATCAGAGAAGTGAGAAAGACATGGGAGGGTGGGAGACAGACACTAGCTGAGGCCAGAATGACAAGAATCACCTGTTTGTTTTTCTGAAACTCTCAGTTTTAGTTTTCTGCAACAAGTGGTGCCGAGCCCATTTCAGAATAGCATTATGAATCACGGCTCTTTGGGAGTGTTGGCTTGTACATGAAATCCTCATTCTGTGTAGATTTGAAAAGACACTTATTTGTAATAGTTGTCATCAGTTTCTTTCTACAGACTAATGAGAGAGGTCTTGTCTATGTGTAAAAAAAAAAATGCAATATGTCATGAATAAATTCTGCTGTCTATTTTGAAACTGAAAGTAAAGATGGAAACATTTGTGTTTGTTTGACTTAATTAGTTTGCTGCTGTTTTAATTTGATAGCTGTCTAGATTAAAAATATCAGTTTCCCTAATATATTTTGGCATATTTACTTAGTATATTGGTAACATCAGCTTGCTGTTATTATCTTAGGAAACATCACCATACATTATATAATGTCATGGAGGCACATTATTTTGAATGATTTTAACCCATAATGTGATTCCCCTATGATTGTTAGATGAGTTGTGCATCTACTGCAAAGATGTGAAACTGAGATTATTTTGTTTTGGTTTTAAAGACTTTGATGTTTTGTTGCTATTGCAGAAATACCATTTTGATGTCTTGAAGATGGAGGAGATAGTGTATGAGTCCAAATATAAAGGTGTCTCCCCTTCTTCATTATATTTTTCTTTAGCACACTTTATATTTCTAATAAAATTACATGTGGTTTATAACTAGCCATTGATCCTGCAATCCTGATTCCTGCAAGTAGTATGCAGTGTTGCTGTAGCCATGTTGGTCCCAGGATATTAGAATGACGGGTGTGTGTGTTTGTGAAGTAACATCTTTTATTGGACCAACTTCTGTTCATGAGAGAGACAAGCTTTGAGCTATGCAGAGCTCTTCTTCTGACCTGAAGAAGAGCTCTGTGTAGCTCAAAATATTCTCTCTCACTGACAAAAGTTGGTCCAAAAAAGATATTACCTCACCCATCTTTTCTTTCCTGCAAGTAGTGTCATTGACTTTAATGGTATTGCTTCTATAATTAAAATCTACGTGTGAGGGTATAAGTTACAGGATTAATAAAGTCTCTGCATAGTTACTGTATTTAAGTCAAAACTAGAGACTGAAGTAATTTTCACAGAAGCTAAATATAATACTATTTAAATGCTCTTTGCAGTGGCGAAGCGTGAATGGTGTTCCCCTCTAGTGGCTGGTCCTGTCTTCTATTACCAACTAATTAAGTTAGTCCTTAGTTCATGTAGTAGCAATCTGTGATGCAGTGCTGAGTATCCTAGGTTAAACCCCTGGTGATGACCCATCTCATTTGCACCTCTCCAAATTTCATTCTCAGTTTCAGGTTGAATAGACTCCAAAACTCACTCAAAACTGGTGAGCTTCAGCTAGTGCCATGCCCTAACCATGCAGAGTCATGAATTTAATATGGTTTTGGCATAAAAATCATACATTGCCTCAACTTGATTCAAAATGGGGCCCTGGCTTGCTTATAAAGTTCCTCCTGACCAGTAGCAGATATTTCAATTCACTTGTTGTGACTTCTGGGTTTCCAGAGGTGGTTTATAGCTTCATTGTAGACATTTTGCATAGATTTAGTTCTGACACACACAATACTACCAAATCCAAACTCACTGACTTCAGTGGCACCATGATGATGTATACCAGCTGAGGCTCTGCCCTTTGGTCTGTCCTTAATTTATCCCTTTGTGTCTCTTCTGCCTTTCAGCTATGGGCAAGAGACTAACAAGGATTTAACCAACTAACAGCAAACCCCGCCCAAGAACTGGGATTGGCTCTGGATGTGTGTTCTACAAACAATGGTGCTGATCCAGAAAAGTACTTAAGCATTAGTTGAACTTGAAGTGCATGTGTAGTCTGGATCTACCAACAAGCTTAAGTTTAAGCATGTGTTTAAGTGACTTGACGGACTAAGATCTGTTGTAGTCCTAAGACAAACTGGAGCCCTTTGCCAGTAGCTGTTCCAGGTGAACCAAAAGGGAACTCCCCTCTGGCTAAGCTCAAGGCTGGTCTTAACGAGGCTCAGGACAGGATATTATGTTTCAAGTACAGGCCAAAGCAGACATCCGCTCCAGCCTAAAGGCTCCTCAAGCTTCCCTCTTTAGAGCAGATCTCACCCAGAACTAACTCCCTTCCCAGGTTGTCACCTCTCCAGTGCAAATTGCCCTCTCCCCCACAAACCCTTAATTACCCTCCTTTTCTAGTAGGCAATGTCCCCCCCCCCCCCACTTCCAAATTCAGACATCTGCCTTCTTTCCCTTCCCCAAGTAAAGACAGGCACCCATCACCATAGCCCTCTGCTAAGCCCATGATTCTGGGGAACTAGTGGTGGATTGTGTGTTCTTCTGAAGCGCATGTTAATGGCAACAGAGTGGCTAGTGCTGGTTTTCTCCATGCTGGGCCTGTGTGACACACATTCCACCTTGCCTGCCTCTCTGACTTATTGCAATGCCTCCTCTTTGCAACAGAAGAGGTCTGTTGGGTGGCTTTTCCTCCCTCTTTGGGTACAAATGTTAATTGTGTCCATTCAGATTAAAAAAAAAAGCCCAGGATGCTTTAAGCATGTAAGCTGGCCTGGGTAAATTTGTCTTGAGCATAATTAGTTTTATGCTATAATTTTTAAGGTAGATTTTTTTTTTTAGGTGAACTATTGAAAGCCACATACCATAATACCTTATGGTGTGTGGCTCTTGATAGTACACCTAAATGGTCTACCTTAAAATTATGCAATGGCAGTAGCAATCTGATATGAAGTATGTAGAAAAGCAATGGCAGAAGGATTGGTTGCTGATGTGTAGTTGGTGTATTTATTTATTTGAGAGTCTAATTAGAATCCATACTTAAAAGAGGTGACTCCACTGGGATTCTGCTACTGGGAAAAGAATGGGCAAAAAAAGAAAGAGACCTAGTTTTCCAGCTTTAGAAGGATCTGATAAGTAGAGCCTATTTTGCTAGTCACAGTATATCCAAAGCCATGGAGTGAGGGAGATGATCTCCCTGGAGAGAAAAGGAAGCTCCCAGTAGGCTGGGACACAGCAAAGCTGCATTTCATCAATTAGTTTTGTTATCTAAGGTTAATTGAAGAGCTAACTGCTGGAATTTCATTTCAAATGATTGTGTAAAATTGTGCCTGATGCTCCAAGCCCTTGCAGCTCCAAATAGCTCACCAGGATAAGACTTTGCATGTCCAGATTTCTGTTGATCTGGAGAAGAGTCATCTTTTAAAGTCATTCATTTATATATATATTTTGTATGGTTCTAGGGGGGAATCCAGTACCACTGAAATCTGGGCTCTAGCCGAAATCTGGCTAGCCTTTGGATCTTGCAATGCATTGTACTGAAGTCTGGATGATGCATCCTCTTTCAATCATAATTAGCTGGTATGAGTTGAGAAAATTATCAGAAACATTAATATGACTTAAACTTCAAGACATATTGGCTCTGTTATGTTAGGAAAGACTATTCACCTGAATTATATTAAAACATAAATGTTATAATGTAAATGGTCAACTTTGGTCAAATTTAGCCACTGTCAGAAGACAGGATACTGAGCTAGATGGACCTTTGGTCTGACACAGTATTGCCATTCTTATGTTATGTTCTAACTTAGTTGAGGTCCAAAATTTGGGCTTTGAAAAGAAATGTTCTCCAGGCCTAATATCACTAGAAATGTTTTCATGGTTTCTTCTCTTTTCAATGTCTACGAAAGCAGATGTTTAAATGTTGCAGTATTGTACAAGTGCATGGGAAGTAGGAAGTGAAACTGACCTTTCTAGTCTTAGTCCAAGATGAGTGAATTATAAACAGCGTAAATGGTTAAAAGTAAATTGATCTTAAAATTATTTGTTTTATTAGTAAAAGCAATAAGGGATTAAAAAATTGTCTCTGTCCCGCAAGGAAGCTCTAAAAGTTAAACAAGAATTCACAAAACAAGGAAAATCAGAGCTTTTCTTTTCATAATGAAATTTTCTTTATGCCTTTAGAGAGTCTGAGGTCAGTGCACCTGGGCCCAGACTCTGTCTTTACATGGAAAAAACAGGCTATGGACCTGGCAACCCTGCAAGGGTCACCTCTTCTACAGTATTTCTCTGAAATGTTTCCTCTGTGTACTTATCAGTTGGATTTAGTTCCCCCATAGAAGAAAATGAAGATTTGACCCTTAGAATCTGCAGCTCTTCAAAATCCATACAGAGCCTGGGGAGGGAGTACGTTTACTTGTTGCAGGTAGTAGCTCTATATCTAAGAAATGTTTCTAGCCTAACACAGATGAAAAGCTCACTGGTGAATTCAACAGGTGTTATATATATCTATTCACACACACAAAAAGTAATAGCAAACATTTGTTTAAGTACATCAGAACAGGAAGCCTGCTAAACAACCAGTGAGGCCACTGGATGATCGAGGTGTTAAAGGAGCACTCAAGGACGATAAGGCCATTGCGGAGAAACTAAATTAATTCTTTGCATTGGTCTTCACGGTTGAAGATGTGAGGGAGATTCCCAAACCTTAGCCATTCTTTTTAGGTGAAAAATCTGAGGAACTGTCCCAGGTTCAGGTGTCATTAGAGGAGGTTTTGGAACATATTGATAAACTAAACAGTAATAAGTCACCAGGACCAGATGGTATTCACCCAACAGTTCTGAAGGAACTAAAATATGAAATTGCAGGACTAGTAACTGTAACCTATCATTTAAATCAGCTTCTGTACCAAATTATTGGAGGATAGCTAATGTGATGCCAATTTTAAAAACGGGCGCCAGAGGAGACCCTGGCAATAACAGTCTGGTAAGCCTGACTTCAATACCAGGCAAACTGGTTGAAACTATAGTAAAGAACAGAAATTTTAGACACATAGATTAACATAATTTGTTGGGGAAGAGTCAACATGGTTTTTGTAAAGGAAAATCATGCCTCACCAATCTACTAGAATTTTTTGAGGGGCTCAGCAAGCATGGGGACAAAGGGGATCCAGTGGATATAGTGTATTTAGATTTTCAGAAAGCATTTGACAAGGTCCCTCACCAAAGGGTCTTAAGCAAAGTAAGCATTCATGGGATAACAGGGAAGGGACATTCATGGATTGGTAACTGGTTAAAAGATAGAAAACAAAGGGTAGCAATAAATGGTCAGTCTTCAGAATGGAGAGAGGTAAATAGTGGTGTCACCCAGGGGTCTGTACTGGGCCCAGTCCTATTTAATATATTCATAAATGATCTTGAAAAAGGGATAAACACTGAGGTGGCAAAATTTGCAGATGATACAAAACTACTCAAGATAGTTATGTCCCAGGCAGACTGCAAAGAGCTACAAAAGGATCTCTCAAAACTGCGTGACAGAACAACAAAATGGCAGATGAAATTCAATGTTGATAAATGCAAAGTAATGCACATTGGAAAACATAATCCCAACTATACATATATAATGATGGGCTCTAAATTAGCTGTTACCACTCAAAAAAGAGATCTTGGAGTCATTGTGGATAGTTTTCTGAAAACATCCCCTCAATGTGCAGCGGCAGTCAAAAATGCGAAAAGAATATTGGTAAAAGAAAGGGATAGATAATAAGACAGAAAATACATTGCCTCTATATAAATCCATGGTTTCCCCACATCTTGAATACTGCGTACAGATGGG
Source organism: Caretta caretta (assembly GCF_965140235.1). Classification (NCBI taxonomy): domain Eukaryota; kingdom Metazoa; phylum Chordata; order Testudines; family Cheloniidae; genus Caretta; species Caretta caretta. The sequence goes on along the minus strand of NC_134212.1, from coordinate 102,262,647 downwards.
GTTGCCCCATCTCAAAAAAGATATATTGGACTTGGAAAAGGTTAAAAAAAGGGCAAAAAATGATTAGGGGTATGGAACGACTGCCCTATGAGGAGAAATTAATAAGACTGGGACTTTTCAGCTTGGAAAAGAGATGACTAAGGGGGGATATCATAGAGGTCTATAAAATCATGACTGGTGTGGAGATAGTAAATAAGGAAGTGTTATTTACTCCCTCTCATAACACAAGACCTAGGTGCTACCAAATGAAATTAATAGGCAGCAGGTTTAAAACAAACAAAAGAAACTATTTTTTTCACACAGTGCACAGTCAACCTGTGGAACTCCTTGCCAGAGGATGTCGTGAAGGTGGTCTGACCCAGCGTGGCCATTCTTATGTTCTTTATATAAAAATTTAAGCTATCACTATCATCAATGCTCACTCAAAATTAGGTTTTACACTAACTTCACTGAAGTTGCTCTCATTAAACCACAGTTGTGGGAAAACATTTACTCAAAATAGGTCTTTTTTTTTTTTTTGCTCAAAAATTGATTATTTTCATGTCAAAATTAGTAAGACATGGCAATTTAAAAATTATTATTTTTACAATTTCATAATTTAAAATTAAGTTTTGAATAGTTTTCTCTTCTCCAAAAAATATTCCACACAACTAGGCTGAGGCCAATCTCTTATTTGCTTTTTTCCCTGAAAGATATTATGTGTGTTGTCATCTTATTTATTTCATGAATGCCTGCTTGGCACTTTGTGGTTATTTTTCTTGCTCTGGGTATTTATTTCTTTACAGATGCACATGTGCCCTGGCATTTACTCATCTGTTTCTATTTGAATTCTTTCTGCAATGTTCATATTCATTCATAAAATAGACCCCATTATCCTCATATGCTACAACTTTCTAATTATGGCTCAGAGAGAGATCACTTCTTTCCTCCTACTCAATCAAATCAGAACAAATCTAGCCATAATTAACTAGTTTTAATCTTATTTAAAATACATATTTCAGTATTATGAAAAATAATATGTGATATGCAAAGCTGAGCATTTTTACTACTGATATTTTTAATACTATGCAGGCATCTAATGCATAAGTAACTAAGTGCTGTGCTGTAACAAATGGTGATACCGTTCTGCAACCTCGTTCATTGGCAAAAAGCCTGGTGTTGTTCATTTGCTGCTCTCTTTACTTCTTCACCCCAGCTATCCGTTTGCCCTGTTGCACTATTCACATATGATATCGGCTGCCTGATGCTGCCCTCTTTTTACGTGCACCATACCTAATGATTGCTTGGTATTACTCTCCAGCTTCTCTGCCTGCTTGCCAAGTTGCCGAGGTTGCTCAGCTGCAGCCCTGTATAACTATTGACACCTGGTATGCTAACTTGCTCTCCCTGCTGACTGCCTGGCATTGCTCGCCTGCTGCCTGTGCAGTGTGGGTATTTTGCTATTCCTTTCACCTGATGATTGTTTGGCATTATATTCCTGCTTCACCCAGTTAGAATTTATTTGCAAAATGCCTCATTGTTCTTTCTTTCCACGAAGGTGAGAGAGGATCCATCTAACTTCTTAAAGAATGTTTATTTTTGTGGCTGTGCCCCACTGCTTCCTACTACAATATTTATACTTCTGAGTTCTGTGTTACCATTCCTACATCAATATTGAAGTTTAATGTCAATACTGGAATGTGGTGTCTGTAAGGGCTGGGAAAAAAACATCAGAAAGAAAATATTTTATTTATGTGGAGTAAATTTTTAAAGTCTCCCCTATGTTTTGATTGGAAAATGCATATTACTGAACAATTTAATTTCCCAGGTTTTTCTGTAATGTAAGATTTATTAGGTAGCTCAGATGGTCTGATTGCATATGTGTGAAAGTGCTACCAGTTAAAACTATGGAGGAGATCTTTAGCTGCACCTTGTACAACACCGTTTCAAGGCCATAGCTCTTCTGGCTTTCCCCTGTTGTTAAAATGTATAGTTAATAGTCAATTCTCCACTCAGGAGCAGGGGCTTGACAGAAGAAATACAAGCACTTTATAAAAGTGGCTTGTATATTACTCATCCCTTTATCAAAAGCTGAAGCTTTACATTTCTGGGTCAGGTTTCAGAGTAACAGCCGTGTTAGTCTGTATTCGCAAAAAGAAAAGGAGTACTTGTGGCACCTTAGAGACTAACCAATTTATTTGAGCATAAGCTTTCGTGAGCTACAGCTCACTTAGTTGTAGCTCACGAAAGCTTATGCACTCCTTTTCATTTCTGGGTCAGGCACTTTGATTTAACATAAGGATTGTTAATATATAGGTTGCAATTCTGTGCTAGGTCACTAGATGGCATGTCATGGTGAGTTGCTGAGAAGTGAATCTGAGAAACTTCCTTGAGTGAGTTTAGCTGACAAGTCTGAAGCTTCAGTGTTGGTTGAGAAGCCTGCAACTGATGCAACAAAGATGTGTTGCCATCTGTCTTTATTTTGCTACTCTACTTGATCTGAGACCCAGCAGTCATTTCAGATTAATTCTCTGGCCTGCAAGTATCCCGCAGCTGTTGCTTTCTCTTGCTGACAAGCTGCACTACCTTAGGCGGCTACTCATTGCTTGCCCACCCGAGTAGTGGGTGTCATATAGACCCTCTTGCCACAAGGCATTCAATATTTTCTGCTTTTTACTGGGCCTGTCATTTGCTTCAGTCCCTAGTAACTTGTGGCAAAACAGGATCAAATGATAGCAAATGACTTGCATTACATGGTTGCTAATGCACACTGTGGAATAGTTTGCATGAACGGAGATACATGTGTGAAGATTTCTACTACAGATGTACTTATTTTTAGTTCATTTGTTGTGAGCATACAATTTATCTATGAGCACGGGCGTACTAGGGCTTGGAAAAGACAATGTTTGTAGCTAGGCTTCAGCTCTCTGAAAGTTTTTTCCCTTATGCCGTACTGAACACATTTAGTTTTTAATGTCAGTTGATACAGTAGGTGGTGCACAGTTTCTGGGTTTATACTTGTGCTGCAACTTTCATTTAGTACTTTCTTTAAAAAAAAATTCATAGTGGAAATAATACAGTAAAAGCCCCTTGAAATCTTCAAATTCAAAATTTCATAACACTTAGTGATTTTTTCCATAACATTGCTGTTTATTAGCAAGTGAACAGGTGTGCCTCTAATTGCTAATTAATATCATCCCCTCAAGCATCTAAATGAACAGAGTTAGACAGATACAAGAGCTTGACTATTTCCAGAGACTGCCTTCTCTTAAACAAGTACAGTCTTTTTAAAATAAATGCAAAGAATGTGGTGATTCCTACTGAATCCTGAAGCACTGCAGAATATTACCCAAATTTAATTTCTGAGCCTCCAAAAATACACAAGGTTCCACATTTTCAGGGAAGGGCATTCCTAATTTCCAGTAATATTCTGTTGCTGAAAATAGAATGATAGTGTTGACAACTTGTTTGCTCTCTTCTCCCACTCCATCTCTGCACCTTTTTCCATAGTACATTTCCTGCACTGACAGGAACGTACTGAAATCAATGGCTGTTCTGCCATGGCCTTAAATGGGAACTGGATCAGGCCCTGAATACTCTCTCCTGTCTCGTTTCACCATGTCACCACCCTCTCCTCATTCATATCCTTCCTAAAAATCCACTTCTTACACAAGGCCTACAAGATATGTATGTCAGACACACACACACGCACACACACATATCTTGTGGGACTTGTGTAAGAAGTGGAGAGATATACACATACTACTAATAATACAGAAACCCTCTTTTACTTCCTCCTCTGGATTCCCATGCTTATCTTGGATGTGACTCTGTGTGACCAACTCTAACAGTAACTGACAGTGGAACAGTTTTCATAGTGGGGATGCTGAAAGCAGAAACCATGTATTTGGGTTGTTATTACTTCAAGCCAGGGGTGCTAGCAGCAACTGTGGTAACTGCTGTTTATTTGAAAGCCCCACCTTCTGGAGGTATGTGATTTATCTGAGACTCTTAGCTTTCATTTTCTAGATCACATGGCTTCATGGAAAAACGTGAAATAGTGTCCCACGTGCCCCCAAGCAAATAAAAAGAACCCCAAATAGCTTTAAAATCATGAGGGTTTTTTTTTTAATAATTCAATCTTGTATGGGGAGGGGGTTGGCTCATTTTTAGATGCTTAGTGCTGGGAATACTGCTGTCTTTTAGGACCCCAGTCCTGCACCGGCACAGAACTCTGCTGACTTCACTGGGGATCTGCGTGGGTGCAGGGGTCAGCCTACCTGATTTTCAGTGTGGGATTTAGAGTTTAGACTAATCTCTGTGTTGGCCCGGGAGTATCTCTGTTTCCTGTTTTGTACAGGGCCAAACACACTGTTACCACAGAATACATATATAACACTGTCATTTGTGGTTTCCAAGAGGCTGACCGCTTACTGTTTGTTGCTATTAAAGCACCAAAGTAGGAGTTTTCTAAAACATGTCTGAGCTCCCAAAACATCTATACTTGTTTTTACTTTTGATGATGAATAGCTTTAACTATTGGAAAATCATTTGGTTGGCTCGAATTTCATCACTTTGGTAAAGATGATATAAAACTCAGCCTCAGCATCTCCTTTTCTACCTGATTGATTTTGTTGCAAAAAAGAGACACAAAATGTTCCTTCTCTTTGTGTTCACAGGGTATATAGTTATAAAGCATATTACTGCTGCTTAATGTAGCCAAAGCTGTTTGTTGCCCTACAGAAAAACAGCTTGTGCATTAATCAAACCGTTCATTTTAGCCTTTGATTATAAGTGAGCACCGGCATAGGTGTTTATCAGAGATGATAGCAAAATTCAGTGATCAAGATCCCTGTCTTAGGGTTGGAGTATAATTATGGGATGGCTATTATTTGCATATTGCTGGGATGCTGCATGTAAATATTAATGGATTATTTTTTATTCATTTAGCTTATGTTTTTGAAAGATGCCTAAAAACAAAAAGATCATATCTGTATGTTATTTTTTAATTTATTTTCACCTTTTTGTCTCCTTTGGAGACCCCTAGTGTATCATCACTTTGTTTACCACAAATTAAACCTTAGCTGATTGTTTACCAGACTGAAGACCCTTGTGCATTACTCTAGCACTTTCCCCTTTTTTAATAATCACAAACTGGGATTCATTTGCAAGAGGGCCTAATCTGCATGAGAATTATACAATTAACTTTTGATTAACCACCTAGTTCTTTTCGAAACCATAGTGTATAGGATACTCTGCATTTAAATAATTCTCCTTAAATTGGGAGCAGGCCTTTCATTAAGCTGGTGAGTTTGACTAAACAACAACATTTGGAGATAATCAGGGTCAAAACAATAGGCAAGGCTGCAAGGCTAGAATGTCATCTTTAAATATAACAGCTGAGATAAAGGCACCCAGATTGTGCCTTATCAAAACACAAAAAATCAAAGCTCTCTCTTGTCTGTGGCAAAATACCAGGCCCTAGTGTTTCGGGCTACCATTGTCTGGGCCTATAAGTGTTGCAGGATTTGCATTCAGAGAGCCAGTTCTAACACACATTACATCACGTAGGGTACTTATCTCAGAGTCTGACAATAATTATCAGGAAGAATATACTCAGAATGACTTTTTTGTGATTTTTATGCATCCCCAACACAAGGAAAGGGAGATAACAGTATTATGAAAAAGGGGAGAGTCTCAAAAGGCTCTCCCTGGAGCTGCGTTCTTCGATTAAATTTGCTATGCCACTCTGGTGTGCTGAACAAGTGGAAAGAAAGACTATGAGGCTTTTATATAGGGTAATAATAGTCCTGAACACAGCCCTTACCAAAAGATAAGATTCATTGTCAAAACAAACAAAAGAAGCAGTATTAAACACTACTTGAAGAATATATATGAGCAAAGTTTTAAATTCTTGGTTTCGGGTTTTTTTGTTTTTTGTTTTTTGTCCCTTCAACCTGGTTCTGTCATGTAGCCCACATTCTAACCAGATATCTCTGTAAGTACAGAGTGTTTAAAAGTAAGACTTTTATCACACACCTGTTTCAACACAGGCTGTTAGTATTTAGAAAGGCTTTTCATGTACCCCCCAAGTTCATGATGCTAGAAAGATATAGGGAAAAGAAAATTAAAATATAACCTAATATAAATATAGCCTAAGATTTGTGAAAGCTCTGATTTTTTCAAGATATGCTCACTGACTATTCAGAAGATTCTTACAATTTAGCATTAATTTGAAGGAATCCCTGATCTGCATCAAAAAATGACTAAGTTCTTGAGTCACTCAAAGATGCCACTTGCTAAAGGACAGTTGCGGGTAACACCTCGCCATAAAGGGCTTGATTCAGCTTGCAAATGTGACACATGGCAATCTTTGAAGGCAGTGAAAACATTCCCAGAGAAGTCACTGAGAGTTGAATTAGCCTCAAATTTCACTCCAAATCTATTTTTGTTCCAAGCTAACTGATTGTTGCTTGCTTTTATTTTAATAGCTATTTGAAGCACACATTTATTTGTAATAGAAATGGGATTAAACTGCAAATTTTGGGATCCTGAGTCTTTTCCAGGATTTGGGAGTGTGTGTGCCTTTCCCTAATTTGTATAATTAAGGATTGTAATGCATGTAAAGGATAACTTACAATTTTTCTAATGATTATTAGAAAATGGTGAACTGGTTTGGAGAAAAACATCATCCTGTATCTGTGCCTTATATTTGATTTTAAAAACAATGATAACATTACCATAAACAGCAATATAAAGGGTTTATTGTACTTCAGGTATAAGATGATCATTGAAAAATAATAAATAACCAACCCAATATGCAAATCAGAAAATAATTTTTGTCTTGATTCCTGCTAATAGACTAGGAGCAAAGTTTTTGTCAACAAAATTTACATATTATGGACCAAATTATAGATAAATGAGTTACATCTTCTTAAACCAAGGGTGAATTTAGCCATGCATATCTAGAAATTTAAGGAAAATATAATCACTAGAAATAACCCAGGGATTCTGTACATTCTCATCAGTATTACATTCTGAGTTTCTTTACTTTGTTGTCATAGTAATCAACTTTTAATCAGTGATTTGTCTTAGATTTTATTTCTTTGCTGAGTTGCTTTGGTTAGCAAGTGTTTGACTTTTATTCATATCCCATTATCGGTATTGTTGCTGCTATCCAACTTACTCCTGGTCCATCAGTCATTGCTTGCATTATAGAATAAAAGTCTGTGCAGAAAGGATACATTTCCCTGACCGCCCCCAACCCATTTTCCCCAAAAAAGTGTTCTTTCTTCTGGGCCTCTACTACCCTTCTCTTGAATTTGGGCAGTTCTTCTCTGCTTTTTGCTGCGAGTCAGACACTAGATATACAGTGTGCAAGCATTCCAGAATGGTTCTTCCATTTTCTCTGAATCACTGCTGTCAATGTGGTACTTTACTGCAATACTTAACAGCACACAAGTGGCTCCTTTTGGAAATGTTGACAGTATAACTCCATGGATCAGCTAGTGGCGATGCTGAGGCAGCAATGTTGGCAGTATCTTTGCTGGAAAACTGAGTGAGTCACCTGTGAGACATGCTAAGTAAGTGCTCATTGGCCTGGGGCTGGAGATCCTATGCCTGCTCTCAAAATTCCCTTTATCTGTACAGTGTGCTGCCAAATCTCAGTTAGACTTTCTGCGATACAGTTGGTTCTGGTAAATGCATCAGAAAATAGAACCCAAAGATTGTCTCAAAGAAGACTCCCTCACTACTATGTTCAGGGAACCATGAATATTTTACTACATGATTGTGGCTATTAACACAAGAGCAAAATGTAATAGTATGCCCTTAGAAAATGTTTCCAAAATGATTTTTCAAGCCTGGTGTGATGGGTTTCTCCCGGGGTGCAACTGGAACTGGGGTACCACTGATCCCTCTGACCCACTAGCCTGGGCTCCCTTTCACACACTGTGCTGCTGTGACAAGATACAGACATGCTCCCAGTCTTACACTTCCACCAGCATACACACAGGTAGGGACACACCTAGCTTCAGTTACATGCAGCCACTGCACAAACCAACAGTAGAAAGGCTAAAGCCAAGGTAACTCTCAGCTCCCCAGGAACTTACTCTCTCTGAAGCATAAACCCAAAATTATATAGTCTAGCTCTGCATAAGGAACTGTGCAGCGTAAGCTCATAGAATTCGCCCCTTCCCCTCAATGTGGAGAGGAATATGCCACAGCCTCTCTGAGTTAAGATTCCCATGCACTTCACTCCAAATTCACTGGTTTAGAGTAAAACATAAAATAAATATATTAACTACAAAAGATAGATTTTAGGTGATTATAAGTGCTAGCAAACAGATCAAAGCAGATTACTTAGCAAATAAACAAAAATGCAAATTAAGCTTAATATATTAGCTAGATTCAATATAAATTAACAGTTTCTCACCCTGAGAGATGGTACAAGCAGGCTGCAGATTCTTAAGGCACAAGCTACACTTGCTCTGCAGCTTGAAATCCCCAGATGTTTCATACACAGGCTAGAAATCCCTTTAGCCTGGGTTAAGCACTTCCCCCAATTCAGTCTTTGTTCCTCAGCTGTTTCCAAGACTCTTCTTGTGTGGGGAGTGAAGAACAACAGATGATGTCACTCCCTGCCTTATATAGCTTTAGCATATAGCAGGAGCCCTTTTTTTCAAAACTTGGTTCCCAGACTGGTTTGTGGAAAAATACTGACATCCCAAGATGGAGTCCAGAGACATGTGATCTGGTCACATTACCTTGCATACCTTGCTGAGTTATAGCAGACATTACTTACAAGCTGTCTGGAATGTTCACAGGAAGGTTAAGTTCTTTCAGGGTCCATTGTCTTTGCTGATGGGCCATCAGCACTGTCTGGCTTCTTCATCGTTGGGCCAGAAAGGCTAGTTGTGTCACCCAGAGTAAGCATGATTGAAATACAGATACATAGTCAATATTCCTAACTTTAGATACAAAAATGATACATGCATACAAATAGGATAATCATATTCAGCAAATCATAACTTTCCAATGACTCCTCACATGACTCATCTTGCATCAAATGCATCATAATTATGCTATAATCATATCATAATAATATCACTATGAAGAATATGGGGTGCAGTGTCACACCTGGTATCTAACATACCAAAAATATGATGTGGGAAGTGGAGATAAATATTATGACTAACAAAACAAAAGGGAGGATTGTGACATTCAGGTTCTTCCACACAAACAACTACCATCAGTATTTGGAAAACTGCTGGTGGTTTTATTGGCATCTATTTTATTGAAAAGGAGAAGCTAATCAGTGTAAACCATTCTAACTGAGAATTTGTCTAGTACATTTATTAGGAAAATTGATTAATTTAAAATCAATGTCAGAGGGAACTATAGGACTGAAGGTTTTCTGTGGAAGTTCTGCTTTTGTGACACTAAGGACTAATGATGCCATTGTGGAGACGTTTATTCAAATGAGGCCTGGTCCAAAAAACCCTTGAAGTCAATGAAGCCCATGGTCAGCAGAGAAACTGAAATTAGGTGGGTATAAAAAAATCCAGTATAGCGAGAAATTTGCACAAAGCCATGACTACTTTTGAAGAAACAGAGAGAGAGCACCATGATTTACCTTCACTTGTATTTGTTTGCATACTTTAGAAAACATGTTAATCAAAGAAAATAATGTGCTGCATTTAAGAAAGGGGATTGATTGGAGGCATTGTTTTGACATCAGACTATACGCGCATGGTTTTTTTCTTATATAGAGTCTTTCATACAAATGATCCCAGAATACTTTAGAGGGTTGGATTGGAGAACATATTTTAGTTCAGTTGTTGCCTCTTCCTCCTGCCCACCTCTTCATTTCCTGCTGTGCTCTGCTGTGCTCCTACCTGCATCTCTCTAGTGTTCCTGTGTGTGTTTCTAGTAACAGAACTGAAGTGGACTCAAAGGTCTGAGCTCCCTGTGATTGAAAAACCTTTTGAAGCACATCAGTGTGTAAGTTGGCTGGAGGCCAGGAGCTGGAAGCATATATAGGAATTCTGGGGGTCTACGGAAGGGAATGGCATCTCAAAAAGTTTAGAAATTTAATCTAGTTAAACTCTGGCAGTTCACATAGTTGCTTACTCAAACTATCTGAACTCCCCTAATTTCCTTTTTTCCTTCTTTTTCTGTTTTTCCTCATTCTTTCTCCAAACCCAATCAATTGCTCCTCTTAAATTGAATCCCGGACTTCATCTCCCTTACATGTCTCTATTCCTTTCCTCCTTCTTGTTTATCCCTATTTCCTAGCAGATTTGCACCCTCTTCCTTGTGTTGCTGAGTCTTAGCTCTCTTGGGCCCTCTGTTCAACTTAGCTGCTTGTTATGTTCAGATCAGAAACAACTCAGAATTCACTGCATGCCCTAGTCATAGTGCATAAGCAATATTGCTAACCCCAGTGATTCAAAAATCATGAGTCAAGCTGACAAAATCATGAGATTGGCTTAACAAATCATGAGATTTTAAAAAAGAAAGTACACCTAACATCAGTACCGGGCAAATTAGTTGAAATGATAGTGAAGAATAAAATTGTCAGACACATAGAAGAACATAAATTGTTGTGCAAAAGTCAACATGGTTTCTGTAAAGGGAAATCATGTCTTACTAATCATTAGAATTCTTTGAGGGGTCAGCAAACATATGGACAAGGGGGATCCAGTGGACATAGTGTATTTAGATTTCCAGAAAGCCTTTGACAAGGTCCCTCACCAAAGGCTCTTATGTAAATTAAGTTGTCATGGGATAAGAGGGAAGATCCTTTCATGGATTGAGAACTGGTTAAAAGACAGGGAACAAAGGGTAGAAATAAATGGTAAATTTTGAGAAAGGAGAGGGGTAACTAGTGGTGTTCCCGAAGGGTCAGTCCTAGGACCAATCCTATTCAACTTAGTCATAACTAATCTGGAGAAAAGGGTATACAGTGAGGTGGCAAAGTTTGCAGATGATACTAAACTGCTCACGATAGTTAAGACCAAAGCAGACTGTGAAGAACTTCAAAAAGATCTCACAAAACTAAGTGATTGGGCAACAAAATGGCAAATGAAATTTAATGTGGATAAATGTAAAGTAATGCACATTGGAAAAAATAACCCCAACTGTACATACAGTATGATGGGGGATAATTTAGCTACAAGTAGTCAGGAGAAAGATATTGGAGTCATCATGGATAGTTCTCTGAAGATGTCCACGCAGTGTGCAGCGGCAGTCAAAAAAGCAGACAGGATGTTAGGAATCATTAAAAAAGGGACAGAGAATAAGATGGAGAATATCTTATTGCCCTTATATAAATCCATGGCACGCCCACATCTTGAATACTGCGTACAGATTTGGTCCCCTCATCTCAAAAAAGATATACTGGCATTAGAAAAGGTTCAGAGAAGGGCAACTAAAATGATTAGGGGTTTGGAACAGGTCCCATATGAGGAGAGATTAAAGAGGCTAGGACTTTTCAGCTTGGAAAAGAGGAGACTAAGGGGGGATATGATAGAGGTATATAAAATCATGAGTGGTGTGGAGAGAGTGAAAAAGGAAAAGTTATTTACTTGTTCCCATAATATAAGAACTAGGGGCCACCAAATGAAATTAATGAGCGGCAGGTTTAAAACAAATAAAAGGAAGTTCTTCTTCACTCAGCAGCAGTCAACCTGTGGAACTCCTTGCCTGAGGAGGTTGTGAAGGCTAGGACTATAACAGGGTTTAAAAGAGAACTGGATAAATTCATGGAGGTTAAGTCCATAAAGGCTATTAGCCAGAATGGGTAAGGAATGGTGTCCCTAGCCTCTGTTTGTCAGAGGGTGGAGATGGATGGCAGGAGAGAGATCACTTGATCATTACCTGTTAGGTTCACTCCCTCTGGGGCACCTGGCATTGGCCACTGTCGGTAGACAGGATATTGGGCTGGGTGGACCTTTGGTCTGACCCAGTATGGCCATTCTTATGTTTTTATTTGGGTTCTTTGTATTTGCTTTCTGGTTCCCTTTCATCACATTTTAAAGCTTTTCTCCCCATGCGTGTTAGAAACTTTTACTTTTTTATGTGAAAGCTGAGAGTCTCATTTATTAATCCACAAACTGGGGCCTTAGGAAAAACACCAAATATTGTGAGACTCACAGAAAATCATGAGAGTTGGCAAAATTGCAAAGGATGTAAATGGAAATCTGGCTCAGGGCCTGACAGCTTACACTTTACAGTGCTGCAATTTACTTATGAAATAATGGGCAATGGTGTGCAAGAATGTGTATGTGCACCTGTGTCTCCTCCTGTTTAGAATGTCAGACCTTCTCAAGGGTTTGCTGCTGACTGACTGCGATAGCAACCCTAATGCTATTACAAGTAATGAACTTTAGCCCAAGCAGTAGGTCCATGAGATTTTGAAACTCAAGGTTCTGACTTTTATTTTCTTATTAATGGTTGAAATCTATATAGCCACAAGACTGTTAGCTCCCATTGCTTTGGATTTTGATTGGATTTTGATTTTGACTTAAAAAGCATTAACAAAACCAAAATTAACTCCATGTTTTAATAGCGGTGTGCATTTCTGTGTCTTATTTGTTTGTGACACAATGAAGACAAGCATTACTATAAAACCCAGTGACCGATAAGATAACCCTCCACTTTTTCAGGCTCCTTCAAACATGCAGATGAATATATTTTCAGTGAAGAGGAGAGTTTTCTTTTTAATTTGGAAAAATTCCTGATTTCACCCCTTTGCTTCCCTTAAAGACATTCTGTACTGTACAGGTTTCCAAATGACCAGTGTGGCTCCTTCAGTTGGCTAGAGCATCTACTAGAGAATAACAAAATGTGTGGCAAATTGCATGGCCTCCGCAGTAGAGCTGATCCAAACTTGGAATTTCTGGTTTGTGGGAAATTTTGATACTTTAGAATTTGTTTTCAGTGCAATCTGGAACAAGAACAAATAATTTAGAAATTTTCTGCAAAACACATTCCAATAAAATTGCATTTGGAATATTCTTTTCAGAAGAAAATTAAAATTTCATTTCAAAACAAAATTTTCATTTCAAGATTTATTTTATTGTTTTTCATTTTTATATTTTATTTTTAATTATTTCATGACATGTCAGTAGTGGTAGTATCATGTCAAGTTATGTCATATACAAGACATTATAATGTCAGATATGTTAAATTATTCTATTTTTTTATTTTTAGACTCATTAAGGGCAGCTGCTACTTAGAAAATAAGATAAAATGTTTTAATTTGTACTATCTAGATCAAAGTCTCCTTTTTGTGCAGTAATGAAACAGTTTGATATTTTGAACAATACAATAAGATAAGCACTCAGTAAACTAACTAGAGGAGCATCTGTTTTCAATATCCACTTGTGCCCTGCCCCAGAATAATTTTTCTAGGATATTGAAAACAGCTGCTCCTCTAATTATTATACTGAGTGTCCCCTTCCAGCTGTCTTGTCTGACTGCTTTCTTTCTGTATTTTTAATTACTTTTGTGTGAACAGGTCTCCCACTCTTACAAGTGGAAACTCTGAACAGTAACTGTTGTGTGATCTTACATGAGTCCAGGAAAAGGACATGTTTTCTGTAGTACTAAAATGCTGAAAGCAGAGCATTGGCTGGAGGAATCTCGCAAAAAGTTAAATCAGTGTGAGGAAGAAAGGAGCACAAGAGAAGGATGTACATGAGGAATGGGACATTTATTGAAGAGATGGTATTTCTAATAAGAAATGAATGATTAATGGATTTTTTGGTTCAGTGGCAATTTTGGAAAAAAAATTCAGGTCAACCCAAAAGCAACATTTTTCAAAGTTTTTGGTGAATCAAAAAGAGAAATTTTTTAGGGTCATACAAAATGATTCACTTGACCCAAAATGAAATATTTTGTTTACATTTTGAGTGGGTTTTTTTAACCATTTTGGCCTTTAAAAAGAAAGTAAAAGAAACTTTGACATTAAAAGTTGTTTTGAATAAAAACCAAAACGTTTTCTAAATGAAATGTTTATATGAAACATATGAACTTGTTTGAATTTTTTTTAATACAAAATGGGTAAATCAGCATGAATTTACAATATGTTTTAGTGTTGCTGAGTGTAAATTTTTTACCCCCATAAAAAAATTTTTGCCAAAAATTTTCACCACCTCTATTCCTAATGAAGGTTACATTGTGACAACAGTATATATTACATTGCAAATTGAACTGAGGGTAGCTTCAACAACACCTAGAAAGAACTTCCTTCTGTGGACCCAAGTCACTGGACCACTGGTGAGACACATTCAGATTCCCAGTGGTTGTAGAGTGGGAGTTTCTATGTTTCAAGAACTGTTCTCTGAGTAAATGCATTGCTCAGCCATGATAATGTTATCAGACCACTCATCAAATAGCTGCAGGAGCTGGTGTACATCAGGGTGTCCCCCCCCCCCCCCCCCCCCCACATTTCAAGGCAATGATTTAGTTTGTTCCAGCCCTTAAATTTCAAAAAAGTTAGAAGAACAACATCTTGCACAGAAACAAGATGCTCACTTATTTTCTAACAGGATGGAGAAGCCTTTGGGGGATCCTGAAAGCATCTACAGCCAGAAGGCATAAGCCAGATGCATCAGGAAAACAGTATCTTGTAGCTTCCCCACATGACACACTCTGGCAGTGTAAGTAAATAATTATGTTTTAAAAATTGTTGTAGCAAGTATGTAGGAAACCTAAAACTGGGGAGATATTAGAGTATCTATGATTTCTGAAATAATTAAGTGAGAATTTTCACAAGTATTTCAAACTGGGGTTTACTAATATGACTGACATATAGGTCATTGTTGAATACACCTGGATTATCAAAAGACTGCAGAGATTAACTTTCCAAAACCTTCCATTAATTTTCTTTGGTGGAAGTTCCCTTTAAAGGAACCCCTTTGTTGTCTCATTGCTTCCTATTTAAGGACACTAAAATTATTTGCCTATTATTTCAATCTCTTTTTATTTTGTATTTTTCCCTTCTCACTAGCCTGTGAGTAGCACATGGGGTACGCAACTTGCGAGAAACACTGTTCACACAGATGGTGATGTGTAATGGGAATAAATGTTCTGTTTTATGAGCAATGTTTGAGGCAATGTTCTTGTCTACCAGAAGTGAAAATTCCCCTTCCGTAACCTATGACTTGTAGTCTTGGTAGATCTACAGCCCCAGCAACTATTTTAATCCCATAAGAAAATTGGCGATGTATCAGGTATTTGATCAAATATATTTGTTTAATCTGGATATCTATACCATGATCATCACTGTAGTATATGAGGACCTTGGTCACAAGTGGAGGTCGTATAGCCTTAAATATTGGTGAAATATATTATTCAGAAAGAAAGAGAGAAAGAAAGAAAGAAAATGCAGGTCTATATGTCAAATAGTTCAAGCTGTGAAAGAAATCAAAATGAAAATGAAATCAAAGTGAATCTGGAGTAGGAGCTATCAATGCTTATTGTCATGAATATCATAAGGTGGCTTGAGAGATACTATATATTTATATTTTAGTACTACAGGAGGGCCCCAATCAGGATATGGGCCCCGCTGTGTCATGTGCTATACAAATTCGGGCCCTTAAAGAGTTTACCCTCTAAGAAGAAAAACAACATATGGAGGGTGGAGATATGATTAAAATATATATAATTTTTATATGAGTGCACTGAAAACTATACCACTTACCAGTAACCTGGGGAACTCATTTCTACAAGATATAATTGAAGCTCAGGTCTTAGTAGGATTCATAAAAGGCTTATCTATTTATATGGATAACAAGAACGCATATTAGGATAAACAAATAATTTAGAAGGGTTATAAACCCTCACATTTCAAGGTATAAAACAACAACAAATTGATAGGGATTAGGTGAAAATGTACTCTAAGGTTGGGTAACTGTATAATTGTCTACTGTGGGAATTCTTACATCTGCTTTTGAAATGTCTGGTTCTGCCCATTATTGCAGAGAAGATATGGGACAAGGTGGACCACAGATGTGATCTGCAATAGTAATGTTCCCAATGGAATTTCCCATTTCAGTTGTCATCTCTGGAATTACTAGAATATTTCAGATCATGGGAGTTCTTACCTGTGGTTAGTTACATAGACACAATTATTTTTTATTAAAATATATAAAAAGCTAAAATAGGTGTTGAGTATCCTATTCCTCTCATCCTAGCCACCATCAGTTGGGTGATTACTTATAGGTATTACAGCAGAGATTGGTCTTGAGGAGACTCTGAAAGCAGAGAAGGTTCTTATAGAACCAGGGAGGGAATTCCATCTCATAGGGTAGCATGGAAAAAGGTACTGAGGTAGTTGTGTGAGAAATGGACAAATAGGTGATCAACGCTGGCACCATTGCAGAGGGATGAGAGGACTAGAAGCTTGAAGTTAATGTGGTGGAAAAGGGGAGCCAGTGGAAGCATTCAAAGAAGGGATGGGCATGGTGACATCAATGGACAATGAAAGTGATCTTAGCAAACATGTTTTAAACGGTTTCAAGGAGGTCTCTGTGTGGTTAGTTGGGTAATCAACTGCTCCGAGTAAAAAGGGGTAGATCTTAGAAATGTTATGAAGGAATTAGTGGCAAAATTAGGGCACTAATTTGGGATCAGTGGTGACCACCCAGCTTACAGAATGGTGGTAGTATCAACAGTGACAGTGAATGCTGGGAATAGGGAAGCTCAGAAAGAAAGATCAGGAGATCAGTTCTGGCCAAGCCAAGTTTAAATTGGCATCAGGATGTCCAGGAACAGATATCAGAGAGACAGACATAGATGCAGTGTTGGGTAGAGATAGATAAGTTGGGAATGGAGAGGTACATCTGTGTAACAATGGAAATTAAAGATATTTGTATGTATAGATGACAGCACTCTTAGAGATGGGGGCTGTTGATGGACACCTGGGACCACCACAAAAGGTGGGAGAATGGAGGGGGAAGATTCACTATAAGAGATACTAAAGGATCAGCAAAAGAGGGCTAAAGGAGAACAAGGTGAGGACAGAATCATGAAAGCCAATAGGGAAGAAGATTTTAAGGAGGATGCGATTAACAGTGTCAAGAGAAGACTTAGAGGTCAAAGAGCATGAGGGTGGAGTACAAGAGTTGGGATTTAGCCAAGGAGTGGTAGGTTAGTGAAGTCACCCCTGAAGGGAGATCAAACACAAAGATATAAATAGGTATTTTCATTGATTTTTTTTTCCTGGGGGACTATGGGAGACTTAGCCTTAATTTTCCTGACAGAAGGGCTCTTCTCACTGATTGACTGAAGAATTAAATTCTGTCTTAAGGCCTTTTGGGACGTATTTTAGAACAACCAGCATGAAAATATGTTGTATAATCCTGTTATCTGAAAGCAAAGTTTTCAAATCACTATGATCTGAATAGTAAACTTTTATAGGGGGTCTGTTAACCCAGAATGAAGTAGAGGAGTTAGTTTATATCAACAGAAAAAAGCTGCCAAAGCCATACTCACTGGTGGAAAGGGAATATTTGATCATAAGATGAACAGTGGAAGTGATTCAATGAAAAATGCTAATTGTTGATCACAACCTTTGGTTAACATGACTAAACAGAACAAAGGTCCTATATGCAAGTGATTGTGTCTCATGCTGCAGCCATATGGTTTTAAGTGGTGCAGCAGTAAGGTGAATTTATACAAGGTGCAAGGTTTCTTTATCTAGAAATGGAGAAGTTTAAAGTAGGAATTAAAATAAAAATGTGGCTTTAATCGGTATTTGAGCACTGACATCATTACTTTCCTCTTACATTCCATTCTGTTTGTACCATTCTACTTGCTATTCATTCTAGGATCTCCAAGTGCTTCATAAACATTAATTGATTAAAGTTTCAAAACTGTGAGAGGAGCATTGTAAGTAATTAAAAATAGTTACCAGGCTTAACGTTCCTCTCTCTTTCTCTCATAGCAGTGGCAGTCGTTTTAATGTAGTAAGATTATGGCTATGTGAAATTAGAGCAGACTTTTATAGGCCTTGAAGTGTCTGTGTAGACAAAGTAACATTTAATTTGCAAGGTTATGCTTTGAAACCCTTTTAAAGACTCGTTAGGGTTTTTATATTTTTGTAAGGCTTGCAGAATTGCATACTTACATTTGAATGTGCCTCACCTAGATAAGTACCCTTTATGTGCAGGCATGAAGCCAGTTATCAGTGCAAAATTCAGGCAAGTGCAAATGCGTGCATGTATTACACATGCCTAGTGTTGAAAATTGGGCCCTATATCCACAGTTTGTATACAGAGAAATGGTTAGTCTGGTTAAAATATTTATTATCATGGGTAGAAGATAAAGTTTTAGAAATCTATTGCATGGGGTAAGTGGCCCATAATTCCCATTATGAATGCTAAATTATATAACATATGATTGTAAGAAATCTTTGTTTGAATTATTGAATATCTTCTGAAGCTTCCCAATTTAGAATTGTTCTTTGTTTTCTTGTTTTGTTCTGCGGGGAAAAATCCTCAATCCTAAATAGGGAAGGGGAAATTATCGTTATTTATTTGTAATATATAGTGCCTGACTGAGCTTACACATATACATAGTAAACGAAAAGTCCCTGCCCTAAACAGTTTATAACCTAAATAGACGAGACAGAGAAAGATGAGGGGTAGGGAAGTTTTATTATCCCAATTTTACAGATGAGGAACAGAGAGATTAAATGACTTGTCCAAAGACAGACCAGGTGGGTGAGGTAATATTTTTTTATTGGACCAACTTCTGTTGGTGAGAGAGACAAGCTTTTGAGCTACACTAAGCTGCTCTTCAGGTCTGAGAAAGGAACTCCCAGCATCAAAGCAAAATGCAAGGTGGAACTGTTACCCAGGGTTCTTTCAACCCAAAGCTTTTGGTAACTTTTACTCTGTCAGGAAATAAATCAGGGGAGACACGACCGTCCGACCAGATGGTTGGCACAAACAGGACGACGCAAGAGTGCTTTCACTTAAAGCTAAACTTTACTTAGTCTCAAGCACTTATACACATGTCCGCAACAGGTTTGTAAAACACCCCCAACCCTTGATAATTACCAAAGCTGAGTGTGGCTCTCGAGTGGCACAGTGGCAGCCCTTCTGCCGGTGGGGAACACAAGATGCATCCAGAAGGAGAGTCCAGTCCTGAAGAGTCCCACTGCCTCAAAATTTCCCCCCTTATTTATACATTAGTAATAGAATGACATGTCCCTTAAAGCAAACTTGTTAAGTAAGCAGTTTCAATGGTCAAGCAAGAGGTTCCTTCTGATTATCGATTAACCAGGTGTCGGTTTTTCCAGAGTTTGCAGCCTTGAGGTCCCAGTAGACATTCCTGGGGCACATCCTGCTCTTCTAAAATGCATGAATCAGCAACTTCAACACAATTCTTATCAGGAAGGATTTGGGATCAAGCTGCCCTCTCTGTGGCACCCCCCCGTCCTGCCTTGGTTAAACTGAGGCTGCTGAATGGCCAATTTATAGCCTGCTGACTTGGCTGCTTTTAGCAATAAGCCATAGTGGTTTCAGGCACTTTACTGGTTTGCCAAAGTCTCCCCGGTCAGAACAGATTGTTTAGCATAAGTAATTAGCACATATTGTATTATGATGTGGAACACAGTAGTTCTGCTGGCCCATAATTTGTTAGCAATTCAGAATTTCTGCTTATTTTTATCATTCTATTATATTTGTGCATTATGCTATTAAAGCTGACGTGATTGGTCACATAGATCATGTGGTATACTTGCGTTCTCTGATGAGATTAGTGTAACATGTAGATTCAGAATTCCAAAGTGAATAGTCACATTTACAAATTCACACTTGGCTTTCTGAAAACATTTTGTAATATTAATTTAGTTATTTCTGTGAAGCTTCCTGCCTGTAAACTCATCTTGTAGAATATTTATGGAAGTTGAACATATCGAAAGTAGAAAATGTGGTAAATTCATCTGAAAGTTCAGATGAATGTGTGGAATTTTTTGCAGTTTTAGTCCACCTTGATATTTAAGAATAGACATTTTTATACCCCTTTTAGGATACATTTATTCTCTGTATTTGCTGGAAAAATTAAACTAGTACTCTTTGTTGTCCTAGAATGCTTGTGAGAACAGAGTCAGGAATCAATTTTGGGAATTGCATTGAGGATTGCTATGGGAAAGGCCATTCATTTAGTGTCGAACCCGGTCAATGATTTTAGTGTCCAAGTCGGGACAGTCGAAAGAGTGCAGTTGCTCTATTGCTGCAGTGTTGGTCTGAGCAGGTTCAGGTGATAAGGGTGAACTTTGGTACAACAAACAGGCCAAAGAGAAAATTATTGGGTGTGTTTCTTTGTTCAGTGGTCACAGGTATTGTAATTTTCATCTTTCGTGTCAGGGTCTCTTTTTTCTCTCTGTTAGCTAATTGTGAACATCATAATGTCAAACAGGCAAAGAGAGAAGAGCTATCTCCCCCATTCAATTGCCCCTGAGCCCTCTAAACCTTATCCAGCTTATGGCTATTCTTTTCATTTAATCAAAACCAAGTGAGGGAACCTATGCTCAGCATGATCATATAGCACCCACCCTGCATTCTCAACGTTTGCTGCTACACATTGCTCAAATAGATTTTAGTTAGCAATCTTGGTTTTAAAGCCCTAAACTGTTCGTACGCTAGATCGTCTCCTTGAACCTTATGCCAGTGGATATTGGCTCTCAAACATCATCTGTCTTTTAAGGATATCACCATTACATGTGAAAGTTGTCTTTTTTTGGTGTGTCCACACCCATCTTGACATCCATCTTAGTCCATCTCTCCCTGTTTTGGCAAATCAAAACAGCATAAAACTTTTTATTAAAAATTTAAGTATTTATTATTATTTGAGTGCTCTTCATGGTAGAAAAGAAACAGGAATTGGAAGTATTGAATTGAAAGGAGATTACTTATGGAGGGCACTGGACACAGACCGATGCTTTAGTTCTCTCAGGTATTCCAAACACAGCCTGGTGTTGCCACACAGACGGAGAGGGTAAACCAGGATGTAAGACCCCTCCCCCGGGTGGCAAAAACTGGGCCTGAGGGGAGAGTGCAGATGCAATCCTGTCAGGGGACCCACAGAAGGCCAAACCAGTGAATGGCGTGGGGCAGATTTGCTGCATGTGTTACGCTAATTCAGATACTTCTCCTGGTGAGAAGATAGTTGTGGAAACACCCTGTGATTTCCCCCCCACCCCAAGGGGTGAATCCCAGCTCAAGAATATAGTGGCTTTATCTGAACCTCCAGGATACCAGCCAGCACATTTATCTGGATGGTGTTTTAAGCTACATAACCAATACATTCAGTTGCTTGTTGTCTAATCTAGCTGGCATGAATATGACACATGTTTATGCCTTCTAGATGAGACTAGCAATTGAATGTATTTGTTATGTAGTTTAAAATCCTGTTTCTGACAGGCAGCTTGGAAAAGCTGCTGATTCTTTCTCATCCCTTTTTGTGAATAGTTATCAAAGAACAATAGACAGTTGTCTTTACCAGTCTCTGTCTTCCTTAAACTCCCCATAGACTAATAAATACACTTCAAGGTGAAGAAGAATATTTAATAATTTGGAAGATGTAAATAAAAATCATGTTATTTATTAATATTGCTTCTTCGAAAGCTGCCTTTTCTTGTAAGTCTGAGTGACATGACAATACACTTATCATCCAGTACAAAATTAAATATGACAAAGAATGGTAAAATTTGCAGTTGTATGTTGTCAGGAAATGATGTATTTAAATTCTGTAGGTAAGATGGTTGGTAATTTTTTAAAAAGTGAAAAAATTGCATATATTGTAGTACAGATCATGATTCTAATTACTCTTGCCGTGGAAAAGATATGACCAAATTAAATTAATACATAAGAGACTTGTTTCGTTCAGCTCCTGCAGTAACAACTACTGTTCCTTGAAAGACCTTTCTTTTTACAGATCCCCTTATCTGAAAAGGTTTACTGTGTCTTCATGCAAGTAGTTGTCATGCTTTAGAAAAATCACAAGCAGCAAAAAGTCAGAATTGTCAGTTCAGAAGACACTGGTTGTTCCACTGGGTAAAACTGAGAAAGCAATGCTGGCAAATGATCTTTAGGAGGAGGGAAAAAAGCAAAAAGCAAAAAAGAAGGAAACAGCAGCAGAATGAAGATAAAAAGGGTTGCAGGCTTTATTCTCATTGATGGTTGGCAACGGGAAATCTGTTGGAGAAGAAGAAGAATATCGGATAGGTCATCTGTTGTGTAATGAAGAATAGAAGACAGAAGACAAGCTAGGAGAAGCAAGGTGATTCCAAACCTCAGAGGAATGTAAGATCTTATGAGAAAAACATGAAAGCAATACCTTTATAAACTGACCAAATTTAATTTACTATCAACAAGCATTGTAAGACAGCAAGCTGACAAAATCCATTCATAATGTTATGGGTGAAACTGAAGACATGCATTTTTCTCTTGTGGAATCATTTTATTATGTATTCATTTCTTTTTTGAACAGGTCTTCTGATTAAAAATTACCACTAAGATGTCAAATATTCCTTGTCCTATGATATCCAAGCTTAGTTATCCAATATCTTATTCTGACTATCCATCTTCTTTAGTCAAAAGAAAACGTGTTTTCAAAGGACAAACAAAACCAGATAAATATGCTATCATTTATTATGTACCATTTCCAGTGAAACATCTATATTGTGCTGTTGCACATATTACTTAAGAAATACTGTAGTCTTCAGTGTGTTTGTAGCAATTTTTTAAATACTTGGCCTTTATGATGAGTGGATATAATAGCAAACATATTTGTGATTACAAATGGAAATTTAAGAAGTGGTCTGCATGCAGCATTAGTTTGCCTTTAAATTTCTAACACATTTAAGGATGTCATAATTGGATTCTTTATATTGATAAAGGCATTTGGATTAGCTGTAATATCACTGGATTTGCATTTCACTGTTGGAATGCTTTAAGATCCCAATACAAGGCTATGTGTTCTATGACTTGCTGTGCAAAAATGCTAAAGGGACACAGATTACTTTTAAAGGGCTGATTAAAGTATTTTTAAAGAGACGTTCTAATTTTTCCCATCTTTTAAAGCATTGGGTATTTCTGAAGCCTACTTCAAAGTAAATTGTGTCATGTGCTTGTCATTCTACTGTGTATCCTGCCAAATGCATTGAAGGCCAATTTCATATTCACAATTTGTACCTTTGAAACACCCTCCTCAAAAATCCTCCTCAAAGCCCCATGTTCCCCTCTGGGTCCATGCACAGAGAGGAATCTGCACTCTCTGAAAGGAAAAGGAGTACTTGTGGCACCTTAGAGACTAACCAATTTATTTGAGCATGAAAATAAATTGAAAGGAGGAATTCTCGAGATTTGCAGGGTTTGAAGTCTACTTCTGGAGGTGGCAGGGTGGAGGAACTGGCTGAGCTTCTTCAGATTCTCTCCCACACAGGCCTTCAGGGGAAAATAGCACAAGTTAATATAGAAACTGAATTTAACAGAGCCGTATCAATACACTTAGGCTTCGTTCATTTGCACCTCTACACTTTGAAGAGTGGCTAGATTTGTTGGAGGACCTCAAAGGATAGCTCCCACAGGAGCTATGTTCTCCAGTGGTCATCAGGAGACAGTGTGGTCTAGCAGTGAGCAATGGAGATAAGGGGCAAGTGTGACGATACCTGTGGCAAATCCCTGAAATCCACACATCTTGTGAGAACCATGGATTACAGATGTCTTACTTCTGCTGTTGGTAGAATTTGAGATGAGGAGTCATCCCTCTTCCATGCCTGGTGGAAAATGGAAATGAATAGGAAACACATGTGAGCTAAGCCTGTACAGCGGAGAATAGGAACTTCAGTATTTACTCACTGTATTGGACTGAACTAGTATAAACTGAAGGGCTAAGACTCCCTTATCTAGGAATTACCTCTGAAAGAAGGTGCAGGGGTTGAATGCAGATCATAAAACTGATAAAACACAGCAAAGCAAGAGTCTTAGGGCTAAAATAAAATTAAATATAATTTTTATTTGAAATAAGGTAGAGAATTGCCAATACCCATATTCTGATGTTGCAAAGAGATACTGAACTAAAACAAATTTTTAAAAAATTAACTATTATGGCTTAATGTGGGATTTTCTTTTGCAAGAATCATTGTTGTGTCAACACAAAAGAAACATGTTTGAACTTTTTAATTTTATGTAATCATATTGTGGAGATCTAATATAAAAATGATTTAGGCTAAATGGCTTGGTGATCATGCTATATTATATACTTAACTTTATGTGCTTTTCCTGCCTTAAAGTAAGAAGATTAAGGATGGCAGGTTTTTTTTTTTTTTGTGTGTGCTATAAATCAGGATTAAAGTTGCGTTTTGTAGTTTGAGCCAGCAAAACTTCCAAATTACTCAGCTCATATTCTCTACTCTCTCACTGTACAGGCTAAAATATTAACAAATAAATTAAAAAAAAAACAATGGGCCTATAGTACCAATAGAAACATCAGAATTTTTTTCTAAGGTGTCTGCATAATACTCCTGCTGTGACAGAAAGAACATGCTCCTTACCTTCATAAATATTGTGTGTTCTCAGTGCTGTTCAGGTCATGTTGTTTTGTTTCAGATGTAGTTGTACTGAATCAGAGAACTTCACCTGCAGCATACCATACATCTAACAAAATCAGTGCCAACATGCTCCTATAATTTTTAAAGGAATGTGATTAAGTTTTCCTTCCTAAAATTCCACTGGGCAATTAATTAAAAATGACAACTCAGTATAGCGTGAGAATGGGAAAATAAAATATACAAAACATTGCTAATGATCAGCTCTTGAAAAATTTACCGGACACGTACTACCCAGGGAACTAGAGTCATCAGTTGATGATACAAAAGATGGGGGTATTCCTGGGTAGACCAGGATGGAGCCCAAAGACCACATTTTCCAATAAAAGTTCTTTAGCAAACTCGTTTGCTAAAACATTTTTGTAAAGGAAGCAACAACCTTTTAAAAAAGAATGTAATTAAATTCCTGGATACTAATCTCAATAATCAAGCATCCTGATGTTTATGTGCCCAGGGAACTCTCATCTCCTGGGGCAAGGTAAATGAGATCCTAATGTTAGAACTGAGGTTTTACCCATCTTCATCGTAGTTCCTCATGTTATTCCTCTCTACCCCTAGCTACTCCCTGCTCCCCACCAACCTTCACTGTGTAACTCTGCATGTGGCCTTTCCTTCTCAGTGGAGATGATGGCCTGTTATAGAACGAGGACTTAAAATGACACAGGCCATCTATATAGTGCTAAGCACACTGTCAGCACTCACTACATTTTAATAATTAATAGTAACTGGATGACCTCACTGGTGACTACATGACATTGGATATACTGGATGACAATACATATGCAATCCATTAATTTAACAGAGCTGGGCATATAATATGTGTGGCACTTGAATACTGACAGCTTTAGAAACACCACATTTGGAAACTAAAGGAGATACAAAATGAATTAAACTTCATGCAAACACTCCGGAGGTTTACAAAGAGTCCTATCTCTAAGTCTACTGTACCATTCACACAAAGGAATTCAGTAATTCAATGTAATTATCAATGATAATTCTAAAGCAGTTGTGCTACTTCAGGATTTTTCAGATTAAGAATGTAATGAATTACTAATATAAATTCTAATACAAAGTTATTCTTAAATATAATTTGCATTCTGGTTTTGAATCTTATGTTTATTGTTAAAGATGTATTTGTTGAAATAGCTTTTCTTGGCGTGTTTGGTGTAAAGATACATGTTTGCTGAAAGTCAAAGTTGTATTAACTGATCTTTTTTGAAAAGGTTTCTTTCTTTTTATCATGAAGAGAAATTGATTCCTCAATGAATGTTTTCTTGCATACCCTAATATTTAATTTTTAATTATCGGCAGCTACCTCATCTAGAGATGTGCACTACATACAGCATAAGTGACAATAACTTAAATTTCATCTGTGTTTAATAGATTTTGCAAATCGTGAGCTGTTCTCATTCCTATTGCAGCCCATTATCCTGCAGCAGGCAAGCTGAGCCACGCTTAATAAGCATGCATAAGTGAGAAAGTCAGGCCTGTTTGCTCGTGATTGCACCACTTCACTTGATTTTCATCCATTCACAATATAAATCTTCCACCTTTTGAACTGTATGCACTTACCCCCTTAATTGTTAACACATCCCTTTTTATTTGTTCCCTTTGCATCCCATTAAGTCTGTGTGACACTGCACATCTGCACCTCAGCATGCATTTTCCGTAGCCCAGTGAATCATTCGAAAGAAGAGATGAGTCCCAGATGTTAAAGAAACGAGGTAGCACTTTTTTGGATTACAGCTGGGCTAAATAAATACTGAAGGTTTTAAGTTTATTTGACAGACCAGATAAGAAAGTCCATTTAGCTATGAGGAGGTGGTGACACCTTTTTTTAAAAATAAAGCCGAACTTTGGAAGGTATTTTGTTAGATGGGGAGAGGAGTTTTATACAACCAGTTAAGACTAAATCCCCAGTTGTTAGATCAGGCAATCTCCCTTCAAATTGCTAAATGAAAATGTTCTGTTTAAGTGCTAAGTGTTGTTTAGGCTCTGTCAGCCAGTATCTGCACCATGGGTACATACTGTCCAGCTTCAGGACTGACTTGCTTGGTTCATTCAGACGTTGCTGGGTGCTGAGGAATTTGGCTCACAAACATAATTCCTTGCCCTCTTACTCTGCTCTTGTTCCCATTCCCTCTTAATCAGCCCTTATGTCTAGTAAGAGTTCCTGAGACACTGAAGTGAGTAGTACAGGAAAAAAAATTTGCCTGCCCAGCTTTTGACTAGTAAGAGATGAGTGATCAGTAGTGGACTGTGTCACTCTACATGTCTCTCTAGCCACAGGATGGCCGTAATATCTTGTGGCGGGCCTGTGAAGCAAAACTTTGCTGCCCCTTCTCAACAAACAGATAGTTCCTGTCATAAGAATATAAGAACGGCCATACTGGGTCAGACCAATGGTCCATCTAGCCCAGTAGCCTGTCTTCTGACAGTGGCCTGTGCCAGATGCTTCAGTGGGCATGAACAGAACAGGACAATTATTGAATGATCCATCTCTTGTCATCCACTCCCAGCTTCTGTCCATCATGATCATAACATGCACAAGACTGATGCAGGGAATTTGTGGAAATTTATTGGAAAGATTCTTTGCGATGTACCCCAAATTGAACCTTGACTCATTTTATATATAGTATGTGTGAAAACTTCAAAGGTTTCCCAGAGAGAGCTCAGTTGTTTGAGCTCTTCAATTCTAGATACTGGTTTATGTTTTAAAGGCTATCTTTCCAAGAAATTCACTTAAAACAAAAGCTAGGATTCTCTTTTACATTTCTGGGGAGATTTCAGCTACAGGATTCACAAGGGCCAAGTGCTGGCTTGCTCTCTGTCTGCTTTAAAGGTAAACAAAGGTCCAAAATAGAAATCTGAAGAGGTAAAAACTATCCCTGTTGTTTTTTAATTTTTTTGGTCAAAACTTAGATTTTTTTCAACTCACATTGCCCCCACCTCAAAAAAAAAAGTTTTCAATTGAAGTTTTACAGCTTTGGCATGCTACAGTAGAGCTGGCTGAAATTTTTTGATGATTGAAAGATTTCAAGGAATTATTGACATTTTAAAAAAATTCATAAAATGAGAAAATTTTCAAAAATTTCCTGTGAAATTAATAACTGTTGTGTTCTTTTTTAAAAACAGCTCTACTTCAAAACATATGATCAAAGATGGAACTAAAAGAAACCAGGTAAAACTTCAATATTGGAATTGCACTAGGTCTATGTCTCAGGCTTAAAGCTTGCTAGCAGGAAGGTTGTTGGTTAGAAAATACAGAAAATGAGGCTATGTAGGTAGAAGAGAGACTTCCTCATGAATCATCTCTCTGGCTTCAGATCCCTCCCTCCTGTTGTAGGTTGGAACATTGTTTCTCTCTCTCTCTCTCTCTCTCTCTCTGGCTAACTAAATGTACGGGCTCATCTTTACAGGATGTACTATACTGTTAAACAAAACATTTTCTCCTCTAGTCAAGACAGATAAATCATTTTAAAGGATCTCTGAGAGCTGTGAATTGTGAGTCAGTGGGGTGGGAGGAGGTATTGTTTCATATTCTCTGTGTATATATAAAGTCTGCTGCAGTTTCCACGGTATGCATCCGATGAAGTGAGCTGTAGCTCACGAAAGCTCATGCTCAAATAAATTGGTTAGTCTCTAAGGTGCCACAAGTACTCCTTTTCTTTTTGCGAATACAGACTAACACGGCTGTTACTCTGTAATCTAGAGCTGTGAATTGTGAATCTTGTAAACCAGGCAAAACTCATGTTTTGGGCTGTCGGACAAATTGAAACTTGTTGAGATTCAATGACCCTGTAGGTAAAGCTATGGGAGTGTGAAGCTTGAGCCACGGAAACTTAGGGTGATTCACTAGGTTTCCTGTTGCCTGTCTGGGAATCAACATCAGCTAGAGCAGTGCTACTCAAAGTGGTGGTCCACGGACTGTTGCTGGTCCGTGAGCCATTGGCTGCCTGTCTGCGTGCACATTGGGGAAAAAAAATTGCCGGTCCCCCATATCAGATAGCTTGGGAAGCACTGAGCTAGAGGGCCTGACTCACTCCTTATGTGAAACTGATTTGTGAGAAAGTAGGGAGGGACACTTTCGACTGAGGCAATCTATTACAAGGAAACCCCATTAGAGGTACAAGTTGAAGGGAACTTCTTGTCATCTGGCTGTGTGGGTTGTTTTAAGACACTTTTTTCTAAATGTTCACTTAGTTGTAAAACAGATAAAGTGCTAGTGGAGCCCTGTGTGTAATAATGGCCTGCATAGCGTAACGCCAAGACAGGAAATCAGGAAAACAATTATGAAAGTATTATTTCCTCAGTAGTAGCTTGCTGATAATTTACAATTGCAGTTTAAGCTATTGTCCTGCTAAGAGGTGGCATTTAACCTTTAATACTCATTTTGTGTAGAAACAAAACAAACAAACAAAAACAAAACCCCAAATACCACACCCCCCCATTTTTGTATTATTTAAGATAGCAAAAAGAATAGCGCTGAGGTAGCAAAGTCTAGATGTTGTTCTCATATACATATAGAATTGGGTCCTCACCAGATTCCCAGATCTGAAAACTCCAGAAATTGGAAGTACTCAAAATGTACAATCAATACAGTTTTCATAGCATGAGCCTGCAGATCTACTGTGCACTTGGATGAAGTCAGTGAGAATTTTAGGCCTTATGTGTCACTGCATGTCATGTAAAAGCATCTGTTGTTGCTGATTTGTACTTTTCCTTCCCCTTTCTTCAGCAGGGGGATTGGAAAACAATCTCCTTTTGTGCCACTTTTCCTGGTCCTTACACATTTTAGGCTCAAGGACCCCTGCCGTTTGTTGGAGTATTGGGAAAGCATTTTAAATTAAAATGTTTTTTTTTGGTAAATAATATGCAGTGTCATATGCTGTGAATCTGACCCCCAAACCACCCCCCCCCCATTCAAGCACCGTTGCTTAAATTGGAATATACAATTACTGCTCATTGTGAAACTTCATTTCTGTGATTTTTTTTAAAAAAAAATCCCTTTGTGTTATACAGACTGTTGTTACATACTGGATTATATTAGTACCTTATCTGCTAACAACAAAATGCAAGTCTAAAAAAGTTATATTTAAAAATGACTCTTCACCAGGTGGCAATAACATGTGACTGGAACAATTACCTTGAACTTTGCCATGGATGAATACATTATCTTGATGCTCTGGAAAGGATCACAGTTAAATGGGTGAAACATCGCTAAACTATTGATTAATTGGCATAATAATAATAAAAATACCCCAAAGGAAAATGTACTTTTGTCATGGAACACTCCCTGAGAAATTTTTCACTGACAGGATTGTTTAATATTACCATGAAAAGGAACTGATGTTTGCTGAAAACGAAGATACGCTTATTCCATTCTCAACTTTGGTCTCCTGAGAACTAATTTACCAAGACATATTTTTTTCTTGCATTTAAGGCCACTGCAAGCACACACTTTACATTAGACATTCTAATCTGTATTAATGATGGCTCTGCTAAAATTTTCATATATGAATTTATTTTTCCTAGTGATCCCAATTTTCTATTCAGATTATATTAGCATATTTAATATGAATAATACAATCCTGTTTGTTGCACACCACAGTATGTGTCAGCTATGTCAGGAGCACGTGAAAAGTGGATTGACTATTCCTCCAAGTAGTTTAGTAATCATTAGACATGAAAGTTGTTGGATATGTTACTTAATAAGCCTGGGCACAGTAGATTATTTTGCATGGTACTATATAGTAGCATGTAATTAAAAGGTTAATTTTCTCTCCGGTTGTTTGCATGTGGGCTAATCTGGATCCATGTATTTTATTATGTTCCAATTGACCTGAAGTGCATGGGGAATCAAAATGTGTAAATTGTTTACTTAAGATCCAGTCCAGCAAAAGCTTACTGTTGAGAATAGCACTTTACTACTATTACTACTTCCACATGCAGTCCCACTGAAGTAATTGAAATTACTCGAGTTCTGACTTCATAGAATCATAGAAGATTAGGGTTGGAAGAGACCTCAGGAGGTCATCTAGTCCAATCCCCTGCTCAAAGCAGAACCAACCCCAACTAAATCATCCCAGCCAGGGCTTTGTCAAGCCCAGCCTTAAAAACCTCTAACGATGGAGATTCCACCATCTCCCTAGGTAACCCATTCCAGTGCTTCACCACCCTCCTAGGGAAATAGTTTTTCTAATATCCAACCTAGACCTCCCCCACTGCAACTTGAAACCATTACTCCTTGTTCTGTCATCTGCTACCACTGAGAACAGGCTAGATCCATCTTCTTTGGAACCTCCCTTCAGGTGGTAGAAGGCTGCTGTCAAATCCCCCCTCACTCTTCTGCAGACTAAATAAGCCCAGTTCCCTCAGCCTCTCCTCATAAGTCATGTGCCCCAGACCCCTAATCATTTTTGTTGCCCTCTACTGGACTCTCTCCAATTTGTCCACATCCTTTCTGTAGTGGGGGGCCCAAAACTGGATGGAATACTCCAGATGTGTACTCACCAGTGCTGAATAGAGGGGAATAATCACTTCCCTCAATCTGCTGGCAACGCTTCTACTAATACAGCCCAATATGACGTTAGCCTTCTTGGCAACAAGGGCACACTGTTGACTCATATCCAGCTTCTCGTCCACTGTAATCCCCAGGTTCTTTTCTGCAGAACTGCCGCTTAGCCAGTCTATCCCTAGCCTGTAGCAGTGCGTGGGATTCTTCCGTCCTAAGTGCAGGACTCTGCACTTGTCCTTGTTGAACCTCATCTGATTTATTTTGGCCCAATCCTCCAATTTGTCTAGGTCACTCTGGACCCTATTTCTACCCTATCTACCTCTCTCCCCAGCTTAGTGTCATCCGTGAACTTGCTGAGGGTGCAATCCATCCCATCATCCAGATCATTAATGAAGACATTGAACAAAACCAGCCCCAGGACTGACTCCTCGGGCACTCCGCTTGATACTGGCTGCCAACTAGACATTGAGCCGTTGATCACTATCTGTTGAGCCTGACAATCTAACCAGCTTTCTATCCTCCTTATAGTCCATTCATCCAGCCCATACTTCTTTAACTTGCTGGCAAGAATACTGTGGGAGACCGTATCAAAAGCTTTGCTAACGTCAAGGCATATCACGTCCATCTCTTTCCCCATATCCATAGAGCCAGTTATCTCATCATAGAAGACAATCAGGTTGGTCAGGCATGACTTGCCCTTGGTGAATCCATGTTTACTGTTCCTGATCACCTTCCTCTCCTCCAAGTGCTTCAAAATGGATTCCTTGAGGACCTGCTCCATGATTTTTCCAGGGACTGAGATAAGGCTGACTGGTCTGTAATTCCCTGGGTTCTCCTTCTTCTCTTTTTAAAAGATGGGCACTATATTTGCCTTTTTCCAATCATCCAGGATCTATCCTGATCGCCATGAGTTTTTAAAGATAATGGCCAATGGCTCTGCAATCATATCAGCCAACACCCTCAGATGCGTTATATCCGGCCCCAGTTTACACCAGCATAAGTGAGAGGAAAACTTGTATAATTGACTTCAGTGCTCTTGTTCTAATGTTACACCCCCCTGAGCTCTTTCAAACAGCTGCCATTTAAAAAAAATCCTTCTGCTCTTCCCAAATGTGTAATTCCCAACTGCCTGAGGCCCAAAAGGGGCTAGACTTATACCTGTGCCAGTCATGAACATAAACGCCAAAGTGTTGCAGGGTTTGGCACAGGAGCTTTATATCACAGGGAAGGGAGGATTCCCACCTTCCTAACTGGATCCAGTACTCATTTCTAAATGTGGAAAGGCCCAAGACATTTTGTTTTAAAGTTGTGATGTTGTTAGCTATTGAAAAGCTATTTTAGGCCATTTTTAGAGGGTTTTATGACTTTTTGAGTCTGTGTAGTTGAACTCCTTGTGTGAGTTGGGCCCTGATTCACTGAGGGTCTGTGTGACATGACTTAAAATCTCATTGATTTCATTGGAACTATTCATGATTAAAATTATTGAGAAAACCTTTTGTAAAGATTTTCTGTGGTTTTGTTTAAATTTTTTCTCCAAATTTTCCTGAACTTTCTTACGTTTGCAAACTTGAAATTTTGCTGTGAAAATATGCAACATTTTGTATGTTTCCATAATTTTGCTGAAAGTAGGCCCAATTTTTGTTAAAATATAATCTCATTTTAGTGAAACTAGGGGGAACAGGTGATGTATTGTGACTCTTAAGGTACAGTTACGCGTTGAGCTCTAGGTATATTTTCTAGATTGGGTAGATGTATGCATGTGCTAGCTTTGATTGAGTTAGCATGATAAAAATAAAAAGGTAGCTGCAGCAGAGTGGGTGGTGGGATGAATTAGTCACCTCAAGTACAATCCTACCTGGGACACCACAGTGGCGAGACAATCCTGCCACTTGCTGAATTGTGGCTATGCTTTATTTTTAGCTTGCTAGCAGAATCAAAACTAGCCCATGTACATATGCTTGAGCTGGAAATTACACCTCAAGCTCAAAGCACATTGGAATAAAACATCTCCGGCTGCCCCAGCTTATTCGGGTTCAGGCTGCGGGGCTGTAAAATTGCAGTGTGGACATTTGGGCTTGAGTCAGCTGACCCAGTATTTTACTGTAGTATAGACATACCTTCAGAGGACCAGTGTCTCTCTTGACTTCTTCTGGAGCAGCTATATGTTGCCCTTTCCTCAAGGCTGGTTATTAAATAACTGTCTAATCCTATTTTGGCTATTGTTTCCGCACTGCCTCAGAGGGAAGTGCCATCTACTGAATTATCCACCCCACTTAGCCTTGGTTTCATTCTGAAATCTCCATATAAATACTGACCCAGCCCAACATGGCTTAGCTAGTGACATCTGGACAGGATCACAGATGAAGCTGCCATGTCAGTTATCTAAACTCAATCTGTTCCAGAAGCATATGCTTTACAATCTTGAGGCCTGATCCTGTAAGGTTCTAAGCACCTCCCATGAGTTGCTCAGCACCTGTTTTTCCCAGGCACTTAGAACCTTGTAGGAATTTAGCACCTCACTGGATTGGACACTTGCTCATCATCTCTCAGTCCATTTGGAAATTAGTCATGACCTTACAAATATTTAAGTCAACATATTCTGTAAACAGAGTGTAAAATACCAGGCCTAGTCTCAATCTTGATTATTTACAGATGTTAGGGTTCTCCTGAAGAAATAGTCAGTCTTGACTCATCCTAAAAATGTTCAACATCTGAGCAAGCATGTTAAAATGTGATATATTTTGCGTAATTAGTGCCACATGGATTTTTATTCCTTGTATTTAGGGATTTATTTGTTTTTGCTTGCTGTCTAAGAAAAATAAGAATTAAGCTGTTTGTTGTCTGAAATGTTGTCTGACTGTACCTTTTAGGCCAGTATTATGCAGTCTCGCTATTACCAGTTATGTGACTTCTCTGTTTATCAGTGTGTCATTTCACCTTTTTGTTCCAAACAGTTGTTGTACCCACAGAATAGTGCCATTATCTGTGCATTTGCCTGTTTGCGGTAATGAAGACAACTGGATTTGTAATAGACTATTAAATGGTCTATTAAATAATGTAGTTGCTGGAGGGACCCTGGTAATACTGTATGGCGTGGCAGGATAATAATTCTGTGATTCAGATGTTTCATGGATTTCCTTTCTATTACAGCTGTTTGAAACATTTTCTTGAGAGTTTTCATAAATCTTTCTACTCTCAATTGGCCTAGGGCCAGTGTGGAGCCATTTTTTTTTATTAGAACCTTAGATACTCGGCAAATAAGGCAAGTTCTTTACTGTTAAGTGTGTTAGTCCATTGTTGGTTTTAATGACTGCTGCTATGCAAGATACAGAAAATATTCTGTCCAGAATGATCACCTGGCTGAAGCTAGAAATGCTGGTTTTGATTACAGAAAATGTAAATCTGGATAACTCCAACCAAGTGAGCATAGCAACACCACAATTACCCCATTGTATGAGACAGAAGAATTTGGCTCACTGAGCATAGGCAAGAATAATTATTGGTATTTATTATTCGTATGATAGTAGAGCTTAGAGGCCATATTATACTTGACACTGCACAAAACATATTGTGACACAGTCCCTGCCCTCTGAGAACTTAAACTTTAAAAAGATAAAGCAGACAACTGTAGTAGTAGTATACCATTTTATAGGTTGTGAACTGAGGCATACGATGATTAGCTGACCTGCTCAAGGTCAGAAAACAAGTCTGTGGCTGAGCTGGGATTTGAACTTTTGTCTCCTTAGTCTCAATCCAGTGCCTTAACAGCAAGACTACCCTTGCATTCTAAGACCCTAATCCAGCAAAGCACTTAAGCATGTGCGTAAACATTCTCTTGGACTGAGGCCTAATTCAGTACCTCATTCATTTCCAATGGTGCTCTAGTGTTGGTGGTCCTCGCACCTTCATATGGAACATTTTAAATTGTATGTACTCTGCTGAAAATCTCTGGAAATTATGTCTTTATAAAAAGGATTTTTTTGTATCTTCTTTGATTTGTCTCTTCTGCCAGCGAAATATTGCAGTTCCACTGTATCTAGTTTATGGTTCAGCCCCAAAAGGTTTCACAACTGTGTAACGCCACAGTTTGGGGGAATTTATGGAACAAATTTTTTCAGGATTAGTTCATGAGTTTTCACTGTGATTATCACATGCCCCATTATGAACCGTGTTAGCAGTTCATTTTTTGTTGTCGTTTGATAAGCGCACCTGACAGTTTTGCACTGAGACTAACTCAGATGAAATGATAGCAGTGCAATAATTTAGTCTAAAATGCTTCTGTTCTCAGCACTGTTTTTGTGGCCATGTTTTCTGTTGCTAATATTTTGTTGATCATTTTGCTCTTTATCCTCAAAGCCTAATCCTAAAACTCAAGACATCTTTTGCTTTCTGTTTGCATCATGTTTAGGTTTATTTAGGTTTTACACAGACTGGAACACAGTCTTCTATCATGTTCCACTCATGGTGTTCTGAGTGCTAAAATGTTATTCCTGTTATTGCATAACTGGTAGAAACAGGCAATGTCTCTTTAAAAACAGTTTGGAAGATGCCTCACTTTCAGGGAAGACTCTTTTGTTTCCATCCCAATTTGAGAGTGTGTGTCTGTTGATTATGTACTTCATGTGTAAGGAAAGGGAGAAATGGAGGGGTTTATATTGTTTCTCTTCCACTGTTGGATGGTATAATACCATTATTCTCTTCATAATTATATTTTATTATATTCTGTTAAGGTGCCCAGAGGCCTTTGGATGTGAATTAACATTATTACTGCTATTGTAATGTTCAGTAAACATTCAGGGGGAGGCTGATTTCAGAGAAGGTAAAACACTTCTTGAAAGAGACGGTCTGCAGTGATCCTTACTACTGGGTCTCGGCTCCTTTTGTGTCAGACAGGCAGAATTCCCATGGCCCTTGAAATTTCCAGTCCCAAAGGGCAATAGTACTGGGCCAGAGGGAGAGCTAGCACCCCACTGGTGGTCACGTGCTGTCCTCTGAGCTTAATTTATATTCGTGGAACTTTCCAGTGATCTCCTTCTTGTCTGTGGTGAGTAAAGGAGCTGAACCTCTCTGGTTACTGCTCCAGCTTTTCTCCCTAAACAGCCATACAGGATAGTTTGTGTCCTTAAACCATATCTCTGCCTTCCAGGCAAGTTCAGATTGTTAACAATGTTTTTGGTTTTGTTGGGTGCTTTGCACTTGTGCTTCAACACTTAACTTGGTTGCTTTGATACCTGGTCTTTAGCACTTTGGTCCTTATTTTTCGGCATGCTAGTGATTGCCTTGGTGTTGCAGTGCCTCTTTTTAGTGCTTTGGCATTTTGGCACTCCGTTTTCAAAACATGATGCTAGGCTCACACTCCAACTTTCTACTGCTACCTTTAGGGACCAAAAAACTTCAAAAGCTTGGCAGTTTTTTCTGTCTTGTGTTAGGGAACTGAAACTCAAAAGTCTGAATCCTGTTGGAAGGATATCTTCAGAGAAGCAGAATTACAACTCTATAATTTCCCCTTGTTAACTGCATGTCAGTCGCAGTTTGCACAGCTTCTGGAAACGAGTGGTTCATGCTTGGCATGGTCAGAGCCTTAATACAGTCAAGTGTTACTGTTATGTAATTTAGCTATTTGTACTTGCAGAAGTCCAGGGTGCACTGAAAATGCAGTAGTGTGATGGGAGTCAGGAAGTAGTTGAATTTCATGGTAACTGTATGATCAAAAATATGTTGGCTCAATTTAAATCAGTCAGCTATATTTATCTTATATATGGCTCCATTTAGCAATTACGTGCCCCTACGTAACCAATCATATATAATCATCACTATGGGCTTGAACTCTAGTTGCTCTAGTTCTTCCTTTAACTTTACTAGATATCTGTTGAAGATTATATCTGTGATTAACCTGAAGGCAGCCACTGTCACTGGTTTAACATTGGTTTGACTAGTTCTAAAGATGTGTCCTGTGTCTTCAAATTGTCCTAATAAGTTTGAAATAGTTTGGAGAATCCTTTTTGTTTGGTTGGTTTTTGTTTAAACTCTTTACTAAGTTTCATGAAGTCTAAAGGATGAACGTGTCTTATTACAGAGAAGGCATTTCTTTGCCCAGATGAAGGAGGCCAAGAACTGTGCGAGATTCAAAAAAGAGATTGAACATTTATGCGGAGAACAAGAATATCATGATTTAATTATAACAAAAATATTGGAAAGGATTTTAAACCTTATTTATATGGGTTTATGTCAATGTCTAACTGTTGGAGACCAGGATTAGACCTAATATGGGGGCAGTTTATGCCACACATCCATGTACTGTGGTGTTCTTGCACCTTCCTCTTAAATATCTAGTGTTGGCTACTGTCAGAGACAAGATGCTGGACTATATGGACCTTGGATCTGATTCAGTGTGGCAGTTCCTATGTTTCCAAGAATATCAGCTAATTAAATGGGATGCTATATGGGTTCACTCATCTCTAGTACCAAATAAGTGGTGCTTACAATTGTTTTTGTTTCTATTAGCAGTTAAAATGTGCCTTTGCTAACTTTACTAGTGTATGTCATTAAGAATCACTGAGGCTCCTGCTTCAATGAACATCTCAATTGGATCGATTTGCAACAGCATTTTGCTTTGTCAGTTGTGTGCATGTATGTTCATTCTCACTGGAAGACTCTGGAGTGAGCATGGATTTTTATTTTCTCCATGAGGCCTCTGACAGATCCATGTTTCTGTTTCTCAGTTGCAGTGAATCTCTATTTCCACATTCTAGCAAAATGGTTAGAGCTGCCACACGCACTAGAAATCTCTTTTTGTTGGTCCTATAACAGAAATTGTTTGTTCTACTGTATGTACAAGATGCCATAAATATATCAGGTTTCCTTGGGATTGCCACTTGTTTAGGATTTACTTCTATCTTCCATTCCCTGTGAAGGAACTTTTATTGCCATTGCAGATCATGAATTTGGACCGTTTATTCCCTCATCACTTTGGCTCACTTCCATTTCTGACATTTAGGAAACTCTAAGTATGTCTAAGGGTTTTGTTAGCATATTATTAAGTTGTATTTGGCATTGGGGCTGCTTGAGAGCATCCTGCACTCTCTTTCATTTTGTTTCTTTATTAATGCCAACCCTTATGTACCAGCAGGTTTCCTGTTGCTACCAAAGTCCGTCACAGTTTAATCTTACAACTGTCAGGCTTGCCTTAAAATATACATAGATCATATTAATTATTTCACTGTGTTTTGAAATACCTTGTCAGTGCATAGTCTTTTATTTCCTTGTGTCTGTCAATATAGCAGAATTTTCATACACAGGCTCATCTACACAGTTTCATACTAACCTATGCATTCCAGTATTCTCATTAATGTCTGAAGGGACTAATCCCTTTTCAAAACATTTGTCTCTTTCCAAAATCAGATTCTTATGGTTCCTGCCATTTTAATATCAATAGCAAGAAAATGTGGTAAATCTACGGTTGGTAGGTGTGCTCTCTGTAATTCAGTAAGACAGGCTAGTATGGTGATTCACTTTGTATGACAGTTGGAGAGGTTATCTTAAATCAGTGATTCTCAACCAGAGGTACGTATACCCCTGGAGGTACGCAAAGGTCTTCCAGGGGATACATCAGCTCATCTAGATATTTGCCTAGTTTTATAACAGGCTACATAAAAAGCACTGTCAAAGTTAGCACAAACAAAAATACAATATTTATATTCCAATCTATTTGTGTTATAATGATATGGTAAAAAGGAGAAAGTGAGCAATTTTTTAGTAATAGTGTGCTGTGACACTTTTGTATTTTTATGTCTGATTTTTGTAAGCAAGTAGTTTTCAAGTGAGGTGAGAGTTGGAGATACACCAGACAAATCAGACTCCTGAAAGGGGTACAGTAGTCTGGTAAGCCACTGTTTAAATGATCACAGGTAGGCTGGCCTGGTGGCCGTATGGAGAGCAATAGGCTGGCACATGGGCATTAGAACCCTGGTCTTTGTGCTAACTGGCTAGTAAAGAAGCCACCCTGAAGATACTACAAGTGAGTGGGGACTTCAATGAGCAGGAAACCATATTTTACTGCTGGACTTGGAGTGGAGTACTTCCAACAAAAGGGAGGGTTTTTGTGTGCTCCAGGAGTTCTGAGCTATCCTGGCTGCTGGGGTTGGAAGCTGTGGAGGCTGTATTTTGAGAGAGTATTTTGCCTGGGGGACACAGTATGGACTAGTGGATAGAGCACTGGATGGGGACTCCAGAGATCTGAATCTGTAAAATGGAGATAATGATATTGACCTTTATAAAATGCCTTGAGATCTACTGAAGAAAAGTGCACTATAAGAGCTAGGTGTTATTTCTCTCCTTTGGCTGACTGAAGGAGCAGCACTCATGGAC
Organism: Caretta caretta; assembly: GCF_965140235.1. Taxonomy (NCBI): domain Eukaryota; kingdom Metazoa; phylum Chordata; order Testudines; family Cheloniidae; genus Caretta; species Caretta caretta. Next base: position 102,223,159 of record NC_134212.1, on the reverse strand, counting down.
AATGAAGCAAGCAGAATGCCACCCTACTTCTAAAGATAAAGTTTCTATTTTTCACGACTTTCAAAGGTTTAAAGAGGGGATAAAAGAGTGAAAACAAGAAGATCCTAGAGACTTTCCTTCCTGCAGCAAAATTTATTCTTATAGGATGATTAATAGAGAATATTGTAAGTGCATATCTGACACAATGAAACTATTCAGTGTGTATGGTACTGAACTATGCAGCGTAAGGCTATGGGGCTGCTGTCATCCTGGAAATCTCTTGAAAATTTCACAATGGGACTGGGCTGGCGCACAAAAAGTTTGAATGAATAAATGAGAAATAAATATATTCTTGCTACTGTATGCACTCTCCACGTGGAAGACTGGGTTTTCAGAGAGGCATCCACAAAGCTGAAATACTTGCGGGCGGAGGTGGGGGGAGCTCCCCATGGTAAATTGGTTAATATACCAGTTGAGTGTAGGAGCATCGCAAGTGTAGGAGACTGTAGATATCTGGGATGGCCACATGGTGGCAGCACAGTTACAAATGTATTTCTCCACATCATTGTACTGCAAGCCACTCACTCTTCTGTTGCCTGGATTGCACCACATGCTTGCATGCTAATGATGGTTCAGGTTTTAAACAATCAAAGACATAATACAACGTTTTTTCCACGATATTAGCCAAAGATTTCTGTTTAAATCCTATGTTAAAATGTTTCTTTAGAAAATAATCCACATAGTTAAGGCTTATGGGAAATTAATTGCTGCAAAGGAAATGCTGCAGTGAGTATAAAAAAGACCCAAGAAATTCCCAGCATGTGGTCAAAATATCTATTTTTTGAGTGGATGAAACTGGATTTTAGAGTTTGTACTTGTGCTATTGGAGCTAAATTAAGTCATGAAAGAAGATAATACAATGTGCCATCATTTTAAAGTAATTTAATCATGAAAACTAAAAATTTGGAAGCAAACAGATATTTTACTTAATAGAAACCATCTGCACTGTACAGTAGGCAAATTGTATAAAAATGACTAAAACAGTCTCTGGAGGAAAATGACTCAGGCACCAGCTTATATAATGAAGATGTATATGTGCCTTTTAGCATTTGCATTGTCTATTAGCCTAGGTAAATCGCACCACTAGTGTAAGCGAAACAGTTACAGATTTTATTACCATCATATGACTGATGACAAATGCAGTAATAGAAGTAATGCATATTAGACAGGGCTTGTGCCAGACCCTAAATAGCTTTGTGTTTCAGGCCAGTCTTATGTAGGTAAATCTTTGAGTGCTGGGTCACTAGGACATTTTAGCATAGTTACATTGTTTTAGTGGATAAAACCCTCAAGGACAGTATTTTAACTTGTTTAGGCTCTTAGTGTACTGTTTGATTTGGGCCCACGAGGGAAGTGACTAATTTAAACATGTCTGGAGTGGCTTTCATACTGGACTTTTTACTTGAAGTATCCAGGCAGATGATCTCTAAACCATTCTTTTAGTCTTGTCAGGGAGCAGCAGAATGTATTTGCCTGACATAGAGAGGCATTTCTTCTTCAGTAACCACTGTTGGCATATCTCTTTCCCCTGTAGTTGAAGGACAGATTTCAGGTTTTCAAAATATTTATCTGTTCACCTTCTGCAGCATCACTAAATGTTCACAGATCATTTGAATTATTCAATATGGAGGCTGTAATACACAAAGTGTAGTCAGCTTTTAAAATGCAATTTATGACAGCCACTATTAGCTGTTATGATTTAACACTCCAAATATATATACCCTGTTTTCAAAGGCTGTTCCCCACTTCTCCAATATTCACAACAAAATCTGTTTAAAAAAGCAGAGTACAAGAATTTTCTGTGAGAGTGGAAACACGCCCCAATTTCCTCTTCTGGTGACATCTGAAGCACTACTTCCCGAATGGTAATTTGAAAGGGGTAGGTAGGGGAGAAATTGTAATTCATAATCAGATTTAATTTTTGTTTTGTTTTATGAAGAGTGAGGAAGCAAAAGCAGAATCTGCTTCCACTTGCTTATTAAGTATATTTGGCAATGAGAACATTTCACATTAACAAATATGTAAAGTAAAAATACCTCCCAAAAGATTAAGACTTCTGTGAATTTAAAACAAATTAGATGCAATTTTCTATCCTAATATCCTCACTTTCTGTTTTGCTTAATGTTGTTATAATGTATAAGTCCAAATGTCTAACCCGAGCTAATAACTAAGCAGAGCTGCAGTGAGCTGTTGAGCTGATATTCAAACTCTGGAGAATAAGTCCCCCTCCAAGCTCAAAAGCTTTATCTTGTGTGCTCTCTGACATTTCCCTATCGTATCCCCATCATAGGTTTGTGATAAAGAGCATGTTGAAAATTGCACCACTGAGCTTCCGAGTCCCCAGAAAAGTTCAAACAGCTCTGAGCAGAATGGGGTAACTTTCAGATGAGACAGAATTCTCCTGGTGCTTACAGTCTCTGTGTGCCAGGGCCAGGCAGTGAAAGAAGAGAGAAGGTTGGGGGAGTGTCAAGTGAGCCCCTATAATAAAAGCATTTTTTAAAAAGTGCTATTAATTTTTCTTTCTTTCTTTTTTTTTTCCCTAAGAGGAAGCACCAGCAAAAATACAAAAAGGAGAGGATATCTTATTAATAGTGTAGGGAGCTTATTTCTCGGCACCACTATTTTTATTGGTGTCAGTCCTACCTACAAATGGAGATGACGTGTTTGTCAGTAGTGGGAGCACAACAGATTTTGTTGTTTTTTTATGGGTCCTACAAAAATTATTCCCTCCCTCACCCCAGTGATGGAATTCTGGAGTTCTCTTAAAAACCAGATATTTGGAATCTGAAGGATATTCCCCACCACATTCACAGATTTAAGGCAGGTCAAATCTGGGGCCTAAATTGTTTAACTGTGAATCTTGGCTGGCAGCATACTCCCTTGGGATCTGATCCAAAAGCCCTGGAAGTCAATTTTATTGCAGTTTTCTTGGATCAGAACTTCAGTGACAAAAACATACTTATGGTACTCAAGTCAGTGGGAATCTAGCCATCAATTTCAGTGGGAGAAGGACTGGCCCCCATAACTTAATTTTTTTCAACAGTTTTTCATTTATTAATATCAGTCACTTTCACCAAAGGAAAAAAATCTTTTTCTGTATCTGTCCATTTTACAATTTTTAAACATGGGAGGGGGGAAATTCTTATTTTTTTAATCTTTAAAATTTGTCAGTTTTTTAAATATATAATGTAAATATTTAATTCTATTTAAAATGCATGGAATGTGAAGCTTTACAGAATTTTTTTTAAAAAAATAAAAAGATAATGTGTCATGTTAGACAGTACTAAACTTGGGCAAACAAATAACAAACAGTTCATCTTCTTTTAGATTGCGATTAATTTAACTAAAACACAAAATTTTGAGATGCAAATATTCATCTTGTTCAGAAGCACAGAGGAAATCATTTAAGAAAGAAGGCATTTGCTTTATTCTTGCTTTACTATAACACAGTTTGTTTAGCTTCGGGTGATTTGTGCTTGTACATTTCTAGGCAAAGGTGGTGTGCTCTACAAACAAAAAAGAGAAAAGGTTAAAGCAATAAGAAAGTGTAATAATAATTATAATAATGAAAATGGTGTAAAAAGTAGAGAATGAAAAATATCACAAGTGAGGAATAGATGACTCAAACTAGGACTCAGAATAGGCTTTCTGCAGAGAATTTTAGGAGATGAATGAAAGATGCTTGAATTTGGTTAGTACAGGTGAGTTTTTCAAAAAATATCTATGTGGCTTAGGATCACAAACACCATTGAAAATCAATGGGATTTGTGCTCCTTAGTCACTTAGGTGTTTCTGAAAAATCTCACTCTAATGTCACTTCATCAGATTTTTGCTTACGTACCAAATAACACTTCTTTATGGGGATGCACCATGTTGGAATACAAACCAAGAGACCACAGCCACCATTTTAAGAACTGGCTGTTGATTTTGAGAGTCTTGATATCTGGGTGAAAAACACAGTTTGATATACCTTGAGTCTGCTTTTTAATGGTGCTGAGTACCCACCATACCAGTTAAATTAGAAATGTTGGATGTTTAGCCCTTTTGAAAATCAGGTTCTACTTGTCTTCAGTTGGGCACCCATAATCAGTGGCCAGTCCCGAAAATTCTGGCCTCAGCAAGCAACACTTGAACACAATTCTGTCGAAATCTCAATGTCAACCTGAGAGCATTTTGTTCACTTGCTCCTCTTATCCACAAGATGGCACTCCTAAGCTTTCAAACAATTCCAGTTTCCTTAGTGCACTGAATGTGAAATCTGTTTTTTCCCCCCTTGACAAAAGCTAAAGAGAAGGAGCGGGGGAGGCAGGAAGGGGGGGCACAAAAGAGAAACCAAAGTTGGAGTCCTTCTTGAAAGCTGAACTTCTCAGGTTATCCCTAGCCATTGGAGACTGCCAGTCTTTTGACTCACAGTCTCCACTTGTCCTTGGAGCCCCATGTTCTGCACCTCTAATCTGTGGCATCTCTGTGGCCTACACCTAGTGGATTAGAACCACATCTGAACTTCTCTTGGGCCTTTGTTACTCCGTGCCTGATCCTGAACACCTTCAACTCTAAACTAACCCCCTTGCAGGATCAGGTCAGCTGTTTGGAAAGGAAAGAGAGCAGTTAAAAATATGAATTCAGACTAACCAAAAGTGGCCAGGAGCTGCTGAGTGGCAAGAAGGCAATAAACACTGTAGCTTAAAGAGCATGCTCTTATTTGCACATTTATGGGCAAAAAGGTTACATTTTTGTTTCATGGCTTATTCTATGCAGACAAAACTATACAAAGGTCAGCAGTGCAGCTAGTTTTATTCAATAGATTAGTTAGTAAGAAAAGTCTGTTTAAAACAAGCCTTTATTGCTGACAATCTGGCATCTTCCACAAATGCTAAATGCACTCAAATTAAGGGAGAAGAGGAGGAAATCCAATTTTTTCTAACCCCCAGTCATTGTAAAGGCTATATCCTCCTGTCTGGGAGATATGTGTGTGCCTGTCTGGAAAGTCAGCAAATCACTGCACACCAGCAGGACCATGGAAGCAATTTCAGCTCCATTTTCAATGCCTGCCAGGTGGGTTTGGCTGTTGTGGATGCGGCTAGGGGAAGATTTTCCAGGTCTGCGGTCCCACTGCAATATAATCATTGTTCAGTCAGTAGCAAGCCCCATATCTTAGGCTTTACTTATGCATATATGACTGATACGAGGTTCTGTGTGTTGGCTGGGAAACACAAGATCAAGCTCCTTATTTCTGTACTTCACCTGATGGTACACAGATTATCATCCCACCCAACAGAGACTAATGGATACAGTTATATTTGTATGGTTAACAACAGGATGAGAGAGGATATTCATGGCACTGATCTTGGCGTGAAGATTGGTGCCATGATGGATCATTTTAGTAAATGGAAAGTCCAATCTAGCTATGTCCAGCAATAGACAATTATTATTCAACAATACAAAACTATCCACAAAGCCCAGATCACTAGCACAAGCAATCTGGGGCACAGTCGTATTAGGGTAACAGCAGCAGCTCATTGCATTTCAGAAACAAAGTACTGACATTTAGCATCAGCAGCCATTGTACATGGAGCAATCCTTTGACCCCATGAACCCAAACTAGTCTGCATCAGAGGACAATTCACTGATGATGTGTCTACTGCACATCCCCAAATCCACCAGGGCACTAGAATATTGTTGCTGGATCTTTTATTATGTAGGGGGTCCATCTAGGGAGGTGACAAGTCCCCCCCATTTTATCAATTTATCAGATACCAACTACAGAGGCCTTAAATTTAATCAGATACCAGATTTAAATACAGGCAATAAATCACATCATAAAATATGTGAAAAATAAATCTGATTCCAGCAGGCACAATCTACCCTGTTCTGTGTGTCATCTGCCTGCATGCACCACATCCAGGGATGTACATTCTCTTTCCATAATGCCTTGTGTGGCATGGCAAAAAGAGTTACATGGAAGCTCCTGATCATCAGATGATCCAGAGTGTGACTTAGCCAACCCTGGAAACTTTTCTGATTTTTGTACTGGTCACTTGAAAATGATAAACTTTAACCTGTAGCTTGTCTGGAGACTTCTTTGCTAAATAATGTGACCTACTCTTTCCACCCCTTTTATTTATCTCTCACAAGACTGGGTGATATCTTGAGCGAGGTTGTTCATGTGTGCATCCCCTGGGGAGGAGTCCTGCCCCAATGAAGCTGTACTGGGGAAGAGTTCAGTGATAGTGCTGAAAGGTATTAAGCTGTAATCCAACCTCTTATGGTAAGGCAGGATGTGTAGTTGGAAGGAAGGAAGGGCGGAGATCTGTGGGGCCAGGGTAAGATTCAGGAAGTGTGGCGGGAGCAGTCTGAGCAGCAGGAGGGAGAAAAGTGGCAGTGGCTTTTCTAAGCTCTGAAGCAGAGCTGTATGAATATGAATCTGAGAAAACGACCAAATGACCTGATTTGTGCATACATTGATTCTGGTTCAGGGACTTGTCACATTCTTAATTCCCTCACAGACAGTGCATGTTAATGGCACAATGGTTCACAGACCCTTGTCCTCCTTTGGCTCCTCATTGAATATTCCTGCTGCAGTGCTCAGTCATTTTCAACTATTTCTGGGTGTCTTCAAGCTGAGAGGTGATCCTTTGTTCATTTCTGAGTACTAGAGTAAGAAACTTGAGCTCCTTTAAGAGTAGTTTAAAAAGAGAGACATTACATCTATGGGAGATTACATCTTTTACAAGCTGCCAACATGGGATTAGAGGGCATCTTCAAATAAGTGTCCAGAACTGATGTGATGATCTTGGTTATTAATATTTGCATTGGTAGATCTATTTTATATTTGTGTATAGAAACACGGCTACCCTATTGCCTCGTGCTGCACATCTGTGGAAACTGTTGAGCAGCAGTTAATCTATCTAAATAGTGGAAGATCTTGTATCTGCACTTTCAAAAACATCATGATAGAATCTGGAATCTGTATTAGTGATGTGCTAAAATACCCCTTTTCAGCAACCTCCACCATTTCCCCAAAAGTGAGATACATTGGGGCCAATGCAGTTGTACTGCAGAAGTCCTCTGTGGGGAGCATGAAAGGGTGCAGAGAAGCTACATTATTGCATCACAGCTGGTAGAAGATGACTTACTTACTACTTATCACAGATCTGCTCCACAAATATTGTGGAGGATATGACTCATGGGTCTCAACTGAACTAGCAAACACACGCAAGCTTAACTTTATGCACAAGATTACTCCAACTGAAAATCAAGGCCTAAATTGAAAGCTCGTTTTTGAGGTGATTCACCCAACGTTTTAAAAACATTTCCTAGCATAAAAAGGGTAAAAAATAATTTTTCCTGAACTTTTTGAGTGCCGGGCTTACGTGAAGGGGAATAAAGCAAGAAATGGTCATTTGTTAGCTTTTAGCAAAGTTCATTACACAAGAAATATTCCATCCAAATCTTACAGCGATGGTCTTCCAGCATAATCAGACTCAATGTCTATTATGATAGGCTTCGTTAGGCTCTGTCCTTCTCTGTGTATTCAGTAGAAACAACAACCGATCCTTTGTACATATGGTGTACAAAGGTACTATTAGGGATCCATTTTTTCTGCTGATGTACACAGATACACCAGGAATGAATTTGACCCTAACTCCACTGTTTTAAGTGATAACTTTCCCTCTACTTTAATTTAATGTTAATGGGTTTGTTGTTGGGTGAGCATATGGTAGAATATGCATCAAACCAAAGAGCACACTCTTTGAAAGCTGCTATGGTTACTGCTCATAGGAAGGATTTATTGCTGTATAAATATTAAGTTATTTACAGTATCTTTATTTCTCTGTTAGTTGGAAGGGGGAATGAGGCAGGGACTCTTCAGTGCAAACAAAGTACTAGTATGATGGATGTAGATGTTTCTGTATGGATGGAATCTCTTCCTCTGTTTTTTACTCTTAGTTGAGGAGGGAAGTTTGGCAGTCAGTTTGGAGAACAGGACTTATCTTTACTTATAAAATGCAGAGTGTTCAATGGATGGCAAAAGTGCTTTTAAAAGGGGCTCATGGAACACTTTGAAAAATATTAATTAGCATCTTGAAGCATTCTGCATAGCATATCATAGTAAAACTGCTCCAGGGGGTTGCTTGGCATGAATTATTAATGTGAATCTCTCTCCCTTATGCTTCACACCCTAATTTTATGGGACTTGGTGTGGGTTGGGGTGTCTGTTAGATTCACTTATTACCCGTTTAGTGGGAGTAGTGTGTGGAGTGCAGCACAGAGTCACGGTTCTTTTAGAGCCCCAAATGACTTTAATAAGAAAACAAAATCCCCCCGAATGACAAGTTTAAAAAAAATCAGCCCCAGCACACCACACATGGTTATGATTTTATCATGGTTATGTGATGTAGAATTCAATTTCTGGCAGTGTTCCCCCATCCCACCAGCCTATTTTTTGCTGCTGGGGCCAAACTATCCCGGATATATAGCTACCATGTGCACACATGTGCATTAGTTTCAAACATTTTCCAGAGTTCAATACCCAAAGTAATGTGACATGGAATTCTTTGACAAATCAAGTTAACTAATTAGGTCTTAGTCTTCCTCTTTTGGCATAAAGTGGCACAAAAAGTGAACTTTAAAACTTACCAGAGGAGCTCAAAACCTTTTCCCTTTCACCAACAGAAGCTGATCCAATAAAAGTTATTATCTCACCTACCTTGTTTCTATCATATTTGAAAGTGTTAAAAGATAGCAGGTTTTGGCCTTTGGTAGAAAAGAGAAAGGGGAATAAAAGGGGAAAGTTCTTCACAAATACCATCTACATTCTTGAGGCATAATGGTTTAAGCTTATTCATGATGTTAAAATTACATTGGTTACATTTATTATTTTAAAAAAGCTAATCATAGAGAGAAAATGCCAAGATTATTAATAAAATGATATTTTTAAAGGGCAAAGACTGCAAATAACTCTGGAGTCTAATAGGTAGTATAAATCTGCATCATCTGCAAAAGTTTGAGGAGGAATATTTTTCTACTTTTTTTTGTGTATTCCTCAGGAGTACTGCCAAGTCAGAGACTTAGCTAGAGGTTCTTGCTGCAGTTATGACAGAAACTGATAATTAGCAATCAGTTAAACCTAGCTTTCAAGAATGTCAACAGATATTTCATTTTTTTAAAAATAAAAAACAACCTCTCCCCCAACACTAATTCTGTTTTAGGAGTTAAAAAGCTGATAGATTTTTCCGAAAAAGGGATCATCTTGCAATTTCTCAAGTTGTTAATGTTATTGGCTCTATATAATGTGCTTTTTAATTATTTTTTCATAAGGTCCAGAGTAGGAAGGTTGCCAATGGATAAATATTTTAAAGGTGTAGACAACCTGCAGACCTTTCTACTCAGAGTCAGATTTTTTTCTCCCTCTAAGAACGGCTGCACTGCTAAAGACTCATTCCTAGAATTTAATGCTCCCAAATGGGACATTATTATATATTCATTTCATCAAAATTAAGCACAAATAATAATAGTAATTAATAAAAAGAGTTCAGCAAACAGTTAAAACAATATCATATGTAATCTCTGTGGAGTTTGGTTAAGATTTCAGCTTCTCTCTTAACGTATGGGTCGGCCTTATGATGTGGCCAATGAATGGGAAAATATTTCTACATTTCTAAATCTGAATTCCATCTCTATATAAGGAAAATGCAGGAAATGTTCTAAGTCTAAGATGCCAATTTAAGCATTTAATATGTGCACACAGTAATGCAAAACAAGTTGTAGTGTGTTACAGTATATTCCTCTGGATAATTTATAAGGATTTATTTTTATTTATTATTCAGCTGAGAATTTAAATATTCCATATTCTAAGTTAGAGTGTACACTGAAGCTTTGCTACAGAATAAGATAGATAAAAGACCTGAAAAAAGGACATTTTGGAATCCTGGTGTCCTGGCCAAATTCCAACTCCAGTAATTACTTTGTCTACCTGAATTCCCCCTATAATTTCAATAGGATAAGCTGATTTTCACTGCCCTCCCTCCTAAAATGTTGTGCATTTAACCAAAGTCTGACCAGTGCAGTGCAGTCAATGGTGCAGAGTGGGGCTGCATTCCAATAATAGCTCCCTGTATATCCTGGGCCAAATTTTGCTCCTAGTTTCATCCATATAAATATAGAGTGAATTGATCAGGGTTTACTCCAGATTTTTACATTTGTGTAACTGTGAGTGCTGTTTGGAGCACAGGGTGTGATGTGCTTTGAAATATTTTAGTCTGAAAATGTCGCTTAATGTATGGCCTGATTTCACCTCTCACACCAGTTTCAATGAAGTTATTTCTGATTTACACCCATGTGACTGAGGGCTTGTCTACGCTAACATTTAGTTTATGGCAAGCGAGGCTTTGAATCTAATCTGCACTAACCTGCCACAGACTAACTGTCCACGCTGAGCGTGGACAGTTAGTCTGTGGCAGGTTAGTGCAGATTAGATTCAAAGCCTCGCTTGAATCTGATTAGATTTAAAGCCTCTGTTTCAAAGAGGACTAGATCAAAGCATATTCGTGAACTGTTAATGTATATCAGCAGGATCCATAGAGATAGTTAGTCCATAGCAGGCTAGGTTGGGGGAGATTGCCATCCCAGCTTGGCACAAACTATAAGATCTAAGAAAAGAATTGGGCATGTGGGGTCTCATCCAAAGGCCATTGAAATCAATGGAAATACAGCAGTTGACTTGGGTCTTGTCTATACAGCCCTGCAGTTTGGACTATACAAAAGTGCTATGCTGGAGCTGCCCCCTGTGAGTGCTGTTGGCGCAAACTAAAAGGTACCTGGTTCGCGTTAAGGTAGCCCTGTTTGAGGCTGACTTCATTAATGCAAAGTAGGCACTTTGTAGTTTGCAGAAGCAGCATCCATCCAGGCAGTTACAGTGCAGCACTTAGGTGTATGCTGCAATTCCCACCCCCATAGCCTGCATTGTGGCACCGTATAGATAGTACCTTGAATATGCTTTGGATCAGCCCAGTAGAGTATTACCGTTCACTATTATTTTTAGTCTCTATCCCTCCTCCCAAATAATTTAGATGCAGGGTCAGGCCCAAACTGAGGTCCTGGTCACAACAAGTATATTGTATAAATTCCTCTTTAGAACATAGATCCACTGATTTCAATGGCAGAAGGATTGGCCTTGTTTCATGAAAAATATAGGGAAATCACTGTATGATTTCACAACCGAAACCTTTCAGACAGACTCCCTCCATCCTCACAGAACCCCATTGAAGTAGGTAGGCCCTGTACAGACGTGAAGATCCACCCAGGCACGTGACATTGCAGGATCGGGGGGGAAAAGTGTCTATGTTCCACAATATTCCTAATGGAAAATGTCTGTCTACCCCAGGGGTGAAAGTAAGGTGGTACAGGCCGGTATGGCATACCGGTAAAAAGTAGCCACCAGTACTGGCTCCTACTGCTGACTTTAAAGTGCTGCCGTGACTGCGCTTTAATGTCACTGCCCCTTTTGCCCCCCCCTAGCTGCCAATGGGGTGTGTGCAAAAGAAGTAGCTGCCCCAGGGCAGCGATTTAAAAGGGCCCAGGGCTCCAGCTGCCGTTCCTGCGGCAGCCGGAGCACTGGGCCCTTTAAATTGCCGCTGCAGCCCTGGATGGCATGGGCCAGGGAGCGCAGATGGGCTGGCTGGGGAACGCTGACCTCAGCCCTGCCTCTTCTGCCCAAGGCCCTGCCCCTTGCAGGGAGGCCAGGGCGGGCCCATACGGGTAAGAGTTCCATTTTACTTTCACTCCGGACTACCCCATTGCAAGCTGAAAGGGTGAACAATCCAAAAAGAGGTGAGCCAGGCAAAAATGAGATGTTCTCAGCTGATCACAGCAAAAACCAAACAAACCAAGGACCACCTGGACCTATAAAAACAGATCGGTGGAAAAAGCAATTACGTATGTTAGTTCTCCATTTCCTTTGGCTTCTTAAGGATTTTATTCTCTCTCTTCTTTAACTGTTTTGCTGCTGGTCCTTCATCTTATATCCTGTCACCACCTATCCACTTTTTATTGAGATTAGTGGAACATTAAGATGCCCTGAGCAGCACAGCAGAGTATTTTGTCTGGGCCTACCGTCTATTTTGAAAAGGAATCAAGCTAGATACATATTCTTTTTAGAGGCAAAATCTGCATTGTATATATCTGCAGAGAAATGTGCATCTGTTGTAAAACCACAGATGCGACACGCTGCAGATATATACTTCATATATACACTTCATATATATTATGTTTTATAATTAAACTTATATTGAATTTTAATATAAAAACAAATACATACATTAAAAATTAAGTAGAGAAGACACGTATCGTATGAACAGAATACAAGCTGTGGTACAATAGGACAACAACATCTAACCTATAAAGAACTCTCTCTGCTTTACTTATAAAATACCTTTATTGCTGAGAGATTGGTGTGATGTATTATTGAGGTTCTCCATATCTAGAAAAAATAACCATTTTATTGCTATCCTTAGCTGATAAGGAAGTAGCTTCAAAAGTCTCTTTAAGTAACATTGTAAACCAAGTAGATTTGGACATTACATAAGCTTGGTCTATAGAGTAACTATTATTTATTCTGTATATTTTTTGAACAGACCCATTTAACAGCATATAATATAGCATATCTTAAAATTGCAGAATATCATTAATAAGTATTGCCTGGACAAAAGGTAGGCAACCAATAGTTAAAATTCCTTCCATAGTTAAAATTCCAAATGAGGTAAGTGGGAGTTTTGATTCTCTAAGGACTTCAAAATGTGGCTCACCATCAATAATATAATAATACAGAGCACTCTATAGTGCTTGACTCCTGGGGATTCCAAAGTGTTTTACAAGCACTAACTAGCTTTCATATAATCTTTGTATGGGTAAACTGCAGAACAGTGATTAAATGACTTGCACCAAGTTACACAGCAAGTCAGTAGCAGAGAGTGGAAGAGAACCTATGAGCCCGGCACTGATCATCAGACCACACTATCTTGAAAGAAAACATCTGTTCGGTATACAGCACTGGGGAAAAAGGCAAACCACATGTCAGGGTGACTGAAAAATAGGATATAAAATAATACAAAAATATTTTAATGATGATACATAAATCAATGATACACCCTTGCCTTGAATACTGTGTTCATTCCCATCTCTGGAAAGATACAGCAGACATATAAGAGGTTCAGAGATGGTTGATGTAAATGATTAGACACAGGAAAAGACTTCTGTGTGATGAGTGATTGAAAAGAGTGGGATAGCTTAGAGAGGAGACTAATAAGAAAGAAAATGATGTAAAAAGAGGTATATCAAATAATCAATATCATAGGGAAGGTGATTGGATGCTCCTATTTTCTCCTCGTAATACAGGAACAATGGAACATCCAATGGAAGTGAAGGGCAACAGATCTTACAGTGATAAATGGACATGCTGTACAATGCATAGCTGTGGTACTCATTACCACAAGATATAACTGAGGTCAAGGGCTTGGCAAGATTTAAAAAAAAAAAGAATTAGACATTTATTTGAATGAGACTATCCACATTTACATTAGGTGAGAAAATAAAAAAGGAATGTAAAACTTCATGCTTCAGGGAGTAAGCCAACCACTATTTGGGAAATAGGAAAAAAATTTCCTTATAGTTAGAATGACCTCCCTGCACCTTTAAGCAGGATTTTTTTGGGCTGGTCAGGCTGAGTGAAGGAAATGGTGCTTTATGGCTGGGGGGAGATGGGTTTTTTAATGGGGGTTTGTATCCCCTTTATGAAAAATAATAGTGATTAAAGTTAAGGGTGGGGTTTGGCCATGTTGTTAAGACAATAATTCCCCAAGGATGAATTCGGGGGTACCAGTGGCGGGGCCATCCAACCAATTGCCTGTGCACAACTTGTGTGTTTTGCCCTGAGGTTTGGCTCCTGGAAAGGCTTCAGGGAATTACATTGCTGCATAACCTCTCTGGGGTTGACAGTGGCATAGCACATGCATTGTCTCATTTTCAGGTCTACAGATTTCTGGAGTTGGCAACAGGAACCGACTGGGGACCCAGACAGATGCCACTAGCGCTATGGAACCTTGGCGTAGAATGGTTGTCAGTGTGGTGCGGAGATCAGTTGCTCCGTGCACATGGCAGAGCAATGAGAAAAGTTTTAATGATTTCATGCAATTTCAGGATCAGGAAGGCCGGTCAGCAATATGGCCCATTATAGAGGAAGAGGTGCTGCGGTACATGCTGTCACTGGCAACCCGTCAACTGACGTCCCCCACAATCTCGAATTGCCTTTCTGCCATTACGTTCGTCAGTAGGCTAAATGGTGATCCTGATCAATGCGGTGGTTTTTTAGTTCAAAGGTTTTTGGCTGGGTCGTCATACACTGGTGGCCCCAGGGTGGATTCCCGTTGTCCCATCACGGTTTACATACTCAGAGATCTAGTGCAGATCCTTGGTGCTGTATGTCATAGTGGACAGGAGGCGGCCTTGTTCAGAGCTGCATTCTTGATGGCATATTTTTGGTGCTTTCAAGATCAGTGAGCTAGTACCTGAGTCCTGTAGGGACTCAACAGGAAGGGCTGTGCAACTGTGGGATATACAATGGCATGAGCATTCAGTGCTATTACACTTGCATCGGTCAAAGATGGATCAAGTTGGCCGGGGTGACTCTGTGATCCTCTAGCAGGGTGGTGAGCCTGAGGTCTGTCCAGTTCGAGCTTTGAAGGCCTACAGGGTTATATGGCTGAAGGGGAAAGGGCCTCTTTTTATGCATGGTGATAGGAGTCCCCTCACAGCATATCAATTTGTTACCATGTTGCTTCAGGGCCTGATGAGGTTGGGGCTGCCAGCCAGCCCCTGAATTTGGTTCCCACTCATTCAGAACCGGGGCGACAACAGCAGCAGCAGAGGCAATCGGGTGCTGGCATTCAGATGTGTACCGAATGTATGTAAGACCTCAGGCAGTAAATCAGCATTAATTTGTTGTAATCTCATTACAGATATTGGACGACTGGCTATGCAGACAGTGGGATAGCTCTGCAGGCACAGTATTGTCTGTTGGGCCGGGCCCATAAGCAGACGGCTGGGTTGCCCAAGGGTTTGCAGCTGGGCTTCGGTGATGAAGTGATACTCAGTTGGCATGTAAGGAGGGGCATGTTATGGGATCAACTTATACTGATGCTGTATGCTGTGCAGGCCCGTCAGCATCCCCCTGATATAATTATGGTGCATCTTGGGGAAAACAATTTGGGAATGCTTAAAGGGGTGGAACTAATGCTCAAAGCAAGGAGGAACTTGGGGCTGATCCTTGAACTTTTTCCAGGAGTTTACATTATGTAGTCAGACATGCTTCAGCGCAGGGTCTGGCAGGGAGCTGTGAGCACCTCCCCACCCCGGATGGACAAGGAAAGGAGGTATGTGAACAGGAAGGTGGCCAAATTCCTTGGGACCATAGGAGGGACAGTAATTTCACATCCTGGCATAGTATATGGGGCAGCAGAGTTGTTTCAGGAGGATGGGGTTCACCTGGCTGACTTAGGTGCCATCATGTTTTTAACTGATATAAAAGATGGCCTTAGGAGATGTCTGTGAACCTGACTGGGTGTGGGGAGGAGTCAGCCAAGCTAATTGCTGGCACTTCCTTGTGGCGGATGTCCAGTGCTGGTACTCCATAGGAAAGGTATACTGTGACTGGATAAATGGCTTGAAAAAGGACTTAAAAAGAGGTGTTCATTAATGGAACAAATGGGGGGCGGTTGGGGACTCCTATTATTGGAATGGCAGGGAGCCAAACCCCCATTCTTATAGGCCACCTTAACCCTCCTACAAGGCAGGGGTGGAGGGTAAGGTCCCGGCAATGGATTTGCTAGAGGGACTGGGAGGGATAAAGATGGGGAGCTGGTGGCTTTCCAGGCAGCCCTTCACGCTGGGTATGGACAAAGAGGGGGCACTGGTAAAAGCCCCCAAGGTAATTATGGAATAAATATGGAAGTTAGCTGCACTGTACACTGTTATCCGCTGATTAGTCCCAGACATCTAATAATAAACTTGCGGCCTGATTAAACCCATGTCATATGCCTCCTGTCCTCCTTTTGGCATAGCCAGGCAATCTGGCACCCTCCTCTAAGGCTTCTGGTACTGGTTGCTAACAGAGACAGTATGGTGGAGTAGAAGGACCCCGGTTTGATCTGATATCCTTTCTTTTCCCCATATAGTGTCATGATCCTCACCGAAGAAACCAAACTTACCCTTTGTCAGAGATATAAAGAAAAGTGGTAATATTATGCTAACAAAGAAATATAAATTCTGTGCTGTTTGTAAATAACTTTAAATAACCCTTGTGTGCTACAGTTGTATCTTTTTTCAAAATTAAAGTGCGACAACTCAGGAAACACCAAGACTTGGGCATTTCATTGATTAATAACAAGAAGCATATCATGACTCCAAGATTCTAGGAATTCAGTGCAAACAGATTTTCTTGTAAACAACACCCCCCCCGCAACCTGCCCTCCACCACAATGGCACGGTCCTTTAACTTTTAACACACTTCCCCAATTAAGCTGTTCAGGGTTCACACTTAAATAGCTGTCCACAGCTGCTGCAAATTGATTTATCCCCTGATGACAGTTGGAGCTGTTGACCAAATTGCTGGAGAGAAACAGTGGATTTAATTTAGGGTTTTTGTTTGATTGTTTGGTTTTTGTACTGACTTTAATCTGTTTTTATTTTACAACCATTTTATTTTCTTCACAAAACGTGGATGTAATACTAAATATGTATCCTACTTTTTATTTATAATTTCTGGAGTTATCTTTGTTTGGGATTTCTTGATTTTGTTTTGTTTTGTTTTTAGAGAGAGAGATTAAAACCTGATTTTGCTGAAATGGGTGAAGCCAAGCCATGAGAGAAAACTGATCTTTTAAGAGAATGCTGTGAAGAAGCTCCAGTATTGTGATTTTCTTTAGTGGTGCCATTTTATTTTTGCTTTGAGAATCGACTGAAATGGTGGCTTTCAGAGTGAAGGTGATATATTTATTCAGTCCATGAAAATATGATAGCTTCTCATCTAGTGACAAAGTGTCATTTTCCTCTACTCATACATTTACTTTGTTAATCTGCAAACTCCACAATACATCTCAGCATGCAGCTGAGTTATGTACCATTTACAGTTTATATAAAATGTTGCAGCACATCCAACATAAACCTGTGATGAAAGATCATGTTATACACAGATAATCTATAGCTCTCTCAGATGATCATTTTATGCATACGGAGAAGCATACTTTTTGTGGTTGTCCTTGCTTATTTTTGCTTTAAAGTAACTACAGAATGCTAAATAATAAGTGTTAACAATTTGTTTTGGAGAAGGAATATCCTAGCAGGAGGATATTAGTTATACAAAAATGTAGCTCTACTTTCAACTATTTCAATAGGAGGAATCATCCAAAATAGAGCCAAAAACTAGACTTCAGACAGTAGGAATTGTCATGTTTCTTACAAATGTGTTTCAAAGCAAATTAATCTATAGTTAAAGATGGCAACAGATTTACCTTCTGTGCTAATTGTATTGGTTATTGGTAACCCAGAGTAAGATTATTTTAAAATCTTATATTACATAATGGAAACTATTATGAATATTATCCTAATTCCAAATAATCCTGGATAGTTTTCGTTTAGCATTCAAGCAGATCCAAAGATCAGGAATAGACCCAAACCACACAAACCAATAACAATGTTTCAGAAACACATGTTTAAGCCAGTGGAAAAGGTTCCTTAGCAAAGTAATGTGATGGCTGTTCAGTAAGAATGTTCTAAGTGAAGGAACTCTGTTTCTGTGGCAAAGTTAAGCACAGGGGACCACATACCGCTCTCAGTTTGTGCCTGTAACTCTCATTGACATTAGCAGGAGTTCTGTAAGAACAGTATATAGTCTAAGTAGGGATGAGAGGAGAATGAGGTCTGGCAAGTCTCTCAAATAAGGCTCTGAGGTTGTGGGTTGATGGAGGGAGGGAGAGGGAAGGTGAAAGGAGACAAATCTAGTTAGAATTCATGTATCTTTAGCTAAACCTATTTTTCTCAAAAGTGATTCAATTTAAAAAAATCCCTCTTTTGTTCTAGATAGAGAGGATGCCCACTATGTATTATGCCCAGAAGTACCCCTCAAAAGCTAGGCTGGAACAAAGATGATCTATACATATTATATTTTTTGCCAAAAATAATATACAGTATTTTTCATTGTCTTTTTTTTCTCTACCCCTCTCTCTATTCCTTTTACTAAATCTTTCTGTATTTGTTTCTTTCTCTGCTCACCCCCAATTTCTTACTGGTTTTTTTTCTATGTCTCTCCTCCACAATAGATTCCACTGGCTGGAATACAAATCCACTGCTTGAATTTTCAAATCTGTGATGTCTGAAAATGGCTCTTGTCAAATCTGATCTTTCCCCCCTAGTTTCAGTGATGCTGAGAACCAACTTTCAAATGCCCACATGCTATATATTTTGTTGTAGGGAAAGTCATAGTGAAGGTTATGTCAAGACTTTCATGCTAACCCATGTTTTCATCTACTCCTAACTTTCTGAAAAAATCACCTTTGAGGCTTGGTCTCAACTCAGAGGTCATTTTTTGGGGGGCAGGGGGTGGAGGGGTTGAGGAAACTCCTTAATGGAAAAGTCCTATGCAATATAATAGAAAATTTAAACCTAACTACAGCATTTCTGAATCATCCTATACAATTTAATAGTGTTCTAGCCTTCTGTAGGATTTTGCAGGATTTAAAAACCGAATACCCTACATAAATGTTACCATTCTCTATTAAGTTCTGTAGGTTTTTAGAGTAACTTAAATAGAAAACTATTACATTTACTTAGAAATTTATAGGAATCACCACTATTAAATTCTATAGGATATAACAGTTTTGACTGTTAAAAAAACAATAAGCCAAACAAAAGCAAAATCCCAAACTTTCATCATGGTGGTGATTCTGACAGGGTCACAGTCAGAAAAGGGTCTCGGAACATGCTGGTGACAGCTCTGAGGTGGAATAAGCTAGCAGTGGGCATGGAGAAGAAATCTAGAAAAAGAGCTCTAAACGTTGCACATAAATAGCATGTAACGAGGATTACAGCTTCTGCCATCTGGGAAGAAAACAAAATTAACAATCAAAATTGTGATTTAAAAAAAAATCTTCTCTGAGCGTGCTGAGTTGGCAGTTAAGATTTTTTCAAATCCTGCTAAAATGTACTCTGTGACATCACAGCAGCATCTCCTTCCTGCAAGTGCTGCTGAAAGGTTATTACCACAGATTTAGGGCTGGCCAGAAAACAAGAATTCTTTTCGGTGAAAAGTTCAGTTGTCTCACATTTGTTTTGGCCATGCATTAGAATGAAATGGAGCCCTTTCAAAATTTCCCATGGAATAAACATAAGACAGCCATCCCAGAACGGTTGGCAGCCCAGGGGTTAGGGCATGGTGGTCTGAATCAGGGAGAGCCCGGACTTGACCATTGATCTCCCACATCCCACACACTACCAGGCTATAGAGTCAGTGTCTCTCTCAATCATTCTCTCCTGTTGAGGTTGTTACACTTTATATAAATAATTGAATATTCAATGGGCCAGAGAAAGTTTGACTCTATGGTCCAGATTCCAAGTATCTGCTCCAAATCAAACAGAGGGGAGATTCTCGGTTTCCTGCAACCTGAGTGAGAGCCCTAATCACTGGGCTATTAGCTATTATGGGGTGGATTTTTTCCCCCCTCTTTCTCCTCCCCCCTGCCCTCCCACCCCACATCCTGGACTCAAAGAATCTTCCAGATTGAAGGTTTCATTGATACTGATAAAGTTCCACAAGAAGTTTTGTTTTTAACAAATTGGCATATTCCGATAACAAAATGTTCTGTTAAAAAATTCCTGACAAACTCTAACAGGATGTAACTATCTTATTGAAACAGTCAATTCTCCAACACAGTATAAAATAAATCTCTCTTTTTTTCTTCCATTTATTCAGCTTTGCTGAAACCTGTCTCCAGTCATTCAGCAGCACCTAGTTCTCTCCTGCTTCCCCATCCTGGATAACATCAACCCATTTTTTTTTTTCTGGGAAAGTCGCTTACTAATCTAGAGCTCTGTGACCCTCCGGAGCCCCTGCTCGCAGAAGCTGGTGTAATGCTGTCTGGTAAGTTTTAGTATTTTTTCCTTCTACTTCCTGAGTGCTGGCTATGAAGTGCCACATCTTCAAAACCGTGCTACCTGTTTTGATGGAGGGGATCCACAGACTTTACTTTAAATAATTACTTAATTTTTTTCAACCTCCACACAATCCTCCTCTCAGTCCTAGTGAAGGTCCCAAACCATGCTTTGTAGGTGTTTTCCCTTGGAGAAAATCTGAGGTTCCTTTTCTCCATGCCCATTGTCAGCACATTCCCCCTCAGGGTTGTTTTCAGCATATTCCCAGACTGCTATCTCGCCGTGGCCCTGTCAGGATTGACACCAGTATACTTCCCCTGCCATCACTGCTGCTGCCAGGTAAACCAGATGGCCTGGAAGAGATGCTTGTGCTCTGGATTTTCCCTGTGCTCCATCATTGGCTAGATGGATGTCAGGGAGCTGGTGTGGTATGTAGTAGGAGAGGACAGCCTCAATAATGTCACTCTGTGTTATTGACTCTAGAACTGGTTAACCTTCTTTAATTGAAAAAATGTACCGGTCTTTTCATTCCATGAACGTTCAAACAGACCACCAAACAGTATGTTTAAGGAAGCAGTGTAGTTCAAAGGATAGTGCAAGGGACTACGATCCAGGAGGTCTGGGTTTCTGCCTCTGCAGTCACTGAGTCACTGTGAGAGTTATTTCATCCCTCTGGTTCTCAGTTTCCCCATGTGTAAAATGGAGATAATACTTACCTCTGTAAAGCACTTTGAGCACTGTACAAGAGTTCAAACCTGTGGGTCAAATCTTGATTTTATCTAAGACAGTGGCAAACTCCTATTGACTTAGATGGGGCTGCGATTTGACCTTATATTATTATATAAATATGTATAAAATAGAGGTGAGTGAAGAACTGATTTTTTTTGTTTGGTGCTGAACCAAAAAATCTGGATCTTTTTTTGGTTGCAGGCCAACCCAAAATGAATTTTTTTGCTTTGTCTCATTGGAACAACAACAACAACAATCCCAAAATCATTTTAGATTCAGAATGTTTCATTTGAACTCAAATGTTTTGTTTTTTTTTCAAATTTTTTTGGTTTTCATTTTCAGGTGTCTTTTACCCTCCTCCCTTTTGTTGTTGGTGTTTTGTTTTAGACAAATCTAGTTTAAATTGGAAAAGAAACATCATTTTGAAAATGTCAACATGAAATGTTTAGACTTTTTCAAAACTTTTTTATTTTTAGAGCCCAAACTGTTTACCTCTTTGATCGTAATTTGTGTGTAGTTTTGGTAGACCCAGAAATGCATTTTTTGGTGAATAAAATATTTTGCTTGAAAAACTTTGCCCAGCTGTAGTTCGGAGTTGTGTTTTTATGGTTATTATATCTAAAATTTAGTTATTTTTCCTTTCTTACTTTTGTTGCCTTGATTTTTAAGTTTAAAGGAATATTGGTTCCTTAAATCTCTTTCATAATAGACATATGTTTTCTGATGTGAGGTTGATATTCACCCCTACATGCTATACAGCAACCTCTGAAATTAACTTTGTCCCAGGCCAAGATTTTCATTATCATGCTGAATGGCATCTGGAAGCGAAGAAGAAGCTCATACGAAGACCTGAGTACGTGTGTTGTCCTCCCATCATATCATCCCATTTAAAAGGTGGCCTTGAAGGGTGTTCTAAACTATCTGCAGCTTCTTGGTGGCCTTGAAGGATATTTCTAAACAGAGCACATCATAAGAGTCTAGCTTGGAGGTGCCCAAAGCGTGGAATACAATTGTGAGATCTGTATTAGAATGGCCAGAGCCCCCGGTATGTGTAGTTGAGCCATATAAAATATAACAATTAATGAAGGTCACAGACTTTTGCTTTGAGATAGGCAATACTGTATATAATTTTCAGGCTTCATAAATGCCTGTGGATATGTTTATAGATTCTTACAAAGATCACTTTTATAATTACCATAGATTAATATGAAGAAGTTGTTTAGGAGAGGGTGATATTTTAAGTGTATCAGTGTATGAAAGGTTGGATTGGATCTTGCTTCGGAGCTGCTAGAGGACTAAAATCAGGTGATCTGGGGGAAGTTTGTGAAGGCAGACTGCAGGATTGGAACTGGGTGAAGAGAAGATACTGAAACTGACATGAGTGATATTTTGTCATGTATTAATGAAAGAAAAAGCTACATGCAAAAATACAATCAAAATAAACACAGTAATTAATGAGTATAATCAAATTAAAATAGGGTTAAAATGTCAATGAATAGATTAATTAAATAAAACAGATGAAGAAGGGAAAATAGTGAATTGCTTGACTATCAGCTTCTTCTGTATCTGATGTACTATTTTACCAGTAACTGAGCTGGAATGATGGAGGTAGGTCCAAGAACTGGTTGTACAAACAATTTCAAGAACCTATCACCAGTGGGAATGAGAAAACTGTAGAATGTCCAGTTTCTGTGTGGGTGTGTATTTCTATCATGCCCATCACTTCTGCATCTGGTATATAAAAACTTATCAACTGCAATGAATTAAGGAGCAAAATTAGAGTGGACAGTGTGGCCTCAGAAGAACTGCCAACAGTGTTTATGAGAGCGGGACATACCTGGAAAAGTAGAACAGGCTAGCCATCCCAAACTGAGACTAAATAAACTACAAAAAGTAGTGAAAATTACCTTTTCTCTTTAATGGCCAAGTCTTTTTGTCTTTTGTTTTGCAATCTCGAATAGAATTGAGCAAGAAATAAATGTAAGGACAGGCAGGATTCTACCCACAGTGACCTATGCTAAGCAGGTGTCATAGCTGAAACATCATTGTGCAATGTCTACTGTAGCTTACCCAAAGCTACCTAGCAGGGAATTTTGTAGCCTTTGCAAAAACCTTTAAGACCTTGTAGAATCCTACAGATAATCCTCTAGACACCACCTCACATGGTCAAGAATGTGTATTTGGGATCCAAGTGTTAATGCAGGACCAGTGGTGGGAATTCTAAGTGGTTGGTGATCACAAGGATGTAGTGAAGTAGTTGCATCCTCATAACCACACTGAAATAGATTGGGCAACGAGGCAGGTAATGAACAAGAGGGACTATGAGGAGAGGTAATTAGAAATGACTGACAGTCCACATTTCTCCTTCACTGCAAGAAAAAACAAGCAAGTGGAGAGTGAGGGCAGGAGGGCAGTTAGTTTTTGCATAAAAAATTTCCCAAACCAAAATTATGGAGAAAATCTCTTAGAGGTGGTTACATGGGGAATAAAGCCTATGTAAAGGGCAAAGTAGAAAAGAAATAGGAAAAGGACCAATACATTTTGTCAGAGTCCAAGCTTCAGATGGGCCAGGAAACCAGCAGGAAAGTCAAACTGAGGCACAGTACAAGATCAGTCAGGAAGTAAGATCATCTAGAAGAAGTGACTTGGGTGGTTTAGTCTGAGGCAATGCTAATCTATTAGGGGCCATAAACAGAAATATTTTTGCCCCCCCCAACACATAATAAAAAGCTAATAGGGGCCCCCCTTCTGCTGCTTGGGGCCATGAGCAGTAACTTAGTCTGCTTACACCTAGTGCCAGCTCTGTTTAGACTCCTACAGATATTACCTACTGGAGAAAATATTAAAGAAGGCAACACATACGTTTCTAAATGTTATAACTGAAACAAGTCCTGCTCACATTAACTTCGTATTAAAAGCATTTGACACATTTTAAAATTGTGAGGAATGAGTCAACTGCATAGTTTGGACTGTCATGTGCACACGACAGAGGGCAAAGCTATAAAAAGTATGAAAATGTGAAATGGACTCCTCATGTTTATCAGAACTGTAGTCAGTGCTGTTCCTGACATTCTGAACAGGCAATAAGTTTTCAGTAACCTAAATTCATTTAAAAGGGAACTAATGATTTGTATTCAGGTCAATTGCACTTTCCCCAGGTTTCAATAATCGGATCAATTATCTGAATCCAATAAAATCTTATTAAAGAAATTCAGATTATCTTTAAAATAGCTGGCCTTGTAGTCCCTGAGTAGGTTACAAAAACTGCTATGAAGAATTACTGTGACCTACTTTCTGGAAGGTACAGATATCATTATCATATCAGAGGTACAAAATGATAAGAGGAGATGACTTCCATCTTTTATTGAAGATAGTTTGTGAAGTGCTGAACAAGAAACTTTAATCTAGGTCCACAGATGTAATTGTTTTTTTTTTTAAATATCAGTTGAAATAAAAGAAAAGGAGTACTTGTGGCACCTTAGAGACTAACCAATTTATTTGAGCATGAACTTTCGTGAGCTACAGCTCATGAGGTGAGCTGTAGCTCACGAAAGCTCATGCTCAAATAAATTGGTTAGTCTCTAAGGTGCCACAAGTACTCCTTTTCTTTTTGCGAATACAGACTAACATGGCTGTTACTCTGAAAGTTGAAATAAAAAAAATCACTAACTGAATATGAAAAAGAATTTGTTCAAAAATAGTATTGGTGGAGTTACCAACAACAATGTAAAAAGTGTCTTAGAAGAAATTTGATGGTCCTGCTTTTCCACTGACTAGGATCTTGTATGCTTGTTTACACCTTTCCCAAGAATGTGTAATACACCAGCATTCTTCTCTAGTTGCACTCCCCACTCACTTTCCACAAGTGTAAAAGACTACTCAAGATGCAAGGCAGCAGAAAATGCCTTCTATTTCATAAGAGCTAATGAAAAACCTTTCAGCTTACTACCTTGTTTCTGCCAGATGAGATGTTCAGATATTGTACTATCTTTGAGACAATGACTTGCTAAAATATGAACTGGAATCACTTCCTTTTAGTTATGACTTGGTGACTTGAATCTGCAGTGTTTGGAGCAATTACTCACACATGAATGGGAAATGCAATTCATGTAGTTAAAATGTTCAAACCTTTAATCAACTTTTCTAATTTCAATCTTAATGCGATTTTGTTCTCTATAATTTTGATGATATAGTCGAGCCCTATGTTGTGCCTATTTAAGAAGTGTGTTTACTTAAGAAGCATTCCTTATAGTACATGTGTGAAATCCTGGACTCACCAAAGCCAATGGGAATTCCACCACCCACTTCATGGAGCCAGGATTTTATCCCATAGATCGATAGCTCTGATCCTGCAGTCCTCACTCAGGTGAAACCTCCACTGAAGTCAATGGTAGTTCTTACCTTCATAAGAATTGCCTGAAGCAAGTCCATGTTATTTTCTAGCCAGGGCCAGAATGCTTATAACTGTGCAGTCCAGTCTTACCTTGTTTTTAAGAAGTTTCACTCCTGAGAAAAAGCATTATAGATCCCATAACAAATGTTAAGTAGCTCTTACAAATCAGCATAAATACACTGAACTTTCCTCTTTTCAAACAGGCGTTATGTAAAGTGTTAAGTTATGACAAGAAAGGAATTATCAGCATGGGAGACAATAACTGTCTCATGTTACTAGGGGATCCGTAGAGATGGCATTGGCAGCTCTTTAAGATGTATTTACAACCACTCCTGTGTCATTCAAACTGCTGTTGCTTTCTTCAACTTCTCTCGCCTTCCCCCCACCCCCAACACTTTTCCTTTCTCTCCCTGTAAAGACATGTAGCCCTCTCCCCTTATACTGCCACTGAGGGGAATTAACACAGCACAATCAGGAACATCAAAAGCCTGTACATTTGTTCACCGGGGGAGTTGGAGGTTCAGCTCCGGGACATCCAGTTGGATTTCTCTATCACCCTGGTTACAGTCAGACAGTAAGGAGGGACAATGCATTTTTATCAGTTAATTAGAAACCTGAGCCAGTAGGAGCTCATGCTGGTGGGCTGCTTTCCGCTTTGAGAGTGCAAAGAAATAGTGGTCCCAGCTGCTGTACACTGGCCCCAATCACTCAAACTAGCCAGCAGAGTGAAGCCCTCCTCCCTTCAAACTGACTATCTTTGATCTCATCAATATCAAACTAGTTAAAGCCTCAGTAGGATGGTAAGCAGGCAGCAGGAACCACAGTAGTTAGTGGTGGCATGTGGCTTAGGGCATGCACCTTATCTCTGTGCAGTACAGTCAATCTACAATCTGCAGCATGACATCAAGGCAGGTCCAACCGACTGGTGCGTTAATTAGGAGGCTGAAATTATAATATTATGTTAAAGAACAAAGAGTCTCCAAAGAAAAATATGTGCTGCATATCTGACAAAGATAAATTGGATTATTCAAAATATTCCTGATGAAATGTTACATTTTGCAACTAATTATCAGTCTGTTTTATCTCCAGACCAGCTGGGCATTTTTGTGCATGGAAGACCTGCCTTACCAATGATCTTAAGATGTCGCTGTAGCGTTTACATCTTTTATTTCAAGATTTAAATAACTAGGAAGTAGCGAATGTAATTCACTGCTGAGAAGAATGGCTAGTTAGTTGAATTCTTTCCAAAGTGATCTTCTCCTAATGAACTTCTTTGGACTGTGAGTAATGAGGCTTTATTCAAATAATATTTAAGAAAGGTATTTATAACACAATTTTTAGAGAAAGACCAATGTTTAATATATTTAAAATATCTTTATTAATTCTATATTGCCTCATGTAGCATTAAAGTAGGATTTTTTCATTGTGAAAATCTGGTATTGTTCTTTTGGCTACTACTTTCAAGTTTAACAGGTTCTAGTTGGAATGGAGATACAGCTATCCAACAATTAGTTCATAAATGTTTAGTGATATTTTACAAACTACAGTCTGACCTAATGACAATACTTTTTTGTTGTAAGAGCATGCATTGTTTAAATGTACTTGTATATCATAGCTGTATGCAATTCATTTGACATTCATTCTGATATTACATCTACTTATGTATAGTGCGCCATGCTACCTCCGTTGTAATTTGCCATTGGGGCAACTGTAATCAAATTAATCTACAACATTGTCAGGATATTTTCTTTTGTGTGCAGATTTCATAGTAGTTCTGAAATTAAATAACAGAAAATAGAAAATAAATTCACTTAAATTTCATATTGCATTCCTAGGGATATTTTAAAACCTACATTTTTGACCCTATAGATCAGAAAGACTCATTCAAATAAGTATTGCTTATAGAGGGCTGAATTGCAGACATGGCCTAAAATAAAATAAAATAAAATAAATAAATCACCTCTGAAGTGAGGCTAAGTCAGGCTAGTTGCTAGTGAGAGACCATTATAAACATATTTGACCAAACCCCAATATTTTGCTGTGAACTAATGAAATTCCATCATTGATCAATGCTTGATTTGGAACTTCTTAAAGATCATGGCAGCCCTTGAGGTAAGTATTTAATTGACACTATCTATTGGTTCCCTCTTGATATACGGTGTAAATACATATTTGTGAAGTGCACTTTACTAACCCAATACAACATAGGACCTACTGAGTAAGAACATATTTAGGAATGTTTAAATTGTGGATCAGTGTCAATATCCACCTTACAGCTCATTTGGAATGAGTCATTCAATAGACCAGTGCATCCCAAAGAGGCTAAACAGGTGTCTGTTGAGTATTTTAGGGTGTTCTCAATATCCAGGTTATTGTATAATATACCATGAGGGCTACTTCAAGGATATTGTGGTCCTTCACTTTTACACAAGTTAGTAGTGAAACTTGGGATTTAAAACAGTTACTGTGCATGCATTGTAGCTGTTTTTCTAATGGAAATAGATATAGTCATTTTTAAAACAAAAATAGTATTCCTTTATGGGCCTGCATTACTTGAACATCCACATATTCCCATTCACTTTAATGGACACTTTAGGAATTCAGGATCAAAACGGTCTAGCATACTCCAAAATTTAATGAAAAAATGAAAAAAAGGCTATTTAAAGTCTTATTGATATCCAACAGCAGTAAATACCAGGGGTTGTTTTGCTCTCTTGTGATTTAAAAATGACTAAACCACCTATTTTAAATTTTTGAAAGGGAGGGAGAGGAATAACTCTGAACCTCAGACTTTGTGTAACATTTCAGCCAGTCAGGCAAATGCTAATTCAGAGGTTCTCAAACTGTGGTCTGCCTGCTCCATTCAGGTGGTCCGTGGATAGTTCCTTCTAAGTTGCGTGCCTGGGCGGTTGCACATGAGAGAATGAAGGGCCACCCACCTAATTAGTGCAGCCGTGCAGGTGTGGCTCCACTAATTAGGTGCCTAGAACCTGGAGAAGACACACATGTAAGGTGAGGTTGGTGGCCTTGGTGGGAATAGTGGGAAGGTGAGAGGAGGCAGTGGGGTTAGAAGAGGGGTTTGGGGGGAAATGTGGGACGTGCAGGGTTCCGGCGGCCAGAGAAAGAGGCGACTTTCCCCAGCTCCAGGGCTGCGGCCACTGGAAACAGATGGCCCTCCTTCCCAGCCCTGCCACAGTGCAGGAGAGAGGGCACATCCATCACATTGGAAGGGTAAGACTGTTGATATTAAAATATGAGTGGTGTGCTTTTATTTGTAGAACAAAAAAATGTTGTTTATTATTAAGGTTTTTTTTATATAGCGCTTTTATCCAAATCACTTTACAATAGTTAGCTAACGGTACAAACAACATTTGGAAAGATCATTAAGTGATCCGCTGAGACCCTCAGCAATTTTCAAGTGGTCTGTGAAAAAAAAAGTTTGAGAACCACTATGCTAATTTATATGACTAATTTATGACCTCTTGAGTATGAGAGGACTAGATACCCAACTGGTGTATATTGGCAAAGCTCTGTTGGCTTAGAACATCAGAATGGTCATACTGGGTCAGACCAAAGGTCCATCTAGCCCAATATCCTGTCTACCGACAGTGGCCAATGCCAGGTGCCCCAGAGGGAGTGAACTTAACGGGTAATGATCTAGTGATCTCTCTCCTGCCATCCATCTCCACTCTCTGACAAACAAAGGCTAGGGACACCATTCCTTGCCCATCCTAGCTAATAGCCATTAATGGACTTAACCTCCATGAATTTATCCAGTTCTCTTTTAAGGCCTGTTATAGTCCTAGCCTTCACAACCTCCTCAGGCAAGGAGTTCCACAGGTTGACTGCTGCTGAGTGAAGAAGAACTTCCTTTTATTTGTTTTAAACCTGCTACCCATTAATTTCGTTTGGTGGCCCCTAGTTCTTATATTATGGGAACAAGTAAATAACTTTTCCTTATTCACTTTCTCCACACCACTCATGATTTTATATACCTCTATCATATTCCTCCTTAGTCTCCTCTTTTCAAAGCTGAAAAGTCCTAGCCTCTTTAATCTCTCCTCATATGGGACCCGTTCCAAACCCCTAATCATTTTAGTTGCCCTTTTCTGAACCTTTGCTAATGCTAGTATATCTTTTTTGAGATGAGGGGACCAAATCTGTACGCAGTATTCAAGATGTGGGCGAACCATGAATTTATATAAGGGCAATAAGATATTCTCCGTCTTATTCTCTATCCCTTTTTAAACGATTCCTAACATCCCGTTTGCTTTTTTGACTGCCGCTGCACACTGCGTGGACGTCTTCAGAGAACTATCCATGATGACTCCAAGATCTTTCTCCTGATTAGTTGTAACTAAATTAGCCCCCATCATACTGTATGTATAGTTGGGGTTATTTTTTCCAATGTGCATTACTTTACATTTATCTGCTTCTACTGAGCTCTCGTGATTTAAAAATGTCTTGCTCATAGAATTCAACGGAGCTATGCTGATTTACATCAGCTGAGTATCTGCAATGGGATTTATAGCAGAAATACTGGCACTTCCTGTACTACTACCATCCAAGGACCAGGACCCCATTTTTACTAGGCACTATGCAAACACAGAACATAAACATGCTCCTGGCCCAAAAGAGCTTGCAGTAATATTGCTCTTATCTCTCTAGGGCTAAATCCTGCACTCTTTGCTCAGTTTATGGGAGTTTTCCCAGTGTGAGCACTAGATAGGAACAGCAGGGTTTGGTCCCTTGTGTAGATTTGTATTTTTCTCCAAAGAACATTTTCAAATCATAGCTTAGCTAGACAGTATACAAACTAACCTTTAGGTCAGTGGTTCTCAGCCAGGGGTCAGGAACCCCCTAGGGGGCAGCAAGCAGGTTTCAGGGGGCCAGCCAAAATAAACCAGAGAGTGGGGCCAGCCTTAGACATCCTGGGGCCCAAAGCAGAAAGCTGAAGCCTGAACCCTGTCACCTGGGACTGAAGGAGAAGCCTGAGCAACTTAGCTTCCCGGGCCACCCTGTGATGTGGGGCCCCAGACAACTGCCCTGCTTGCTACTCCACAAAGCCTGCCCTGGCTTTTAATCAACTGGATATGCAGAAAAACAGTTATTGTGGGACAGGTGGGCCTTGGAGTTTTCATAGCATATGTGGGGCTGGGGGCTCAGAAAGAAAAAGGTTGAGAACCCCTGCTTTAGGTGATGCCAGTCTGACAATGTGAAGTGTTAAACTGTGGCTAATAGGATAAAACAAAAATAACTTACTCCCATCTTTTTTTTCCCCTTTGTTGCTGCCTACATTATTTTCCCGCAAATACCATTTTAGCTATTCATGGCAGCCTCCGCTCTATTATATAAACAAATGTTTTCTGGCTTTTTAGTTAGCAGTGTCCTCAAGCCTCATTAAATATTGTATAATGCTATGTGATATGAGAGCCTGACCCTGCAAAGTGCTGAGCATCTCCTGCAAAGGGCTTACCACGTCAATGCCACTTGAAATCCCTGAGAGCTAAGGATGGTCAGCATCTAGCAGGATTTGGCCCTTACTTTGCACAAATGTCTTGTTCTATTTAAATGTTTTATAATGTATGTTTAAATAGTCATAGCTAGCAAAGAGCTTTGATGAGGCAAAGGGGTAATTAGATTTTCTTGTGCTATAATTAAAAAGGTATATATTACATTCACATTATACCAAACGAGTTCATCATGATCAATGTTATTACAATGAATACCACAGGAATGAACAGTGATTGGCCACTTCGTTTAAAGGGTACCTGAAATCATTAAATTGTTTGCTGGAGGGCTAAAGGAGGCCTATGGTAATACTCTTGACTCATTTTTTTTTTATTTATTACTGGCCTGTCATATAAGGTTTCAAAATAGGAATGGAAAGGGGTGATCATTTTCCTTTATTATTCCCTTATTGACTTCCAGTTATTTTTAAACTTTGTATTAGCTGACCTGTATTAAACATGCCATGCATGTGATTACACTGTCAAGGTTGAGGCCAGAAAACGACCTACTGTATCTCATCAATTGTCCTACACTGAAACCCTTACTTTTATTCAACAAAGAAAGTTTAAAGGTGATGAGAAGCACAACTAATCTGAAGTGCACTTTATATTTGAGTACACTTTTCTATCAGCTGTATATATGTTTTTTCCACTAGAAGCAAAACAACATTTAAGAGAAAATTAAGATCATGCTCAAAAGTCAGGACATCATGAAAGTACGGTTACATGTGCGACCTTAACTCTGCCCCTTCATATGTATCCATTACAATACTTTCTTAAATTGTACTATAATAAACTATTTCTCAACTAAGACTCTGTGTGTGTGTGTGTGTGTGTGTGTGTGTGTGTGTGTGTGTGTAAAACATATTTATTTTACAATCTTAAATACCCATGTTTAAGGTCTTGTAATGTTTTTATTTTTGTATACTTACACTATTTTTGTTGTTTATAATTGCCTCTGACTTAGACTTTTTATATGAAAAGTTTCTCCTTTCTAAGGTATATATTTTATCATATAGCAGTTGACTATACCTTTTCTTTTCAATCAGTAGCACAGAATTCCATAGGTACTATTTGCGAATGGAAGCAGTTAACTACAAAGTAGCCTGGCTGAAAAGTGGAAAGCAAATTTTCATTTTTGCTTTGTGTTATTTAATTTGTAGTATGCATGGAGGTTAGTCTAGTCACTCTCTTAGTTCTGTCCACTCTGTGGATTCCTTCCCTCCTTCTAGCCTAGCATCTGGCCCAACTTCCGCCACAGATTGGTGCCTGAGTCTGTAGAGTTTTCTGAGTGAAATAGTGACTGGAGGAAGAGCTGTTGCCAAATCATAGTCTTTTCCCCTAATTTTTTCATTTCACAGTTAAGTTCACTAGGCATACATTTGCAGCATAGAAAACTGTACTATGCATGCGTAGTGCGTGATTTTCAAACGTTCATAACTTGCTCAAATCAAACCCAGCTTTCACTATAACACTCAACAGCACTTCTTTTCAATGAGGTCTATTTTCTGCTACATTTCAGCTCTCTACTCCCAGCTGTTCAGCACTGGAGCAGTTCAAGAAAATATTGGGATTTTTTTTAATAATGTGGAAAGTGTATTATATGAACAACTGAAAATAGTATTGCCTCCTCAACTTATTATGGTCATGCTCAGAATAATGACTATCAATGAAATCTAATGTAACACCACTGTTTCTAAACTTTCCACTTTAACACAACATTCTGTTACTAAACAGATAATTGCATTTGCTTATTTACTGGCTCTGCACCCATTCAGCCCACATTTTCAAAGATCTTTTGCAATATGGAAGCATTTTATTGTGGGAGATTCCCAAATGAAGCACACACAATGGATAGAGTTCATACAAATACATTTCCCTCATCCCTAGTTCTTTCCCCATCTGATTCACAAAACTCAAAAATCAGTTCTTCCCCAGCAAAGAGATTTTTAAGAAATCAAGATTAAACCAGTTAGTTATGTGCCTACATATTATTACTCTTTTTTATTTAAACAAAATTTCTGGTTCTCTGCCTTTCAGGTATCTTGTCCTTGATAAATGTCTTATTGATTTATCTTATTGTTTTTGTGTGTGTTTGTTTCTTTTTTATTAAGATCTCAAGCTGATCCAACAAAAGATGTATTTTTTAGTTCACTTTTGGAAGACTTTCTATATGACAATCATTTGATGAATTCCCCTGCACATGCTCACTGGATCAACGCATGTCCTAAGTAGCTGGCTATATTGCCTATATTTTATGAGTGGGTGGACCAATTTCCTCAGGTCTTGGAAAACATTACTGAGGATTCGCAAAAAGAAAAGGAGTACTTGTGGCACCTTAGAGACTAAACAATTTATTTGAGCATGAGCTTTCGTGAGCTACAGCTCACTTCATCAGATGTTTACCGTGGAAACTGCAGCAGACTTTATATACACACAGAGAATATGAAACAATACCTCCTCCCACCCCACTGTCCTGCTGGTAATAGCCTATCTAAAGTGATCAACAGGTGGGTCATTTCCAGCACAAATCCAGGTTTTCTCACCCTCCACCCCCCACACAAATTCACTCTCCTGCTGGTGCTAGCCCATCCAAAGTGACAACTCTTTGCATAATCAAGTCGGGCTATTTCCTGCATAGATCAAGGTTTTCTCACATCCCCCCCACCCCCATACACACACAAACTCACTCTCCTGCTGGTAATAGCTCATCTAAACTGACCACTCTCCAAGTTTAAATCCAAGTTAAACCAGAACATCTGGAGGGGGGGGGGGGGGGTAGGAAAAAACAAGAAGAAACAGGCTACCTTGCATAATGACTTAGCCACTCCCAGTCTCTATTTAAGCCTAAATTAATAGTATCCAATTTGCAAATGAATTCCAATTCAGCAGTTTCTCGCTGGAGTCTGGATTTGAAGTTTTTTTGTTTTAAGATAGCGACCTTCATGTCTGTGATTGCGTGACCAGAGAGATTGAAGTGTTCTCCGACTGGTTTATGAATGTTATAATTCTTGACATCTGATTTGTGTCCATTTATTCTTTTACGTAGAGACTGTCCAGTTTGACCAATGTACATGGCAGAGGGGCATTGCTGGCACATGATGGCATATATCACATTGGTGGATGTGCAGGTGAACGAGCCTCTGATAGTGTGGCTGATGTTATTAGGCCCTGTGATGGTGTCCCCTGAATAGATATGTGGGCACAATTGGCAACGGGCTTTGTTGCAAGGATAAGTTCCTGGGTTAGTGGTTCTGTTGTGTGGTATGTGGTTGTTGGTGAGTATTTGCTTCAGGTTGCGGGGCTGTTGTTTCATATTCTCTGTGTGTATATAAAGTCTGCTGCAGTTTCCACGGTAAACATCTGATGAAGTGAGCTGTAGCTCACGAAAGCTCATGCTCAAATAAATTGTTTAGTCTCTAAGGTGCCACAAGTACTCCTTTTCTTTTTGCGAATACAGACTAACACGGCTGTTCCTCTGAAACCTGTCATTACTGAGGATTAAAATCCTTAGGGAGGATAAATAGACAACGTGTTTAATACTAACCCGAAGCATTTGGAACAGACTGAACTAATTTTAACAGTTTATGTAACTACAAATTTTTACCACAATTTGACCCTATGAAGAGCCACTTTGGTCATGATTTGGAATTGGAGTAATTTGCTTGACAAATATCAGATGTTAAAATCATTAAAGCTAACCAATTATATTTAACCTCAAGTGTATCTATGAAAACAAGCTTCCAAATTATATCACAAATTCATAAATTCATTCACCTGTAGATTTTTAAGGACAGAAGAGACGGTTATGGTTATCTAGTTTGATCTCCTGCATAACACAGGCCATAGAATTCCATCTAGTAAAGTAATTCCTGAATCAAGTACATAACTTCTGGTGGAGGTACAGCATATCTTTTAGAAAGACACCCAATCTTGATTTAAAGAGTTCAAGTGATTGCGAAACCATATCAAGTGAAATCATATTAGACTGTGAATATCCAGCAACACAGAAACCCTAGTTGAACCAAAGACGACTGTTTGTTGCACAGGAACAACTATTATTCTCCCCATAACTTTTTGCACTTTGTTGAGGCTCTCTCTCTATGCCACTGAAGGACACCT
This sequence comes from Caretta caretta, assembly GCF_965140235.1. Classification (NCBI taxonomy): domain Eukaryota; kingdom Metazoa; phylum Chordata; order Testudines; family Cheloniidae; genus Caretta; species Caretta caretta. Next base: position 102,188,167 of record NC_134212.1, on the reverse strand, counting down.
CTCTGTAACAGACAAAATAGGTTTTGTTGTTGTTGTTGCAAATCTACAAACACTAACCATGGTTTAGCTCTGGGTTTCATTTTGTGTGGCCCTCCAAAGGTGATTATAGTTGTATTGTATCATTTTTGGCATGTCTGTAATGGAAGGACTGAAACTTAAAGTTCTGGCTTGCCATATCAGTGATGATAATATGAACTAAATAACTTTACTAAATGGCCTGAATGATCATAATTTTTAAATAATTGTTAGTTCTGTGGTTCCATACTGTATACATACAAAGCCCAACTCCTGGATTTGACTGTGCTTCACTCAGTACAACACCTAGGGGCAGGAGAAAAGGAGGCTTTTTTTCCACCGCCTTTGCTTTCCTTGATTTCCTGGGCAAACCAAAGCCAATTATATCCCAGAGAGGCTATAAAGAAAATTCAGCTGCAGCAGCCACAAAGGACTGTTCTACCAATTGAGAATAGCCAGAGCACTGCAGCACTGAAGCCATCCCCCTTGTTTCATTCATACCATGGACATGCCCTCCCTATGTCTGGGGCTGCAAGGGGGGTAGTCTAGAGCCATTACACCAGGTTTATGCCACTGGGGGAACTTCCTGTGCCAGAGTATTCCCCAGTGGTCATATCTGACCCATTTATGGCCCCTTATGCTTGTGAACTAGGGCAAAAGGACTGTAATGAATCCATGTTTCAGGCCCGCAATCTCTGGGCCAAATTATATGCTATGTGAAGTGAGCACAACTCTGTTGAAATCAGCACCTTCTTACTCCAGCAGTTATTTTTTGGTCCTTTTTAAGCGTTGTTACCATCACTTACTTACTTTGTGTCTTATGGATAATTGGTTTGGTTTGGTTTTTAAAGTCATGTGGTCTGCATACCCAAACTGAAGAGATGTTCTTTTAGAAAGATAATTTAACCCAGACTCCTGCCTCACACAGAGTACTGGAAGGACTTGGGAAGTGGAGGGATGGGGACAGAGATCCACACCAGGCCATCTACTTTGAAGATCAGGGCCTAGAATAGTATAATATGCAATAAATTATAATAGGCCCACTGTAATAGTTTTGTATTAATAGGAATACTGACATGTGTAAAGTTATTTACATGCATAAGCATTTAAGAGATTGGGGCCTTAGGTCCCCTAAGCAGAACAGATGAAATTCTGGCTCCTATAAGTAGTGCGAGTTTTGCTGTTGACTTCAGAGAGATTTCACCCAACATCCTCTGTACATTTTACAGTTCTAGCAATAGCTAACTTTCTCTCCAAATAAAACCATTAAAGCCTCAAATAATGAGGGTCCCAGATTAATGCCTGCAAGAAATAAAAGAAATACGTTAATTATTGGCCACGATTCTGCTGACTTATAGGCACATGAGTAATTTTATGCACTGTTTAGAGAGGAATGAAAACATAATCATAAATAATATTTAGTAGTTACAGCGGGTAATGAAGTATTAATCCTTATAATGCTGATATTTTCCACACTGACAACCAAGTGAATGAAGAGGATGATAGCTGCAGTATCAAGAAGATTAAAGTACATTTTAAAATTTATATCTATTTATAGGTGTTTGTCTGTGTCTGTCTGTTTATTAGCAAAAGAAAAACTCCAAAATAGACTACATTTAATATTTTAGACATATGTCGAATATGCTGTAAACATTTCAGAAGATTTTAATTTCAACCACAAAATAAATGAATGTTTTCATGACTAGGACTATGAACAATTTCTCTTTTCCAGTGAGAGAATTTGGCTTAACATCACGGGTCAATCAAGTGTTTTATTCTCTGGAGAAAATAGAAAAATCACTTGAAAATGGCTGGAAAAAATCTTGGTTCCAGAAGGAGTTTTGAAAAGGTGGATTCAAGGTCAGCAAAGTGCTAAATGCTGTTCCCGACTGTTGTCAATCCCTTGATGTTCCAGTTCATGCAGCTAGTTGATTAGACCAAACAGAGTTGACTACTTTAAAGATGACTTGCAATGGGTCATAGTGCATCTGCTAGACTCATAAAAATATATATTTTAGGGGAAGCCAGGGCATATTTCTTTAGATTGTCAGTGAAGAGGGAGAACATACACTCAGTGTTTTATAAGATACCAGCTTGCACCTATTCTGTTTAAATCCTAAAAACCATAAAATGATTTTTAAAAAAGCCCTCTCAGTTTCCCCAAAGCATTTGAAGTCCTATGCAACTTTTACATTTCAAGCAGAGTTTAGTAATTGAGCCTGCTGCCTTTGTGTGATAAAAATATTTTTTGATACAGATATTAGTCATGTACCAGAAGAATTTTTTGAGTTTGGTTAGTCCTGTTCCTTTAAGTATGTATGCATAATATACAATTATCAAATTAATGGATGTCATGGTGAATCTAGAGAACAAATATTGCTATTGACCTGAATCCTGATAAACTGACACTATTATGTGGCAAGCAGTCATCTTTATATTAAGAATAAGCTAGTACATGTGGAATTGATTATAAAAGCTGTATGCTCTTGGGATCACCTGCACTGAAATTAAGCTCAACAAGCTCCCAGGGAAGCTAAACAAACTGTCCAAGCTTGTAAGGCTTAGTTTAGATTGGGGATACTTGTACTTAAAAGGGAAGGGAGTATTTTTAAGTCTTTTGTAGTATCTCTTCCAAAAAGTTCATCTCCATTTGTCAAAGCATGTGCTTGCTTCGTTAGATCCCTGTTAACTAGAAACAGGTTTATTTATTTTGTTTGTTTTCCTTCTTCCTTAGCAATCCTCTTACCAAGCCAATATATCCTCTGCCAGTACATGGAGGAACTGATAACCAGTTGAAAAAATGGCATGCCTAGACTTAGGCCTTGATCCCGCAATGACTTATGCTTAAAGGTAAGTGTGAGTAATTCCATTTTAGTCAAGCATGTCTTTTATAGAGCCCTTAGAGGGTAAGGAAAAAGTATGACTTTATTTGGAGGTGACCTGTCATTTTTAATTGTTGTGATATAGTTGTTAGAGTATCAAGGGATAAGTGGGTAATTTTTTACTTAAATACATATATGTGTGTATATGAGTATAATTGTACAATCTGTGTTTGTATGGGATGTTATACAAAAGTTTATGTATCTGTCACCCAAAACCTGTTTTTTTTCTTAGAGCCTATAGTTAATAAAATTACAGTTTTTTAATAATTCAAATTTAATTTAAACCATTTTAATTTAAGATTGGGTCAAACCTGTGTATCTACAAAACAGTGAGTTCAACTGTTGTGATCCTATCAAGATTTACTGCCTACAAGGTGTATTGTTTTATATTAATGCGTAAATTAGTCTGATGTAATCTATCACTGACCACTCAAATTATTACTTTGCAATTCACCTGCACAACATCGTTTTGGCTTATTTCTAAGAGACAATGGTTAGTAGCTGACAAGGTATATCGATCTATTTTTCTGATGTGCATACAGTATAATAAACATTTGAAGTTAAGGAACATAGGAAGTCTTGGTTTGTTAGATTTTGAAATAAAAGCTTTAGTGGCTGATTTTAACAGATTTAAGAATTTTATTAAAGCTAATGTTAAAATTATATAATATACAGGTTGAGAAAAGAGTATTTGTACATCTGGGTATAGTGCTTAGATTATCCACAAATACAGTTTGGTTTTAAAGTCATAAGATAGATATAGTGCATAATCAGCAATAACCCAAATTTAGGTCAATGAATTTAAGAATACAATTTAGATATTTAGCATCCAAGTATTCAAGTACATTACTCATGAAAAAAGTTATACAGAGAGTTGGTGGCTGAAAGCAAAATATATCAATGAGTGAAGATTGTCCCTCAGTAATTGAGAATTTATGATAGATTGTCCATTTAGAAAAAACAGTCCATCAGGAAAGTATTTGAGTTATTTTCTTGACTGCGCTTTTCATAGGCACTCCAGCTCATTCCTACTAAATTATTTCTTAACATTTCTACAATATCAAGCAGCTGAGATAATGGAGCTGATGTTTGTACCATGCATATACTATTTCTTGGTAGATCCATGGTTAAGAGGACCTACATGAAAATGTGATTCCCTTTAGACCTGTGCAGATTGTATGCTAAATAAATTAACACAGCAGAAGTTCAGGTTTAATTCAGGGAGGTCCAGGTTATGTTTTATACTCTTGCTTAAATTTTGATTGGCTTTGTATTGAATCAAAAAGTAATGGTCTCCCTGGGCTTTAAGTTCAGGACTAGTCCATGCTAAATAAACTTGGTAGTTGAAATGAATCTTTTGATTGTTCTGTTTTCTAATGGGAATATTTACTCCTCTCAATATAAAGCAAGAGAAAGAACGAAAAAGCTCTTTTTAATTGAAACACAAAACATATTTTTATATTCAGAGCTTAGCATTATTTTGACAAAAATATTCCTATGCATGTATTGTTGGCCAAATGACATCATAAATCAACATGAAACCCACATATCTTAACAAATAAAGAAATTCTGAAGCAATGATATTTGTTGAGTATTTGTGCTATGGGTAATTGTATTTCACATTATCCTTGTAACTTACTCCCTCTATTCATTAGCTAGGAATATTTATTTCTAGAACTATATCAAGTAAGAGTCCAAAGATATGAGTTAATAACATGAAAATACAATTTGTAATCTTGTTTACTGAAATTCTGGGTGTTGAAAGGTTAAACTTCCCTCTGTAAATCTGATCTTATTTCTTTTTACAAATATTCCCTAAGGTACAGAACAATTACTTTTTCCATGATTTTATGTGGAAAATGTGACTGAACACGGAGCCAATCAATGTTTAAGATGCACATTTAGGAAGAAGCTGTTTAGGGCTTGATTTTGGCTTTTTAAACTGGTATTTGTGACTCATTTTTTGTTTACTCTGAATATTCTTCATGGCAGGATGAGTTTATTGGTTGCCTGGTATCCTGCTCAAAGAACATCTAAAATAAATGGCTGCCCACTTGCCTCTGGGTGCATTTGATTTCATATGTGGGCACAGGGATTTCCTTTTTCTGGAAAGTTTTCCATGTAAATGAACAGCATAACACGTAAGGCCTGAGTCTGCACTTGAATACACAGGCGATCTTTTCTGCACAGAACATAAAATTAATTACTGCGCATGCAATATGCAATCTGTGGGCAGTAGTTAATTTTAGAGGATGAGCAGCAATGCATGCTCGCATATCAGAAAGCAGAACTGGATTGTTAAAGTGAGTATTCCTTGTTGCAAGGACTGTCATAAATTTTTTTGTAGAATAAAAGAGGTGGGGAAAAGACCCAAAATATTTGTACGTCACAGCTGTGTTGGTTGTAGTTTACTGAAAGGCTAGTCTTGTGGCAGTTAGGTGAACTGGGGTGAAACCTTGAATCCATTGACTCAATGAGAGTTTTGCCATGGACCTCAGGGAGCCTACATTTTCACCTCAGGATTGTATTTTCTGCTTTGCTGTGCCTCAGGCGACACTCTGTGCAAAAGCTCTGTGTGGCCTTGGGTATGTCACTTAACCATTGTTTCTCACTTCCGTAATCTATAAAATGAGAACATTAATACTTATCTCACAGGAGTGTTATGAGACTTAATAATAGACAGTAAGTGCTTGCAGATCCATGAACATGAGATGCTTTAAAAGTGCAACATACTGTATTATTGCTGACCTAGATGAATGACTGGAGGGGTAATCCCTATGAGGAAATCCCTTCCTACCTGTGGAAGGGAATTTAAGGGCTTATGTGGCACATTCTCCCCCGGATTCTGCAAAACCCTCTTACTATGGTCTGATGTCAATGCAGGGGAAAGGAGTGGAGGCAGGGTGGGTCTGTGAAGATCAATATTGTTTCCCCCTAGGGTCCTACAGAGCTGGGAAAGTTAATACAGCTATTGCCACAGGTTAAAGTTGGAGGTTGGATTGTTATGCCTCTAGTTATAATTCTAAGAAACACTCTAGGTGAGTTTGGACTGTATTAATGTGCATCATTTATCTTATCCATAAAGTGAGTCAGTCAATTACTACATTGCTCCATTGCTAGTGTTTTCTGTCAGAGGATCTTGCAATGAGGCAACAGAAACCAGGAAGACTTGTGATAAGGAAATCCTCCTGGTGCAAGCAGACATAGAGTTCAGAATTTATTTCTTGTCACAGGACATAGACAACTATTATGCCAAGAATTTCACGTCCAAGATTTGTTTTTGTTAAATGTAAATATATAGGTTATCTTTGTTCCTTACTCATTTTTAGGTATTTAGATGGTTTTCTAAAACCATGTGTCCCCTCTCTCAATCTTTAGACTCACAGTTCTCAACTACTAGTATGGTTGTCATTAGTGACACTGTACTTCTTGCTTCTAGTCCAGGGTACTCTTGGCTTTCTCTCATTACTTAAATGTGATTACTCTCTGGGATAGGTCCCAGTGTAGTCTCATTACCCACCATCTATCCAGCTGTGTTCTAACATACCATGGAGATTGGGGCTGCTCAAACCATAGGGGTTTAAGCATACGCATGGGAGGCAGCAGGAACTTGCTGGTATTGCCAAAATCTCCATCTGGTCAACTGACATGACATGGTTTAAGATCATAAGTCTACATGATTTTCTTTTCTTGAAGATTCCAAACTCTTCAAACCTTCCAAGAGTTGCTGCAAACTGTTAGGAGGTACCTGGAAATTTTGGCAGCCTCTTGACTTAAAAAAAAAAAAAAAGTTGGAGGATATTAGGAAGTTTGTGGGCACTTAACTGGATTTTATAAGGCTGAAGTCTTGTCTCTTTTTGAATAAGTTTGAACATCTGGTGCAAGTAACACAATGCCAATAAAACTACATTAAAACAGATGAGTTGTAAACAGGTCACTCAAACTTTGCTTATAAAGCCTTTTCTCCCTACCTCCCCAGTGCCTGATAGCTTTTGTGGGAAAACTTAAAGTCAAACCTCTGAAACATTTAATTCAGGTAATGAGACAACTAGTGGAGGATGTTTCTTACTGGGCTGCTTTTCCTGTCATTTCAATTGTGTTGCTATGTGGGATATGCTGTCAGAATTTAAGTTCCTGCTTGAAGCATGTTGAAGTAAAGGTCCTGGAGCTCATTTTGAAAGACCAGGATATACAGACTATTTATTCACCAGAGAAGTGGTGGAGTTAGAGGAATGTTCCACTTATGAATGATTCAGGCTTATCAGCAGATATGGAGTTGAAGCAACCAGTTTGGATAAATTAGGAACCAACCTGTATTTCCCACAAGGTTTGAAAATTTTTGGTCAATTTCTGTTTGCATTTTAGCACACCTTTGCACTTCCTTTCTGTTTGGAACCAGAACAGAAGTGCTAAAGTACTGCAAGACAGCCTTTTTTAGAGGTATTTTGGACCTAAGAGACCAGAAATTTCACAAGGAAACTTGCTTTCATGATATCTCAAGTTCAGTTTTGTGAAGACAAGGAAGTTTGGTTAAGATTTTGATTAGGTGGTGTTAAGGAGCACTATGCTTTTGAAGGTGTCGTCTTTCAGATGAGACATAAATCCAAGTTCCTGGCCATTTGTTACTGTTAAAGATCCCCGGCACTCTTCACAAGTGCAGAGGTGTTAACCCTAGTGTCTTGGCCAAATTCCAACTTGGGGAATTAAATTCTGTCCTCTTAAAATCCCCACCATAGTTTCAATTGAATACAATATTCTTCATTTCCTGTCCTAAATTGCTGCATGGAATTGCATTGTGCTTTAAGCAGCTGCTACATTTCACCTCAGAGGAATTGCCACATGAAGTGAGCTGTGGCTCACGAAAGCTCATGCTCAAATAAATTGGTTAGTCTCTAAGGTGCCACAAGTACTCCTTTTCTTTTTGCGAATACAGACTAACACGGCTGTTCCTCTGAAACCTGTCACATTTCAGTAGTGAATCATTTATTTATATAAATATATAGAGAGGGCCAAATTTTTCCCTAAGGTCTACATACACTGTTCCTCCCACAGGTTTCAGAATAGTGTTTTAGGCAGCATGCTCACACAGTATATAGAAGTGAATTCTGCCCTTGGATGCTCAGATGTAAAGGCTACACATGTACTATAGTAAATGACAGTCTGTGGACTCAGCGTATTGCAGTATTATTAGGTTACCTCTTTGCATGATGAATTCCAGCTTAAAAAAAAGCCTGCCCCTGATAAAGAACTAGGGATCTGAAATGTTGGTATTGTTACACTTGATTTCTAGATATTGGTCATACCAGGTAAATGGTTTCATTTTCTCTGTTGAGGAAGAAATCTTGAGTCCACTTCTACTGGGGCTTGTTAAGCTGTTGCCTTGGGGGCCTGTTGATCAGTTCTTAAGTAGTAAGCAGCTTTGGCAGTCAACAGGCATAGGATCCCCTGCAGCTACTCCAGCTTGTCTTTCCTATCATCCTTTATAGTGGTAGAAGAGTATTGTTTTAGTAATAATACAGATAAAGAATATTAGCAAGATAGTGTTCATTCAGTTTTGCAATACATGTATATTGGCTGATATGAAAAGACTTGCTGAGTTTTTCACAGCATTTCTTAGGTGATAGATCAGAGACGGTAACTGAAAAGGCAATTACTTAACGATTTTACACCTCATATCTGCATGCTTTGCAGCTGTATTAGCCTAGTAGTGCGTCCTGGCTGTTATCACCCAGGTGCAATTCAATATGCTAATGTATGTTCTAAACCTAATGCAAATAATGAGAATTTGCAGCATAGACTACAAAAGCCTTCTGTGCACTTCTGCAAAAAATCTGTGACAGACCACATAGAATCATTCATAGTGCAGACAAATTTGACACACATTTTAGCTGGTAGTTAGTAAGTTTTTCACTTGTATTATCTTCTCAGAATTGTCTCAAACAATGTCTTATTTGTGCTCTAAAGTGTTGTGACATACTCGCATGAATGGAGTGACAAACTCTAAATATTGAAAACTGCCACCTCTGCGTGTCCTCTATCTCTGAAAGATTTCAAAGCTTGCAGAAAGAAGTGGGATTCACAATCTGTATGTGCAATAAGAAAATCTCTCCATCTGGGTTCTACTTAACTAAGTAGCACTATTTACCAGGAAGCCTTCAAAGCAGGCTAACAGATTTCTACTTTTCAGATGGCAATAGGGCTTTTATTTTTAAAAACAAAACATATTTTATGATGGGATTATTTTGTTTTTGTTTTTTTGGTTGGCTGAATTACCCCCATATCCATTGAAATGGTGTTTAGTAATTGCCATTGACTGCGGAGATACCTACTGGGAAGTGATCAACTGATCACAACAAAACTGACTGACTGATAACTCTCCTACTGCTTTAACTCAATTGCACTTTCTTATTAAAAGCCAGCTCTCATAGGAAGTTCCCAGAAATACACTTTGCTGTGAATCATTGTTTTAATATTAAAAATATTATTTGAAAAGACAAAAGTTTTGGAAAGACTATTTGGTTTTGAAGGACATACTTGTTTCAAGCGATGGATTTATTGAAAACAAGACTCGTGTTTGCTGATAATGTTTACAGCATAGTATTTCTCCATTTAAAAACATTCTCCTTGTTGCACAAGGATAATTCCTGTGGACATTAATGGGAGTTACACATGCATATGAAAAGTGGATATAGAGCTCCTCTAGTATATAAATAATTCATTGAGAAAATAGAGGTTATGGGGAAATGTTTGTCTTACATTGTATAGGTGCCATTTTGTTTACATGCAAAATACATATGAAAAATCAGATGAAGTCTGGACATGGCAATTCATTTGTATGCGATACACACTCTAATTTCTTAAGCTCAATTGAGCTCCCATTAAAGTCAATGGAAAGACTCCCATTGAAATAGAGACAGCTGGAACAGGCCCTTAATTGGGGAATGAAAAGAATACCTGAAAACTGCATTGTCTACTGGGACATGCACATACTTTTCAAGAACTGGCCTGACTAGAGTAACTATTAATGTTATTCTGTACTGATGCTAAGTGCGAGATGGAATCTTCCATAGCACTGGACTACTAGGCCACACAGAGTATGTCTTCACTGCACAAGAACGTGTGTTAACTCAGGTTAGCTAACTCAGGTTAAATTATCAGTGAAGAGATGTCAATTTGGATGCTGACTATTTCTCATACTGGCTGTGGTAGCCACAACAAGCCTGCTGCCTGCCTCAGAGAAGACTTTCTGCAGATCTGCTAAGATTCTGTAGTCAAGTCATTCAGATTCCCTTCCTCTGGACTAGTCTCTGGAAGAAAAGAATCTTTTAGGTTTTAATATAAAAACAAAAAGGGGATTCTTTGGTACTTTGACTTTAGTCCTACTGATGGCAGGAATCACAATCCTGAAAAGCAGTATCCTATGGATGTTGGATCTTCAATACATCAAACGACAATGCTGGCATTGTTTTGAGAGGGTTAACAAAGATTAATGAGGAAAGAAACATGAAGCCAGAGAGGATCAACATTACAAATCAATGACTGAATAAATTTAATGTGTATTCCATCTGTAGTTTACTTGGCATTAGTGTGATTCTTGAGTGTATCTTTTATGCTTCTAAATAACCCACTAAGACATGAACACTACTTCCAGTTTAATAATGCTTTATTTAAGGTTTATACAGTCATCAATGTATTGATTTAGGAGGAATTTGTAGAATACAGAAGAAAGTGTAATAAGATACAAATAAACTCCTACAGCTTTCACAATCCCCAGTGCTTGGCATTTGTGAATTGTAACTTCAGCATTTTAATTCTGGAAAAAAATATCCACAGAATAATTAGAAAATAAAACTTGCATGGCATATAGAAAATGCAAGTTTAAAACTTAGACCTTGCAAGGCTTAACCAACTTTCCTAAAAGAGGAACTCTTTTAAATTTGCATATCTTTCTCCATCATCATTAAATAACTTTTTAAAACACCCCTTTTAGCAGCAGCTGAAAAGAGAATGAATATTTTATTTATTTATGCCTAATTACTGCTTAGAGACAGGAAATGTGACTTGTGTCTTTCAGAATTAGTTCCTTTGTTGTTAAACCTGACAATGGAGATGGTTTTCATTTTTCTTTTAATCAAAACACTATTATCTTTTAATTGCCTCTTAAAAATTGCAATTTGTTTAGCAGATCTGATGAGCTCACCTACCTCACAATAATTATATGTGCAAAATCAAAGACAAAAAGGAGACCTTTTACATGTCTGAATGGTTTCACAGTGCAGTCTCATAATCAGAATCCAGAAATTGAACTTGCAGAAAGTTTGTGCTAGCCTTGTGGATTTTCATTTCAGATGTTGTCAACTCAAGGGCATTTGGACCAATCAATATCTGTCTGTCTTCTCGCACACAGAAAGTTGGCTATTAGAAAAGAGAGGCTTACAGCAGGCTCAGCCAATACCATTAGCCCTAGCCTAAGGGCAGTTCTATCCATGTGCTGGGGTAGACACCTGCCCCCTCCCCTCCCCCACCATTAAGACAGCCACTTGGGATGTCATTTGGACATAGCGGGCAAAGAGCACTTCTTTATTCTTTCTCTTTTTTTACACCCAGACTTCACCAAAAATCAATAAATCTGTTCTTTGCTTATTTTCAGAACTTTACTTCAATATAAGCAAGGACTTTCCTTCCAGCTACAAAATGAAGTAACACCAAATCAGGGAGGGTTTTGTGTAGTTTCCCCCCCCCCCCCCGCCCTTTCTTTACCCTAATTTGAGAAATAATTGGAAATAATATCTGATGTTCATTTTTTCTGCTAAAGAGTTCACAGATAAAAGGTCTGCTGACTCCTTTCGTGATTCAGCACTTGATTTTCTTCTCCACATTCTCCTTTTACTGCTAATGATTTTATGAAGTCATGTAATAAAATTATAACATTTTTGGTTTTTTTCACTCGAGGAACTTTTCTCCATGTTGCGTTCATTATCTCTATTTTCTTTTTCATTCCAGTGTCACTGATGCTGTTGCTGTAATTTTTTTTTTAAACAAAATCTTTATTCTTCAATTTTAGCTATAACAGAAAACAGCATTTCAGCATCAGGGACAAAAGTGTATTTAGTGAAAGTTTGAAGCACCCATTTCAACAGCATAGGCTTGTTCTTTTGGGGGATTCTTTGTACTGGCCTATCTTGCTGGCTGGTTGGAAAGAATAGGTGGGGAGGTGAGATTTGAATGACAGTTAACTAACCCTAAAACCAAACCAAGAGGCAGTGGTCAAGTGGCATAGCCATCAGCAGCTTTAGAGCAGAGCTACATGTTTGTAAAATTTAGATGCATGAAAGCAATGCAGTCAGGTGCCAGATGGTAGAACAAATGACTAGTGAGGCAGCGTTATTGATCTAGAAGAAGACTTTAGAGGAGACCAGGAAAGGACAAGAAGTAAAAATGGGGATAGGATGGATGAAGCAAAGAGAGTGAAAGTTATAAAGGGAGAGAGTCTGCTAGAAAGAACAAATGAGAGAGACAGAAGCCCAGTTATACTGTTTTTAAAAAAAAAAAAAGAGAGAGAGAGAGGGACAGTTGTTAATGGTTAATTGTGCCTGGTTAATGGTTGTTAATCTTATTTGAAGCCAAATGTGTTGTCACAAGATTAGGACAATTTGTGTGTAAAGGGCAAAACTTCATTGTAACCAGGTTAAAAATATAGGCTTTTAAAATACCGAAGTAGAGACTTGGCCTCATTCATACTGACTGGTGTGACTGAAAACCAAATACCGCTCTTAGTTACACCCATTCAGCCTGATTGAAATTAATAGAGTTGGATGGGCTTAACTGAAAGCAGAATTTGGCCCTTGATAATGATGATGTTTGGCCAAAACGGAGTTGACAGGCATTGCCAAAATTTGTTGTTTGACTATGTAGATGGAACTAAAGTGAGACACAGATCCTGGAAACACAGAGGGAGGGTCCTAAAGACTCACGGCCAAAGGCCACTGCCCAAAGACCTGATGCAGCAAAAGCCCAGTTGCCTGGCTTGAAAGTCTGAGATCTTAAATCATTTTTGTTGCTACAAGATATAAATTAATTTACTTAATAAAAATAAAAAACTCTATCATATAGTACATTATTATTAGTGATGGGTTAACCCTCCAGAGGCATGGTTCTAATAAGTACTCAGAAGTCTGGAGCCACATCCTCAGTCAGTCTAATTCAGTGAAACTCAACTAAAGTCAATGGTGCTATACTGATTTAAACTAACTGACGATCAGGTGTTTAGTAAATCTTTTTGATCAGCAAAGCTAGACTAGAAATCCCAAAAGAACAGGATTCCTATCAAGAATGAGATTTCTGCTATCTCCTGTAACCAGGAAATAATGCAGGAAGAAGAACCTTGTATGTTTCATTTCTGCTTTGAGTCCTGGCTGGAGCAAGAGAAGTGCAAATACGAATAACATTTGAAAAAGTGAGACAAACTTTTTCAAACCTCAGACAAGCTGTGTAATGCAGGGAGGGAGTATGGTAGCTTAAGGGGCTGCCTCTTATTTTATGTAAACTGTTTGACTGGTTCCTTGTGATTTTAAAAGGCAAGAGATTATGAACCCACATTGTGCCAAAAAAAAAAAAAAAAAGGCAGTTGAAACATTTTAAATGTTTTGTGAAACATTAGAACTATTTGAAAAATTTCAAAGGTTTGGCAAGATTCCTGACATTGTTCTAAATGTACCTGCCACCTGCATAGCTCCACAGATCAAAGGGACAAGCATTGTAATTTCAGCAAACAGCTCTTGCATGGCCTTGGATGGTAGAACTACATTGCTGCTAATGCCGTATGTCAAGCTTGCTGGTCTGGATTTTAATGATTTCAGTGAAGCATAACATGCAGTTTCAGTTTGCAAGCTTTTCCGAAACCCCAGACTGTCCTGGGCAGGGAACAAACCCCCCAGGGATCAAGGGCCAGGTTCAGTTCCCATTGAAGTCAATGGAAAGGTTCCTATTGATTTTAATGGAAGCTGGATCAAGTCCCAGAGCAGGAAAAAAAATCAGGAGCAAGAGCTTTTCTTGACTGCTGTTGTGAATGAGTTGGAGAAGGCAGCTTGCTTCTCAGGACTCCCTGCTGGAAGCAGCCCTGCTGCTCCAAAGAACAGAACCGGAAAAGCACCACATATGCATCCTCTGGAAGAAAACAGGAGAGGAAGAACAAGGAACCTTTCCCTCCCCACAGTGACAGATGGTGGGGGGATGGGGGGTGGGTTGTCTCCTGGGAATAGGGGTTTCCAGGGGACCTGTGGATGTGAAAAGAGATTTATGGTGATATAGGGAAGGTCCCAGGGCAGTTTCAGATTGGAACAAGCATTCCCTGAGGTGTAGAGGGTTTCTGAGTTTTGGGTTCATCTCAAAACCTGGAAAGTTACCTCTGTTTTCAAGTGTGGATAAGATAGGTTCACACAGCTGTACTTCCTGCATCACTGACAATGATAGGACTGAACTAAACAGCATTGTCTTGGGAACATTAGTGGGAGTTAGTGGCATTTAAATGATGAAGGCTAGGTTATTGCAAAATGAAAAGCCTCTAGCGGGAACAAAACTAGGTGCATTGCTTAAAAAAACTGAGATACTGTTATGTTTCATTTGACTGGGGGAAAATGCATATGGGAGAAGAAACGTAATACTAGAGTAATTTTATTTGTGCCATAGGTTATAAAGACCATCTTCTTGGTAGGGCTTTTGGGGACAGCTGAAGGTTTGAGTGGGATGGGGGTATATTTCTTTGCTGATTAAATTACTGTGATGAAAATATATTTCAGTATTGTGTGTGGGGACTTATTATGCTGCTGGGCAGCTATCCTTTATATGGATTATTATTTTTTTAAAGTAACGTTATGTTGCTTAGAACAGGGGTGAGATCTCTTATTTTTGGTATTTAAAAGGAAAGGAAAATAAATAAGTAAATACGCTATACTTTTCTAAGTGGGAAAGCAGACATTACAAAATCGCCAGTCAACACTGACTGTACTAGATAGTTTCCCATCTAGGCCCTGATCCTACTCCGTTAAAGTCAATAGGATTTTGCCTTTGGTGTCAAGAGCACAGGATCAAGCTCTATATACCTATCTAAGCAAACCAATCCCGTCTTGCACCATTATATAAATATAATTATGGGCACTGAGTTATTGGCTTAGTTTTATGGTAACATTAATGTTTGAATTCTTCTACATTTTAGTATTTGTTTGGAAGGATCATTTGGGATTAATTAGATTTTAGAGTTAACAGCCATGATATGGGTAAACATAGCATAGACCCAGCTAAGCATAGCTTACTCTCACTATCCTGTCAGTTCTAATAGGTGCATTTCCAAATGATTCTTCAACTGACTTTGGGAAACTTACATATGTACACATTGTACTTATGTAAAACCAAACAGATACAGCTGTTGAACTATACAACACTTGTTTTCTTTTCAGCATGTTCTTGTCAGTTCAGCTAAACTAATAAGGACTGATTTCAAACTCTACATGTTCATCTGATCTAAACGTACAATACATTCAGAAAAATAATGAAACACTAAAAAAATCCAAAACCAGATAGCTCCTTCACAGAAAGACCAATACAGAGAGTAACAATTACAGTGCTGAGAAAGTAAGTAAGGAAAATGAATTGTTACTCAGTATTCTTCTTCTCACCCTTTATGCAGAATGTCAGCCAAATGGTACGTTCTAATTCTAAAAAAGTAAGTATTTTTAGAAGATTGAAACTTTTTTTTTGAAATTTTTGAAAATTGTTGACTACTAAACATGTTTGTTACATCAAGGGACTCCATAGTGGTCTGGAATCAGATGGTAATTTTTGATTTTTAGATTAAAAACGGCCTCTGAAATCCATAATTTGAATTCAGGGGACATTAAACGAAATATTCCCAAACTCTGCAGATCAGTGGCAGAGAGCTGTAAAAGTAGCTTGGCTATTGGGAGAACTCATGTAAAGGCACTCAGTTATCATGGGGGGGGGGGGGGCACATAGCTAGGTAGATAGAAATGAGATCCCAGCCTTGAAAACTCAAGCTGTCTGTCCCTTATCTCATCAATGGGGTCATGAAGCCAGCAGGAGGTCCTATTCTAGTTCTAGACCTAAAATAGTCCAAATTGTACAATCCTAAGAGTGGGAATGGCCTCCAGGTGGTCGAATATATTTAAAAAAAAAAACTACCTGAGAGGGGATGGAGAGCCATTTGAAATTCATTTGGTTCATTGGTATGATGAAACATTTTTCTCTGATTGATGGTGGAATAAGACAGGAACATTGAAGCTTGGGGATCCAGTGAACACCAGTCTTTCAGGTTCTGCCATTTTCAATATGGGAGCTATAGCTCCCAATTTGGGTCTGTCTGCTCTAGTGCTGAGCAAGCTGGTTGGTGCTCAACTACTTCTGTCAGAAAATAGTCAGAGAGACCTGAAAACGAGTCAATGGACCCAGTACAACAATCTGGTGGCCTTTTGGAGCCACTCCACCATGTGAGAAACTTCAGGAAAGGAGTCTTGAAATTCCGGTTGGTATGGGCTCCATTTAGTCCCAATCCATTCCTGTCTCTGCTTGCTATTTTGCTGCATTGAGGATTTCCGCTATGGTTCCTCCTCTGGGCTTCTGCACCCTTAGTCAGCTATTACTTTGGAGAGCGGATCAGGAAGAGAAATTCTGAAGCAACCTCACCTTTCACCTCATTTTCCTGGCTGTGCTCCAGGATGGTTATTAGTCAGAAAAATCCTCCCCCTCCCAGACTGGTTCATCAGTAATGTATATCTTAACAGGTTTCAGAGTAACAGCCGTGTTAGTCTGTATTCGCAAAAAGAAAAGGAGTACTTGTGGCACCTTAGAGACTAACCAATTTATTTGAGCATGAGCTTTCGTGAGCTACAGCTTATAAATTGGTTAGTCTCTAAGGTGCCACAAGTACTCCTTTTCTTTTTGTGTATATTTTAACAGTATTCCCATGAGATTGGTTGCCATATGGGGTAGACTCCTCCCATAGACATTATACAGCTGCTAGCAGTGGGCTATTTCAAACTGAGAGCAAATTCTGCAGCTGTGTAAATCAGGCTGCCCATTCAAGCTGCTTCTGAACTAGAGTGCAAATTTGGTGTGATGTCACAAGCTTGCCCACATGACTTGTATGTTCTCACAGCACATAGTCCATATATTATTATGGAAGACAGTGATGCATTTAGAATACAGTGGGAGTTGTGTGGACAGATCCCGTTCAGTGCTTTGAAAATATAAAGATGAATGTTTAATGGGAATTTTTGTTATGCCACCCATATTTAGGCATTCTCATGTCTGAGGAATCACCTCAAAGTATCCCTGAATATGCTAAGATACAGTTCTTCTTTGCCTTTACTAAAAAATCAACTCAACTAACCAGCTTATTTTTGTAGTCTGTGTAACGTATAAATGTATGTGATGAAAGGGGAAACTGCAGAAAAACTAAAACAGAGGTAAATATTTGTCAGTAGAAATCTTGCTATTTGGATACCAGCATTCGCTATAGAAATGATCAATGTTTTGGATCTGCCCCCGATTTGAAAAGGTAACATCAATAGTATTTTAATAGTTTTCTTTTGTATTTAATGCCTGTGAAAGAAGCTGCATTGGGACCAGGTACAGCATAGACAACGGAAATGCAAACTTGGGACCAGGTACAGCATAGACAACGGAAATGCAAACTTCTTCACACTCTTTCTGCCAGAGTGTTTCAACCCTGACATGGATAGAAGAGTAGTTCATTTCTACAGCCATATAAATCTTGGCCTCTGGTGAGACTTGGATTCTCTGGTGTTAGTAAAAGGAACAGGTTAGTGTCACTTGTACTCATGGCTTTTCTGGTGTGGATGTCTGTCTATTGGAAACTGGTGGGAACCATTAGATAGTAAAATCCTGAGCTGGCTCCACATCCCATTACCAGTCCTTTTGTGGACAACATTTAATATGATGTATAGCCTAATTTATGTTACCATTGCTCCCAATAAACGAATGTGCCAAATATTTTCAACTTCAGTGCAAGTCCACCACATATTCCCTTTTTGAATCAGCACACTTATCATAGCATTTTAGACATTCTTCACTATTGACCAAATCCTGCCCTCCTTCATCCTTGCTCAGGCAAGACTCCCAGTGAAGTCAATGGTTTAAATGAAGAATGCTGGATTCAGCCCTACGGTATATTAGTGCTGGAAAAAACAAACAAAAAAAGAGTTGTAAATATTTTTTTAAAAATAATCTGACCCATCAAAGGTCTCTAAGGATCAGAGGAATCCATGTCTTAGAATTTTTAAAGACCTAATAAATAATTTGCCATAACCACAGGGTAACATGTTATTGTAGAGTTAGGATAATATTTAATATGCTTATTTACAACATTTAATTAAGCATTCTGTTGGTTTTAAAAAAATCTGAGTATTTATTGTGGTAAATGTTTGAACTTTCATGCTCGAGTCTCAACAGAGTCGTCTTGGTATCTTTTAGAGTCTTACATGGTTGAAATTATTCCATTATGCTATTAAAGCACGGAATGTGCAACATGCCTCACACCTCAAGGCATTTCTCTGTTCATTTTTATCTTTTTTAATACCTCTAGCTTCCATTCTACACTAACATTTTACTGCAAGCATTCTGTAGTATCTGCCAGTTAACTTTCCCTTGAAGGCCAGTGGCCTTCTCTGCTCTTGTGGACACTCATCTTACCTCTTTCAGATCTCTGAAGGGGGTGGCAAGCAACACAGTGAATGAAATATCAAGCAAATTCAGATCAAATGGCAGCATAACCCTCCAGGTAATGGACATCAAGTATAAAAGCATTACAAACTATAACTTGTCAGTCTCCTTGGTTTTTGCACAAGACCCTTATACGGATTATATTGAGTTACATACTTTGCATACCTGAGTAAAACTAAATCAGCAAGAACTGCAATGTGTTATTCATTACCAGATTGCTGTTATGATTCTTAATTAGAAATGCAATACCAGGTAGACAATGGCCTTACTGGGGGTTGAGGGGTGGAGAATGCTTATACTAGCTGTTTTGTTGATGCCTGTAGTCTCAGCTAAAATTTAGCTCCTGCTGCATTTCTTCCAGCTGCACAAGCTGAATGTTTTCCCTCATTTGATACAGTGACCTCTCAAGTGCATCATTGCCCTGAGGGCTGAGGGCAGTCCAGCAACTGTTAAACCCCTTGGGTTGATAATCTTCTCCCACATTTGCCCTTAACACCAGACATAGCACCATTAGCTACAGCTCCACTGGTGCTCATTAGAGCCGATCAATATAGACTAACATAAAGAATGCTGCTGCACCTTCTGTTGTTTTTCAGTTACTGCAGATTTACAGACTTTCACATAGCATAGCAGTAAAGCACTGTACTGTATGTAAAAGAGAGCATCAGATAGCAAAGAAAAAAGTGGATTTTATTAAGTATCTAGAGGTTCTTTATATTATTGTTCAATAGATCTTGTTACTAGACAGAGTAGACTCTTTATATTAAGTTTGCATAAAATTGCAACTTTGTATCTTCAGGAGTATCTTGTATAATCAATGCAAAAGTAAACGTTTTAATATGAAAGAGTAATTTGAGACAATGAACTCAATGCAATTTCTTTTATAAATTTAACTTCATATTTTTAAACTCGCTCACTGAATTGGTATATTATGTGTCTGGGTAACGGGCTGTGAGGTAATGATATGGGTATGCATGTAATGTGGCTATACAATTGTTTTTTTACCACCAGTAGGTGTTGCCAAAGATCATAGCAATAATAGATGAGGAAAATTAAGAATATTATCTTTATTTTAACACGTTTCATCCCAAAGATGCGAAAATGTTTTAAAAACTGCTTTATAATTCAGAATCACTTCACATATCGCTGAATGCAATAGTAAAAAATAAAAACACACAGTAACACAAATTATACCAGCTACATAGTATTTTACAGTTAATCAATTAATCCTCACAATTCTCCTGTGAGTGAGGAAATATTATTAATTCTTTTTTACAGTTGGAGAAAATTGAGGCACAAAGAGTTCATGGGTTTCACCAAAAGACCATGTCAATCACATTTAGAACCTGGGAATTCATGTCTCTTTGACCATTATACTACAGTTTAGGAAAAAAGTGAGGAAGAATACCATATCTAACTGAAATTGTAATTACAGTAGGAGTAATGGAAGAAAAGTCAAGGGGCAGGGGAAGTTCCATCTGGATATGAAGAGAGAAAAAGGAAAAGCTGTTAATGGATAGATATCACCACACAGATACCATGATCAGGAGCACATCTAAATAAATGGACCTATATTAAACATTGGAAGCATGTTATTTCCCTGTGTATTGTGTGTGAAAACTAGCTTACCTTAAACTCAACCAATTCCTTTAATACTAAGAACTAAAATCTTCAGTTTTCTACTAAAGACAGTGGGTTAAAGAGTTTTCCTGCCAACTTGCAAAAGAAAAGAAATTTGGAAGAGTGAATATGAGAGCTAATCAAATTTTATTTCGAGAATGCACCCGTTTTCATCAAAAACTTTATTCAACAGTTTGTTTATGTTACAGTATTTAACCAGTTCTATAGCTAATTAAATGCTGTTCATTGAATAACTGCAAAATATGTTGAATAATGTATTCACCTATTATTTTAGTTTAGTTTGGAGTAAATCAGAACTGAGCTTTCTAAATTAGAGATTTCTCAAAATCCTGTTCAGAAACTGCCTAATTCTGCCACACTTATTTACAGAATAACACTACTTTTCAAGAAGTCCCATTTAACGTACTGGAGTGAGGTATTCAGTAAGAATAGTGGAGTAAGGTAATAAGTATGAATAGTGGCAGAAATGAGCCCTCGATGATTAATTAAATTAATTCTGGAGGTGAATATAATGGATACTGTGAATCTTTTGGCTTCTAGACTTTGAGGTTAAAATTCACCCCTATGCAGTGGCCATCGTTAAAGGTATCATCGGCCTTGAACTGACCTGTGGGTAAATGAACTGACCTAGAGCAAAGGGGTAAATTTCACCCTGTGAGAATACAGACGGGTGAAAATACAGACTTTTACTGCAAGTATTCCACTGATAGTGTAGAATATCTTTAAAAATATTTATTTAGTATAACCATTTTGCTTCTGAAATTGCATGAAGTTTGGAAGTTCAGGGCAAGAAGGACATTTACAAACTAGAGGACAATAAGAGTTTGAAATTAGAGCTGGTCAAAAATTTTCCATCACAATGTTTTTCTATCAGAAAATGCTATTTTGTCAGAATTGATTGTCAGCTGAACTGAAAGGAGGAGAGGAGACACTTCATATGGATTTAATCAGGCTGCAACTTTCGTATTAGAAGTCTGGGACTACCCAGCAGATAAGTGTACAGCGCAGGCAACTCCATGTTCATTCAATAACTGCCCGGGGGCTTCCACCAGCTTCCTTTCATTTTCCATCCAAGTCCCCCAGCCAACCCATGGCTTAGAGCTTGCCATCCACCCTGCCTCATAGGATGGTTAAGGTGGGCTATAAGAAAGGGATGTTGATTCCCTGCTATGTCAATCATGGAAGCCCTGAAACGCCCACCCCCCATTCAGTTCCTTTAACCAAAACCTCCTTTTTAAGCCATTGACCAAGCCATTTATTGAGTCACTAGAAGCCTTCCATATTGAGTACCTGCACTGGACATCTGCCTCACACTTCCAAAATAAGCTGCAACATATAGCCTAACCCCTTTCCTCCTTACCATAGTAAGTCCTCCCTGAAACCCGCTGTGGGGAAGGTGAGAAACCCCTCCACTCTACTTAGGCCAAAATGGTGGTGAGGGAAAAAATCCTTCCCAACCCTCCTCCCCCAAAAGGACCAACTAGTGTAATGCCCAGAGCAGGTGCTACCAAACCTGGTGCTTGCCACATCGAGGGGAGGGAGGGTGGGTATTGCTTTGCCTGCTGCATGGAGAAAGGGCTTCTAACACCCAGGCTTGCCCCTTTCAAAGCCTTCTGCACTTAACATTCCCAGGGGATGAGTCAGTGTCGCCAAGCTGACCTCCATCCACCTTTTTGCAGCAGCTTCTGACATCCATTCCTCCCACCCCTGAAAGCACTGCTACCTTCCTCCAGCAAGTCCCTTCTGCTTAAGGTGCGGTGAAGTCAAACTTACCATGTGAACATGTCAATTTCAATAAAATATAATTTAGAATATCTTTTAAAGTTTTTTGATAAAATTGAAATGGAACTTTTTGACTTCTGTCAGAAAAGAATGTGTAAGGTTTTTTCCAAAACAATTTTTCATTTCAAAATTTATTTTATTTTATATTATAAATTATAACATCAAATAAAAAAATCAATCAGAATGAAAGATTTCAATTTTATCACAACAGAATGTATCATTTGACCCAAAACAAAAACTTTTTTGAAAGTTTAGTTGCATAGGAAACTCCCATTTTTTGGTTCCAATTCAGATCAAAAACATCTTTTGAAATATCACAGTTTCCCAAATGGAAATTCCAAATTTTGACTAGCTCTATTTGTAAATGATAGATGATGACAGAAGAAAGGTTTGAAAGGCCTAAAAATGGGTCTAAAAGATTCTTAGTAGGTGATTTGGCAAATCAAACCATACTTAAATGACTTCAGCATTAAGAAACGGGAAGTATTTAGAAAAGGAGCTAAAGGTAAATATTTAGGCTGGACACTATGGGAAATTTACAAAACTAATGTTAATTAGACCATCACGGGAGTGTGGAATATATCCCACTGTTGGAGTTATTCAATTGTAGTATCAACAACATATTCAAAAAAGTGATGGAGGGAGATGGATAAAAAAACAAAACAAGAGAATTTATAATCTTTCCATTCTGTGAGTCTGTTAAATGTCCATACTATTACCCTTTCTTCTTTTATACCCTTACCTGTGCTTTAAAGCTTCCCCACCATCCGACTAGAACTAGCATTACTATAATCTCTGCAAGGGTGTAGTTTCAGATTCATTGAATGTGTAACAATTTTGGTAAAATTCCAGAAAATGTGGAAGAATTAATTAAATGCATATTTTTGGAGACATCTATGCTTGTGGTTTTGCAGGTAAAGTATTTGTCCTTCTTTTGAAACAGTTAAGCCCAAATGTCCAGGTGTCTCTACTTGGACACTCAAACATTGAAACATCCAACTTTAAAAGCCACTTTTGAAAATCTGGGCCTTAAGTCACACTTGTAATGGGTTACTGCTATTGTGGCAAATTAGTTAAATTAACTCTTTTGTTATATCCATGGGGGCAAGTAAAGAACATTATTTTATTTTTGTGCATCTCCTGAACAGTCTGACATATTAGAAGTTTCTAGGGATCTGGGAGTTCCTTACCTTAGTAGGAAAAAATTCAGAGGACCTAGTAAGTGTATTATATTTTAGGGCACTGAGGTGGATTCAGAAGACTGAAGTCTTGCTTCCAAAGGACACTTTCAAAGGTGATAAGGGTTTCCTAACACAGGTAGCGCCAGCCAGTGAAATTACATAAAAGGTGTTAATTTATTCAGCCACTTCTTGTAAAAAGATTACAGTGGGTTTGGGTTTTGTGAAGGCATTTTCTACAGACATGCGAAAAAACATGCCCTAATAAGAACCAGAAAGATGATCCTTTGTCAGAGCTGTTTTTTTTCCTGAGGCGTTTCATAGATTCATAAGTTTTAAGGCCAGAAGGAGCCATTATTCTCAACTAGTCTGCCCTTGTGCATAATACAGAGTCACAGAGCTTTTTTCCAACATCGAGCATAATAACATGTGGTTGAACTAGAACATATCTTTTATTAAGACGTCAGGTCTTAATTTAAAGATTTCAAGTGGTGGAGAATAAACCCCATCCTTTGGTAAATTGTTCCAATGGTTAATTACCTGCAGTTTTTTAAAAGCACCTAATTTCCAATTTGGAATTTTATAGCTTCAACTTTCAGCCATTGAATCTTGTCATACTTCTGTAAATTAAAGAGTCCTGAAATATCAACTGTTTTATTCCTCTCCTAGACACTTGTAAACCTTGATTAAGTTTCTCTTAACTGACTCTCATTATAAGGTATGTTGCCCAGAACTCAAATTTGTCTTTTTTTTTTTCCTGAGCCCGCTCCAATTTTTCAAAATCCTTTATAAATTGTAGGAGACACCAAAATGGGACACAATATCAGAGCAATACAATGGTCTTCCACTTTCATATACAGCAGTGATATCACCTCTTTATACTTACTCCTACATCAATAGTATTGCAACATGATAGTGACAATCCCTGTCCAGCAGGGAGTTACGCTTATTTCCATATTAATCAAGAGGAAAAGGTTTTTAGGAACTTTATCTTACCACATCTGGATAGATCAGGGCCTAATTATTGACCAAGTTGGAATTTCATGGAACAATGTCTTTGCTCGTTGTAAATTAGCTGGCTTTAATGGTTTAACAGCAATACTTTCAGTATCCTCTGATTGCCAGGTTTGAATGATGGAACCTGATATAGACGCTGAGACTTTTTATACTTAAACACCTAATGTGCAATATGTTCCTGGGAGTTTTAAAGGGTAAGATAAAATGTCAGAACTGTTCAAAAGTATCATGTATATTTTTTTACTCAGAAAGTTACATACTCAAAACTCTAATCAGTCCACCTGGACTTCTGAAATCCCTTGTTATCATAGCTGTGTGAAAACTGGACTATGGATAAAGAAAATGGTATTTTGATAGAATAGTCCTTTGAGATGGGACTGCTGCTCTGTAGTCAATGTAGGCCACAGTGCCAGTTGGAAGTGCAGTACATGACCGTAGTCAATTAGTAGGGTCTCCTTAATCTCTTGGGATTACTTTGATCTGCAATATCAAGTCTAAAACCTTAATGAAATTTTCCAGAGAGTCACAGAAGACATCCATGTAGAAAAACAATAATTTCATTTTAGACCTAATTCCTAACATATGCTTAATAAATCCCCAAAAGGGAAATAATAACTATAACAGAATTCAACATTAATTTATTTTTCACTGTTGTATTTGCTGCTCAGAAAAACAAGATTATGATAGGAGGCATTTGATGTTTGTGAAAACTTGGGAAATATTAGTCCACAAATTCACATTTTTTTATTACAGAAAATGTGATTTGTTGCTGATATATTTTATATCTCCCAAAGTAAAGATTGTATTTTAAATATCTTAATTGTATAAAGTATGGGTATATATTTCAGCCAGAAGGATTCCTTATCCATGTTGATTTATATTCAGGTCTACCTTAATTGTAAGGTAAGATTGATCCATACCTTCCTTGCCTTACTCACATGAGTAGTCCCATTGAAGGTAATAGAATAACTCATTTGAGTAAAATAAACTGGATTTGACCATTTATGAAGTGATTACTGAGTAACTGAATGAAAAGTACTGAATTTTATTATGTGTTGATTTTGCTTGCGGGCAACCCTTCTGCTTTTTCAAAACATTTCACCTAAATCTCTCTTTCTCAGTCCTGAGACAAAATGCAGAATGACTTCAATAGGAATTTTGTCTGAGTAAGGGCTGTAGGATTCACCATTTAGATTTGAGACCATGTATTTATTTCTTAATATTCTATATATTCAGTACACCTATATTAATAACTATACATGATTGGAAGAACCACAGATACTGAAGTCTTTTCTAACCATCAGAGGAGTTAAGTTCTGGAACAGCCTTCCAACAGGAGCTGTGGGGGCAAAAACACCTAACTTGTTTAAAGAGTGAACTGGATAAATTTATGGAGGGGATGGTATGATGATTGCCTACAATGGCATGTGTCCATTTGTGACTGTTAGTAGCAAAAATCCCCAATGGCCAGGGATGAGACACTTGATGCAGAGGGCTCAGAGTTACTACAGATAATTCTTCCCAGGTATCTAGCTAGTGGGTCTTGCCCACATACTCAGGGTGTAACTGATCACCATATTTGGGGTCAGGAGGAAATTTCCCCCCAGGTCAGATTGTCAGAGATCCTAGGGGGTTTTCGTCTTCCTTTTCAGCATGGGACACAGGTCACTTGCTGGTTTAAACTAGAATAAATGATGGATTCATTGTAACGTGATGTCTTTAAATAATGATTTGAGGACTCCAGTAATTCAGCCAGAGGTTATGGGTCCATTACAGGAATGGGTGTGTGTGTGAGGTTCTGCGGCCTGTGATGTGCAGGAGGTCAGACTAGATCAGCGGTTCACAAACTGTGGGTCGGGACCCCAAATTGGATCGCAACCCTCTTTCAATGGGGTCGCCAGGGCTGGTTTAGACTTGCTGGGGCTGAAGTCTGAGCCCCACTACCTGGGGCCAAAGCCAAAGCCTGAGGGCTTCAGCCCTGGGCGGCAGGACTCAGGTTGCAGGCCCCCTGCCTGGGTCTGAAGCTCTTGAGCTTCAGGTTTGGCTCCCCTGCCCGGAGCAGTGGGGCTTGGGCTTTGGCCTCCCTGCCCCGAGCAGTGTGGCTTGGGTGGGCTCAGGCTTTGGTCCCCCATCCTGGGGTCGTGAAGTAATTTTTGTTGTCAGAAGGGGGTTGCGGTGCAATGAAGTTTGAGAACCCCTGGACTAGGTGATCAGAAGGGTCCTTTCTGGCCTTAAAATCTATCAGTCTATAATTTCTTTTCCCTACTCAAATTATGGTCTGTTGCTGAGAGCCTTGTGATTTATGATGATTATGATTTGCATGGTTTCACAACTTTGTTCTGATTCTTGTATTAATATAGCTATACAACAAAACAAAACCAGCCCTGCCTCCTACTCCCAACAAATGTACACAAAAATGTGTAGAATCTGCAGTGATTGCCAAAATATTTTCCAACACATTCAGTAACTATAATACCCTGTTAAACCTGAACAAGCCTATAAAACTCAGCTATATACAGATTCTCCTAATTAAGGTATGACTGATACATGCAGTTATTCCATAGCACTCTACTCACATAACTGTTTAACATAACTATAAAATAGTTTCCACAATGTGGTATAGTCACTAGTTTTATCTTCACATACATCTGTTACATTTTTAAAGGAAAAATAAAGTTTTAATTTTTAAAACCTTAATTTTAATAATGCATGAAGAAGAGCAAATTCTGCTTTATTTTCACACATATCTCGCATTATGTTTTGTTTAGAGTTGCCAAATGGTTCCAAAATATCTCCAACTGCTTTAATCTTACTAATTGCAGTGACATCCTCTGAATGATCAAGGTGAGAATATCCTACTGTAGGTTGCTATCTTCTGCAAAATACTAAGCAAATCAACCTGGTATGAGCCTCCCTAGCAATAGACTAACATAGCTGCATTCTGAAATTCAGGTGTACATATGCCATATTGTTGCTTCTTATTCGCATAGATATGGTTCAGTCAATGTTTGTGCAACTACAGCAGCAGTGTTGGGTTCCTTCCCCAGTCTGAACTCTAGGGTACAGATGTGGGGACCTGCATGAAAGACCCCCTAAGCTTATTCTTACCAGCTTAGGCTAAAACTTCCCCAAGTTACAAACTTTTACCTTTTGTCCTTGAACCTTTATGCTGCCACCACCAAAGTGTCTAACAAAAATAACATGGGAAGTGCCCACTTGGAAATGTCTCCCCCACAAAATATCCCCCCAAGTACTACACCCCCTTTCCTGGGGAAGGCTTGATAAAAATCCTCACCAATTTGCATAGGTGAACACAGACCCAAACCCTTGGATCTTAAAAACAATGAAAAGCAATCAGGTTCTTAAAAGAAGAATTTTAATTAAAGAAAAAGTAAAAGAATCACCTCTGTAAAATCAGGATGGTAAATACCTTACAGGGTAATCAGATTCAAAACATAGAGAATCCCTCTAGGCAACACCTTAAGTTACAAAAAGACACAAACACAGGAATATACATTCCATTCAGCACAACTTATTTTATCAGCCATTTAAACAAAACAGAATCTAACACATATCTAACTAGATTGCTTACTAACTCTTTACAGGAGTTCTGACCTGCATTCCTGCTCTGGTCCCGGCAAAAGCATCACCCAGCAGAGAGGACACTTTGTCCACCCCCCCCCCCCCACCTCCAGCTTTGAAAGTATCTTATCTCCTCATTTTGGTCAGGTGCCAGCGAGGTTATCTTAGCTTCTTAACCCTTTACAGGTGAAAGGGTTTTTCCTCTGGCCAGGAGGGATTTAAAGGTGTTTACCCTTCCCTTTATATTTATGACAAGTGTGTTCAGATCCTTTGGTCAATGCAAGCTGTGCTCGATCCAATATTTGGGGTAAGATGTGGGGGGAGGGAAGGATGCTCTTCCAAATCCTGGGACTTTTGGGGGGTTAGTTTAGCCCCATGTGCAATTTATTGCAGTTTCAGGGCTGCTTTATTTTACACTCTGCTGCCAGACACCTCAAGGACCATTCTGATAGACAAAAATCTCTGGAGTGCACTGGCTTCCTGGCCATTCTCCCTTTCCCATGGCTTCTTTTCCTACATGATGGTCTGTAAATGGGATGTAGACACACTACTGTTATTTTACACCCAATGATTCCTCTATGCTAAGAGAATCCTTAGGTAGTAATTAAACTATCTCGCTGTTACCATTTTCACTGCCAGAGCAGCACAAAGGCGTGGTAATAGGGTCCAAGATATTTTGAATATACCAGGGCAAAACCAAACCATTTATGCTCTTTAGAGATTTATTACTAATGTTTTCTTAAAAAAAAAATTGAAATTTGCTTTCAAAATTTTAGAAATTTTAGGCCAAATTCTGCAATCCTTATTCAGTCAAAATTGCCACTAACATCAATGGGAGCTTTGCCTGATTTAAGCTCTAAATAAAGACTAGGCCCACTGATCTTAATTGGTTTTAAAGCTCATTGAAAGTCATGCCTGTATTTGAATGCTGCTTTATGGGAATTAAGATCACAAATTCACAAAAAACTCCAAACAGCCAACACTTTTTTGTTGTTGATTGTGGTATATTTGGTGTGGGTTTATACTGCAAAAAAATGTTCATTGGACTTTTAATATGAATTCACTTTGCTTGAATCTACACATTTTCTGTCTGTACTTTCCACAAATATTCTAGAAAACCAAGCTTCTAAAAAGAATTTTCATGAGAAAAACGATTAGGTGAATATTATAGAATATCTGAAAAAGGAAATTTTGAATTTGTAAATGGGAGTATTTAATACACAAATTATCCTTTGATTTTTGGAATATTTCAAAGTGAAACTCCAATAAGCTAATTTTTTCTTCATGGAGGTCTGTTTAGCATCTTGTTGTTTTTGTTGTTTGTATTGTATTATTATAACACCTAGAGACCCCAAATAGGAACATGGCCCTATTGTGCTGCCAGCCCATCCTGGTAAAGAGGGCCACTACAGGGCTGTCTGGGGTAGAAATAACCCCTCCCCCATTCTTCTGGTCAGCAGGAAGGGCAATGCAGTGAGCTTATCCTGACCTGGCCTCAAATGCTTCCTGCCCCTCCCTGTAAACTTTTCCCTTCTCCCCACCTCCTGTAAGAGAGCCCTTAACAGCTTCTCCTTTTCTTCCAGTTAGTCAGACAAAGATCCAGTCACATAAAGGTTGCAGTTGGCACATTGTGTTGGATTCTGTACAAACAAAGTATGAAAAATCCTTGCCCCGAGAACTTAAATTCTAAATAGATAAGACAGGCAAAGGGTGAAAGAAAGGCAGTATTCTTATGTCCATTTAAGAGATGGGGAAATGAGGCACAAAAAGATTAAGTGACTTACCCACAGCCAGAGATAAAGGCTGTCGCAGAGTTGGAAATTGAACCTAGATTTCCTGAGTCCCAGTCCAGTGACTTTAAAACTATCCTCTACAAATCAATGTTTGGTTGTTACTGTCATTAAAATATGTGACTATGAAATATTGCCTGTAAAATTTACTATTTTGTTCCATGAAAAACAGCCCAAATTCCATGAACAAATACAGCCTTAATGATAGGTTTTCTAGGTCAAACAAATCCTTACAACAATTCAGGAAGTCATTCATAATCCATACAGCTTATTGGAACTCAACTATTTTATTTCAAATTTCATAATCGGTGCCAATGAACTAAAAATTGAAAGGAAAACCTAAAGATTGAAAAACCATACAAACTTGTGAAAAGACCAGTCCAAACCAAGCAAACTAAAACAGATAAGATTTGCAGAGCTCTGCTAAGTCTATCATTTCCTAATGCCATTCTGCAGAGGCACATGACATTGTTTCCTGTTGCACATTCCAATGGTGTCCTAGTCAATGACGAGACTCAGATGGAAGATGATAAAACTCTTGTTAATAATGAGCAATGTTTTCATATTCATATCCTAATAAAACCAGAGAGCCAAGATTCTTATCTTATCATGAATGGCATGACAGAACAATATTTCTCTTAATGCAAACATTTGCTTGTTGCAAGTTTTGGAACCTTTTCCAAAAATGACGTAGATTCATATGGTATTTGTTTCTTCTTACACACTAATACATTTTAAATGTACAGCAAGGTGCCATCTGTGATTTTAATTGAATTCAAAATCTCAGCTATGGATATAAACTACTTCAAATTTAAATATGTGAAATCTCTACATAAAAGAAGAAAAATTCTATTATTAAATATTTTTTTAAAGAATTGAAACTCAAAAAGCTTTTAAAAACTTCTTCGAGGGCTCAAGCTAATTTTCCATTATTCCTGATTAAAAAAATTGGCAAATATTAAAAAAACAAAAAAACAACTTAAGAACTTCTTAAAATTTATTTTACAAGTTTTTAATATCCCAAGATATTAAAAACTTTTTAAAATTTATAGTTAGTAATATCCCAAAATACTACAAATTTTCCTCCTTTTCCATTTAGCAATATATATATTGCTTTCTTCTGAGTTTTGATAGTCATTTGATAAATATATGTCATGTTATCAGATCAGTATGGATGATACTTGTGGCTGCATGGAGTTCCATTGACTTTAGTGTTGTTCTGCACAGGAACAAAGGTCCATGTATCAATTGTAGGATCAGGGTCTTTGGGTGAAATACTGGCCCCATTGCACTCAATGTCAAAACCCCTATTGACTTGATGGGGCCAGGAATTTTCATTCTACTCTGACTGGAGAAACTGAGAGCAGGATTTAGTCATTTCATGGTATATGTTGCAGCTTTGGAAACAGTTTAGGTACTAAAGGTTGCCACTGAATCCATGCAGATACTGGTGGATCTATTTACAGGTTCTATCTCTTGGTTAGCTAACATCTAATGTAGAGCAGCAGAAGATGGAGCACTGGAGCATAAATCACTGAATTAATGTAGGTCCTACTTTAGCAGTGGCTAGTAACAGCCTTATTGGCTTATTTTTTCTCACAATTTGTATGAGATAACATACATAATACCACTTTCCCCTTTACGTAGTGATCAAGGGGTCCCAATGCTTGTTACAGTCATTGATGAATTAAACACATGCTGTGAAAGATAAGTGTTATTGCTTCCATTTTACAGATTGGGAAACTGAGGTACAGTCATACAAGAAGTTTATGGCAGAGCCAAGAATAGAACCCAGATCTCCGGACTCTACTGTCATCACTAGACCACGCTGCTGCTCAAATATTCAAACAGAACTGCTATATTTTACATTCAATAGGAAATTGCTGACATTATGGAATTTGGTTATAAAGTGTCAATTGTTGCAGCAAAGGTGAAATTGCAAAGTACTGGTATTATACGTGTAATGGAAAATCCATTACACTGATGTAATGGCAGTTTGTACCACATGACCCCGGTTCTACAAACATATCTGGTGGACAGACCCCTGCTTCCTTGTAGAGTGCCATTAACTTCAGTGGGACTCTAGGCTGGCATTAGGGTTAGTGAGTGGGGATCTGATTACAAGATTGTATAGATTAAAATGTTCATATTTTCAATACATTAAAAATGAAATGATTACACTACACTGAAACAACTTGGCAGATAATTTGGCAAACTAAGTAAGAAATTGTGAGTTCAGGCCATGGTAGCTGATGACCTATAATATTACTTTAACATAGTTTTTAGAATCTAATGTATGTTTTTTTTAACTCTAGATGTCTTAAACACATGTCAAATGAAAATGAAATATATTTTTCAGTTGAATAAGGTCCTTTTTTTTCACTTTACATAACATCCCAAAATCTTGGCATCCACATTAATGAGTTCCACTTGGACATTGGAAGCTTAGCCTTACATTTGAATGAGTCATATGCTGCATTTATTGCTCTCATCTGTCCATGTCCTTATCTAGAAAGATATTCACTCTATAAATGTAATATTGGCTGGAATATTGAGGATAATTTGTACAGGGTGACATTGATCCTGGTGCACAGGGCCAGCAAAAGGGTGAAGTACCACTTAAGTCCTCAAAATAGAGTGGGATTTAAATTGTGTTAGGACTTGTGTTAGGTCTCTGGTGCAAGCTCAGAAGATCATCTCTCTTTCCAATAGGTTTAAACTATTTTTGACTGTACAGGTTTATTGTAAACTCTTATTGGGGGGACATGCCTGTAAGTAGCAGCTGTGAGAATTTACAGCATTATATACATTAATAATATTCAAGTATTATTTGAAGGATACAAACTATAGCAATGATTTATCCAAAATGATGAATTCCTACATTCATTGTGGTATTTGAGAAGTAATATCTTAATATATGTGCACAAGGGGAGAAAGTTAAGGCTGCATGCATATTCTGATATATCTATATTCTGATGTAGTCATTTCCTGTTCTTTGAGTTCTTAACTGTGTGACCTTAACACACTCAATATTGATTTTGGTATGGCATTTTTTTTTTAAGATGTGGAAGAAAAGGGAAAATAAATTAATAGAAGAAGCTTCAGTCTTCAGGGGTGAAATCCTGGCCCCACTGAAGTCAATGGCAAAACTCACATTAACTTCATTTGGGCCAGGATGTCACCTCAAGACTTTGAAGCTCTACCAGCTTTGAAAACGTGGTATATAAATTCCATAATCCAATTCCCACATCTCAGCCCCTGTGTAGCATACAAAATCCTAAAGAGGACTTGCCTTAGCCCTGGTCCTATATATCTAGCTATCTTACAGTGAAGCCAATTTAGGTGCTCGCTAAGAACACTATCCTAAGCCCATTCAAGTCAATAAGAGTCTTTCCATTGACTTCAGTGTGCGTTGAATAAGGCACGGAATGGACTTTGCAAAAAAATAAAAAAATCAACTCTGTATTTTTCAAGGCTTTGATCCAATGTCCCCTACAGTCAATGGAAAGACTCTAATTGACTTTAATGGGCATTGGATCAGGCCCCAAATTTTAAATCCTCATAAGGCAATCCAGTTGCTACATCTCTTATAAGACTCTGTAATACTCTTCAAGGGAGGATGGTTCCTATGCCAAATTTCACCTTTCAGATCTCAGTCTTCGGAAATGGTCAGATTTTTTTTTTTTAATTAGAAAAGTGAATTTTCTCACTCTCTGTGGTTGGAAGCAGCCAAACAGGTTTTGCTCAAATTAAATTAAAAAACAAAACAACACACTTTTCAGCCAACACCAAGTATGAAAATATCAGCCTGAAAGTTTCCCAAAATTACAAGTGAAAAGGGGATTTTAATGCAGACTATTCTGTGACCTCTCCTATACAGAGTGTTTCTGTACCCACTAAAATGAGATCTCCCTCATTAGAAAAATTGTGTGGCAATTTTTTCTCCCAAACGACACCTTCTCTGCTTTTTATATCTGGAGACTGTCTCCCTGCCTAAAAGCTCTCCGTGAGACAGATCCCCAAGGTTCTTTCCCCACATTACTTCCCTACCCCTCTACTGCATCAGACCAACCATAAATTCAGCGAAGGGCTACTTACTATACATGTGGCTCGTTGAAAATCTTGTCATAGTCACCTCCGGTTTGGACAGAGGAGACGTTAGAGAGGCATTTGACTTGCTCCCTTCACTTCCCAGTATGTTGAGCGCCCTGTCAGCTAACTAAACGCAAGGGATCAAGCAAGAATGTGCATCCCAGATATAGTGGTTTATTTTCTTACCACTAGACAATAGCAATAGCCTCAACAAGATCCCAGTGGAAGAAACTAGGCTGTAAGGCATGTTGGGCTGGACGTATCTAATTAGCTATTTCTGCCCCTTTGCTGCATGACAAAAGGAGAGGAAAGATTGTACCCAGCTAGCAAAAGGAACTCAGGTGTGATAAAGGCACTTGGAAACTTTGTTTCATTTAATCTGGACATAATTATGATGAATGGAAATTACCCCCAAACTGTATCCCTAGGAAGAGGGAAATCAAGTGACTGTGGCTTGTTAGCATGACGTGCACACTTATTAGGACATTGCTGAATAATAATTTATCTACAAAAGCACAGGGGCTCCAAAACACATGGTTTATGGCAGATATGGAAAAACTCATGAGCACTATCAATGACAGTCTAGCTGCTTATAAAGACATGTGGGTCCTGTCTGAGAAAAAAATAAGACTTGTGCCATTTCCCCTCAAAAGCTATAAATGATTCAAATGTCAAGCTAGAACTACATGTTTATACCTTATGTTTCCAGGACATATTCACTTATCAAAGGGGAGGGGGTTTGTTCTCCTTATTTTACAACTACATATTTATGTTTGAAATCTCAGGATATGTTACCTAAGCTCACCACCTTCCGCCTCATCCATATTCAATTTATAACTCAGCCATCCAGCATAAGAGGGACAAGGAAGTAAATATAGTGCTATGACATATTTATTCTGATTTGTTTTATGTATTTGTGATACTGCATGTTTTATGTACGGTTCTATATCTGTTTACTATTTTTCTCTTTGTTTCATAGTAAGTTTGATAAGTTTTGAAAAATATATATCTTTTGGAATTTTCTTCTGCTTGCTATAATATTTGATTTTCAATAGTATTGACATGTATTTGTACATTTTCACAGTATTATTTTTTAAAGCATGTGCCATTATTTTTCTTACTTTCCCTAATATACTTTTGTTTTCTCTGATATATTTTGGATTTTATTAATATTATTTAACTGATTATCTCAAAGTATCATCTTTCCTTCTCAGGTATTATTCCTAACAATTTAATTTTTTCACACTTTCTTGATGAATCTGGCTAGGTCTGGTGTCATGCCTTCTTTAAATTTCTAACTTAGCTACACTGGAGTACCCTCTCCAAAGACAGTGTTTGAAATGTTGATTGACAAGCAGTCATTGATTCTAGGGTGCTGTTGCAGCACTTCTGTATGTTGAGCATTAATATAGAAGAGACGTCCGTAATTTTGAGGCACAAGAGTTGGCACACAATTATGGGAGAGTGAGATGGGGAATTGAGGTTCCTGTGCTGTAATACCCACCAGCCAATAGGACATCTTCCTTTGAATGAAGGCTCCAATTGTAAAGTAGTGGTGCTTCCAAGGAGTTCCAAGTTTGGTACGTAAGCAGTGTCTGCTATCCATGAAGAGTGGTGCTGGGGAAAAGCAGGACTCTTCTTGCACTGCCCTGTGCCGCTTCAAAATTTTCAATTGATCTGATTTCCAGAGTAGCAGAACAAAATCTGTGACTGTTCTGTGAATGCAAAGTACTTAGCAACCTTATTAAAATGCAATTCCAGAATTTAAATAAGAGAATGAAAATGAATTTCTTTGGCAATGCTGCTGAGGGGTCGGATTGAAAAAATTGGAACAGCACTTTAAGGCAAATGTTATCACAGGGGGTAAGTAGATGCTAGTCTATTGAATGTGACGGGCATAAAATTTGTTGCTCAGTTTAAATGCTCCAGACAAACCAGCTGACAAAACACTCAAAAAGACTCTAGAAACATTACACAATTACACAATTCCTTAGTGTCACAATCACAGATTTCCCGGTGGTGTCAGAAAAATTATCAGAACCAAAACAAAGGCCAAATCATTTGCAAAACAGAAGATGGATTGTTTATGTGGTGGGTAGGCAGAGATCCCCAGGGTGCAAGTGACTTTTGGTTTAAGGACAAAAAGTGGCAGAAACAGGGACATGTGCAGAAAAATGAGCTAATTGTAAAACATGCATCGTAAGAAGGTGAAGGAAGGGATTCCAAAGTTCCCTGCACCATTGACACCGACAGTGATTCTCCTGATAATGGCACAGCATGCCCAAAGTGGTTTAGCCTAATTGACAAAGATCAAAATGTGATTTGGATTACACAGTGAGTTGAGTGAGTCATGATCAAACTAGAGCTTGATACAGGACCAGCAGCGTTTGTCATTTCACAACAGTAATGTGCAAAAAAAAAAAAAAAAAAATTTCAGGCCACAAAATTGCAAAAGCTGTCAGTAATGCTGGAAAAACAGATATAAGAGGAAAGGTTGCTCCTCAGAGTATACTTACTGTGACTAAGATGTGAAATGATAAAAATAAAAAAATTAAGTAGACTTTAATGTTGTAACAAATGGTGGCCTTGCACTGACTAACCATGAATGGCTGAGGAAGATCCATTTAGGCTGGCACAGTCAAATTAAAAAAGAATGTGAATGTAGCTATTGACAGTCACTTTAATGTCAGTATCAGTTCTGCGCTTTATTATGATCAGTATTCCCCTAGCTTGAATGTTGGATATTTTTGACTCATTAGGAGGAGGATTTTTTTTTTAACTTTCGCTATCCCAAGCTTATCTATAAATGGAAAGGGAGAAAGCTTATAAGAGTCATGTCATCATCAGGACATCATACTTTTTTCCAGTATAAGAAGTTAGTGTTCAGGTTGCTTCATTAGCTGTAACCAAGTCTGATGGATCAGGTATGACACAGTATATCAAGTAGGGATGACTGAGGAAATGAAAGGTCTCTCAATTCTAAATCTTCCATTGTTGTCTGCAGCATTGTTGTACCCATATTGGACTCAGGATATGAGAAGGACAGGATGGGTGAGGTAATAATCTTGTATAGAACCAACTTCTATTGGTGCAAGGGACAAACTTCACAGAGGTTGTAGGAGACCACTTAAAATGAAGTGGGCACACACCTTTACAAAGCTTTCTAAAGTTTCTCAAAAGCAAAAAGTGCTAGATAGTAATTAAATGGGATTCAGACTCACAATCCCGTCATACAGTGGTGGTTTAGCCGCTGAGCCAATGGGGCCATTCCCTGAGGCCCCAGCCAATTGGGGGGCCCCCAGAAAAGTATGCACCCCCATACCCCAACCTGCTCTGCCTGCTCAGTGCTCCTGCCGGAGAGCATGGCTGGGGCCTGGGGGCTTGCCCACATCTGTCCACCCGCCTGGCGCATCTGCTGGGGAGTGGGGTCAGGGCAAGCCCCCGACCCCATTTCCCCAGCAGGAGCGCTGGGGGGGGGGAAACTCGAGGAGAAAGGGGCCCCGACTTGCTCTGGCAAACCCCTAATCTGCCTCTCCCCACATGTAATGTATACATCTCCTAGGTCTGAACTCCTTAAGGGAAACTACGCTCCATCCACATCCTTCCCCCAAATCCTCTTTCAGTAGAACTTTATGCTGTGCTCTTGCTCTCTCTCTCTCTCTTCCTGCTTTTACCTTTGCAGTTATAGTATGCAAACCATATTAGAAGATTCTAGGGGTCTAATTTGACCAAAATTATAACCAGAAAGGGTTTCAAAATCTCATTGTTTTTGGATGATGAATAAAAAGGGTAGCAATGAAACTATCCCTACAGTTGGCTAGTACTTCCAGTTTTGGTAATACCTCAGTGCCTCAGTGGTTTGGCAAACCTCTTGTAAACAGTCCAACGGAGAGTCAGCAAAGTGTTCAGTGGACAACAATCTATATCCTACGTTAATTTGGCACACTTAGCAGCCAAGGACTAGCTCAGCACAGAGGTAGCATAAAGACCTCTTATACTTACTGTTCCAAGCCAAAGGTTAAAGTCATTGGCAGGCAGCATTGAAAAGCTTGTAATATAGCTGTCTGGACAATATCTGATCCAAAGACCCTTTATTTTTCCATGCATTCAAGAAGCAATATTTTAAAAAAAGCAAACAAAATATATCTTTGTTACCTTTCAGAATCAGCCTTTATTTTCATATGTTTCTTACTAGAGGGTAAGGGTAAGCAGAGAGTCAGGTTTAGTGAAATGCAGGGAATGGATTTTCTTTTTAACCCACATTTTTTTCATACTTCTCAGGTTACCTTTGACACTTAAGACTTTTTTCTCTGCCCCCCCCTCAAAAAGATTTTTATATTCTCAGAGGCAAAATCAAACCACTTCCATTAATTTCAATTAATGTTCTGTGTCTCAAGCTATTTTTCCCCCTCAAAGACTGTTTGGGAATGAAAAGAATGAAATATTAATACATTTTATAAATAATATGTGTGAGATCCACAGGGATTCAGAACTTCCCTGTCCCCCCACTCCACCCTGATTAGTTAAATTAATCTTCACCTTAGATTTTTCAGAAAATCTGGAGGTTGTATTGTTTATTTTTGAGTAAAAGTGGTCAACCCCAGCTCTGCATTGCTGAATGCTTACCAAAAAAGAAAAGGAGGACTTGTGGCACCTTAGAGATTAACAAATTTATTTGAGCGTAAGCTTTCGTGAGCTACAGCTTCATCAGATGCATTTAGTGGAAAATACAGTGGGGAGATTTATATACACAGAGAACATGAAACAATGGGTGTTACCATACACACTGAAAGGAGAGTGATCAGGTAAGGTGAACTATTACAAGCAGGAGAGCGGGGTGGGGGGAGAGGGGGGAAGCGGAACCTTTTGTAGTGATAATCAAGGTGGGCCATTTCCAGCAGTTGACAAGAACGCCTGAAAAACAGTGCGGGGGGGAGGGGAAATAAACATGGGGAAATAGTTTTACTTTGTGTAATGACACATCCACTCCCAGTCTTTATTCAAGCCTAAGTTAATTGTATCCAGTTTGCAAATTAATTCCAATTCAGCAGTGTCTTGTTGGAGTCTGTTTTTGAAGATTTTGTTGAAGAATTGCCGCTTTTAGGTCTGTAATTGAGTGACCAAAGAGACTGAAGTGTTCTCCGACTGGTTTTTGAATGTTATAATTCTTGACATCTGATTTGTGTCCATTTATTCTTTTACGTAAAGACTGTCCAGTTTCGCCAATGTACATGGCAGAGGGGCATTGCTGGCACATGATGATATATATCACATTGGTAGATGTGCAGGTGAACGAGCCTCTGATAGTGTGGCTGATGTAATTAGGCCCTATGATGGTGTCTCCTGAATAGATATGTTGGCAACGGGCTTTGTTGCAAGGATAGGTTCCTGGGTTAGTAATTCTGTTGTGTGGTGTTTGGTTGCTGGTGAGTATTTGCTTCAGGTTGGGGGGCTGTCTGTAAGCAAGGACTGGCCTGTCTCCCAAGATCTGTGAGAGTGATGGGTTGTCCTTCAGGATAGGTTGTAGATCCTTAATAATGCGTTGGAGGGGTTTTAGTTGGGGGCTGAAGGTGATGGCTAGTGGCGTTCTATTATTTTCTTTGTTGGGCCTGTCCTGTAGTAGGTAACTTCTGGGTACTCTTCTGGCTCTGTCAATCTGTTTCTTCACTTCAGCAGGTGAATATTGTAGTTGTAAGAATGCTTGATAGAGATCTTGTAGGTGTTTGTCTCTGTCTGAAGGGTTGGAGCAAATGTGGTTATATTGTAGAGCTTGGCTGTAGACAATGGATTGTGTGGTGTGGTCTGGATGAAAGCTGGAGGCATGTAGGTAGGCATAGCGGTCAGTAGGTTTCTGGTATAGGGTGGTGTTTATGTGACCATCACTTATTAGCACCGTAGTGTCCAGGAAGTGGATCTCTTGTGTATGTGACCATCGCTTATTAGCACCATAGTGTCCAGGAAGGCATCTCTTGTGTGGACTGCTTGATGGTGGGATGGAAATTGTTGAAATCATGGTGGAATTCCTCAAAGGCTTTTTTTCCATGGGTCCAGATGATGAAGATGTCATCAATGTAGCACAAGTAGAGTAGGGGCATTAGGGGACAAGAACTGAGGAAGCGTTGTTCTAAGTCAGCCATAAAAATGTTGGCATACTGTGGGGCCATGCGGGTACCCATAGCAGTGCCGCTGATTTGAAGGTATACATTGTCCCCAAATGT
The DNA here is from genome assembly GCF_965140235.1 of Caretta caretta. Classification (NCBI taxonomy): domain Eukaryota; kingdom Metazoa; phylum Chordata; order Testudines; family Cheloniidae; genus Caretta; species Caretta caretta. The sequence continues at coordinate 102,148,214 of NC_134212.1, read as the reverse complement.
GAAATAGTTATGGGTGAGGACAAAGCCACAAAGTTCAGCCACCAGGTTTGCCGTGACATTATCGGGGATACCGTTCCTGACGGCTTGTAGTCCATCTTTGTGTGGAATGTTGGTGTAGAGGGCTCCTACATCCACAGTGGCTAGGATGGTGTTTTCAGGAAGATCACCGATGGATTGTAATTTCCTCAGGAAGTCAGTGGTGTCTCGAAGATAGCTGGGAGTGCTGGTAGCGTAGGGCCTGAGGAGGGAGTCTACATAGCAGACAATCCTGCTGTCAGGGTGCCAATGCCTGAGATGATGGGGTGTCCAGGATTTCCAGGTTTATGGATCTTGGGTAGCAGATAGAATATCCCTGGTCGGGGTTCCAGGGGTGTGTCTGTGCGGATTTGTTCTTGTGCTTTTTGAGGGAGTTTCTTGAGCAAATGGTGTAGTTTCTTTTGGTAACCCTCAGTGGGATCAGAGGGGAAAAGCTTGTAGCAAGTGGTGTTGGAGAGCTGCCTAGCAGCCTCTTGTTCATATTCCGACCTATTCATGATGACGACAGCACCTCCTTTGTCAGCCTTTTTGATTATGATGTCCGAGTTGTTTCTGAGGCTGTGGATGGCATTATGTTCTGCACGGCTGAGGTTATGGGGCAAGTGATGCTGCTTTTCCACAATTTTATTTCATTGTGCCTCTTACAACACACACTTTGCTTCTCTACAAAAGAAAAAGGACACTAAACTATCTAAACTACTACATGCCACAAGGGGCCACAACAATGGTTCCCTTAACCCACCCAGCAATATTGTTAATCTATCCAACTATGCTCTTAGCCCAGCAGAAGAATCTGTCCTATCTCAGGGCCTCTCCTTCTGCCCCTCCACCCCCACAAACATGATACAGTTCTGTGGTGACCTAGAATCCTATTTTCGACATCTCCGACTCAAGGAATATTTCCAACACACCTCTGAACAACATACTAACCCACAGAGACCTTCCTACCAAGACTGCAAAAAGAAGGATTCTGGGTGGACACCTCCTGAAGGTCAAAACAACAGACTGGACTTCTACACAGAGTGCTTCCGCCGACGTGCCAGAAGAGTACCCAGAAGTTACCTACTACAGGACAGGCACAACAAAGAAAATAATAGAACGCCACTAGCCATCACCTTCAGCCCCCAGCTAAAACCTCTCCAACGCATCATCAAGGATCTACAACCTATCCATCACTCTCACAGAACTTGGGAGACAGGTCAGTCCTTGCTTACATACAGCCCCCCAACCTGAAGCAAATATTCACTTGCAACCACACACTACACAACAGAACTACTAACCCAGGAACCTATCCTTGCAACAAAGCCTGTTGCCAACTGTGTCCACATATCTATTCAGGAGACACCATCATAGGGCCTAATTACATCAGCCACACTATCAGAGGCTCGTTCACCTGCACATCTACCAATGTGATATATGCCATCATAATATGATGTCTTATGTCTTATGATATGTGCCAGCAATGCCGCTCTGCCATGTACATTGGCGAAACTGGACAATCTCTACGTAAAAGAATAAAAGGACACAAATCAGACGTCAAGAATTATAACGTTCAAAAACCAGTCGGAGAACACTTCAGTCTCTTTGGTCACTCAATTAGAGACCTAAAAGTGGCAATTCTTCAACAAAAAAACTTCAAAAATAGACTCCAACGAGAGACTGCTGAATTGGAATTAATTTGTAAACTGGATACAATTAATTTAGGCTTGAATAAAGACTGGGAGTGGATGTGTCATTACACAAAGTAAAACTATTTCCCCATGTTTATTTCCCCTCCCCCCGCACTGTTCCTCAGACGTTCTTGTCAACTGCTGGAAATGGCCCACCTTGATTATCACCACAAAAGGTTCCCTGCCCGGCTCTCCTGCTGGTAATAGCTCACCTTACCTGATCACTCTCATTACAGTGTGTATGGTAACACCCATTGTTTCATGTTCTCTGTGTATATAAATCTCCCCACTATATTTTCCACTGAATACATCCAATGAAGTGAGCTGTAGCTCACGAAAGCTTATGCTCAAATAAATTTGTTAGTCTCTAAGGTGCCACAAGTCCTCCTTTTCTTTTTGCGGATACAGACTAACACGGCTGCTACTCTGAATGCTTACTGTGCGTCTGGTGCTTCCCTGGCTGTTCTTTATTTACAGTAATGGTACAGCTTCCCTTTTGTAAGTAAAAATTACAGAGAATATAATCTTATGAAAACAGTGTTACAGTTTAACCTTTCCTCATGCAGGTAATGTCACTGATATTATCACATTGGTAAGTGTTTGCAGGATTAGGCCCTAAAATAAGAAATACGAGTCAAACTATCATTTGCTATATTCATGGCTAATTGCACTGTAAATTGTATTTGTAACAAATTTTCCATAATTATTTGATTCAGTGCTTGAAAGATAATTTAGAAAATTCATTAGTATCAATATTTTAAATCTGTATGACCGTCATACAGGACTTGGGCACAACTATCTTCTACCAAGTTAAATGTTGCATTTGCTTCCCCACAGGGGCTTTGTCAGGTAATAGCACGCTGCAGCGAACCCCCAAGAAGAAACCACTTAATATTGCATTCAGGGGGAGGAAAAGAGAGAGCATGTGGATAGTACGACAGAAATTGCCAAATCTAGCAATCATTTTTTGTGCAATAAAACAAAGTAACTTCATGAGCAACTAATGATGTTTATTAATAGAGACCTCCAATTTTGGAGTCTTTGGTAAATTGAGAACATACTGAGAATTAATCTTATCTCTCAAATCATAGGAAATCCATTTCCAAGTTGTCTGTGTTTCATCAAAATAAAATTAGTTTCATGGGAATATGAGAAGGTTTTTATAATTAGCTAATGGAAATTTGCCTAGGTTATCTTTCACTTATTTGGATGTAACATAAATAACAAGAATGTCACATCATGCCAGTGTTTACTCATCTAACTCAGCACAAATCCTGGGTCAAATAAAAAACGATTTGAAAACATTTTAGTGCTTGTTGCTTAGAGACCATTTTTAAACCAGTGGAATGATATCAGTCAAATCCACAGCTTGCACAGCAAAAATCTGAAAATCATTAGTGCTTACAAGTCTTTCTCAAAGTTTTTACTGTGGTAGATAAACATTCCCAGGAGTATGCAAAGTTTTCAAGTGAAGTGACTGATAGGTGATGGGTTTTTGCCCGCTGTTAGTGCTTGATATTGAAATGCGATGGGTAGGTCAGACAGAGTATAAAGGCTGTGACAATTTTTCTTTCAATTAAATCAAATTGGAAATAAGTCACTCTTCCTCCTGCAATGTTTGTTTGAAGCCCTGTGATTTCTTCCCCACCTCCACCCTCGTGAATGGGCAGTCCCAAATGGCTTGGGTGATTACTGTGATTTTTCAAGCTTGTCACATAATAGGCACTTCCATTTCCTATACAATGGATTCCTAGCCTTGTGTAAGCCAGTGCTGTTGTAGAGGTTGCTAGCACTGCTGTAGGTAAGAGTCTGTCAGAGTTTCCATTATGAGCATCTCTTTTGAAGGATTTATTATAACCAGAGCTTCAGCAAACTATTTTCCCCACCAACTGCAAAGTGAGGGGAGCCTGAGGCCAGACCACTGACTACTTCAGAATATGAGAGGGAGGAAGGGTAGAGGGGATTGACAACACTAAAACAGTGCTTTCAATTATTTTTCCCCCCAATAGGGCCCAGATTTGTAAAGATATTTAGGCATTGCTGTGCTTAGCATTGCAAAGCCTAACTGATTTAGGGACCTAAACATTTTAAACAGTGATTTAGGCACTTAGGAGCCTAGATCCCAGTGGGATTTTTGCTCCTAGGTGCCTAAATACCTTTTGAAAATGAGATTTCGGGTCATAAAGATAAATGTTGCAACACTGAGTGAAGCAATACCTAAATACTTCTAAGTTTTAGTGGCTGAGAGACTAAGGGCTAAATTCTACTGTTGTGGAGATATGTGGACAAATCTCCCAATTAGCTGCAGATCATTCCAGTGAAAATCAATCCAAAGTTTTCACTCCTTACAATGTGGATCTCACTGTTTGATTCTAGCTCTGGGAGGTCCTTACAGATTTGCAGTGCTGAAACACACAGCATGTTGTTCACTCAACAGTTGGCCCCATATTGCACCTTAATATTAATTAGTAGCACCTGCTATTTATATAATGTTTTTCATTCATAGATCTTAACGTACTTCACAAAGGTAAGTGTTGTTACATCCACTTATTTTTAACTTATGGAGAAAATGAGGCACAACACGGGCAAGACCTTTTTCAAGGTCACTCAGTGAGTCAATGGCAGAATCTAGAATGCAAGCCAGGTGTCCTGGCTCTCAGATCTGTGACCTCTAAACTGAAGCAAGTACTGATGTTTTGTAGATTTTTGTTCCTATTTCCAAAAAGAACAAGCTCTTTAATAAATCTTTCATCTGAATTTAAACAGAAGATAATCCTACTTGGGACTAATGTATCTGAAACAATTTTATGCTCCAGAGATTGATCCCAGAAAGATTATTGCAGATGTCATTTTTCAGAAATAGGAGGTGTGGATGTATGAAAAGGGGTACAGGGGCAGTACAAAGGTCTGATGACTTCAGATGAACCCTCAGTCAAGTCATGTTTACTGTCAACAGGTTAGATTCCAAAAGAAAGCTGTCCCAGAGTTTTGTGATAGGTTGCATGATGTCAGTAAAATGAAAGACAGAGTCAAATGCCTGCTTTCTTTTGCTAAAACTTGTTACTTAGGCTGTGCCATGTGTGGTAAATGGTAGCTCATGGTATGGCACAGCCTGGTAAAGAAGCAGTGCAACGTAACATTTCTTCCATGTTACGGATGTGCAGTGCCACAAACCATCATGTCTCAGCCCTCTCTCCCTTTTTATATAGGCAGTGTTTATTCTATCGGTTCTCTCATACATGGTGTCCAAAATCAAATAAAACTACTGGCCAGATTTTCAAAATTAGGTAGAATTGCACAAACGTATTTGCACATGCCTATTTCAAGTGGATGGATACCTGATCTGTACAAATGAAATGTAAGCGACCAGGTCCGTAGCATGCACGCTTCAGGTGCGCCCGTATCACCGCTGAAGCGTTAGTCCTTGCACCACAAGTAGCTCACAGCTGGAATTGTTTAGTTTCAAAACTTGATGCAGTGGGAATCCGGTGTGGAATACTGTTAGATGTGGAAGAAACTAGTGGATCCCCACCAGTGGTTCAACTCTCTGAATACATCAGGGAAGACCTTTGCCCTCTAAATCCCATTAACATCACACAGGCTAGAGGGAAATGAGCCAAATAAAAAATTCAGGCCAGATTTTCACAAGTGCTCAACACTCAACTGCTCCCAGTAATAAGACTGGAGACTCTACCCTGCAACAAGGAGGGAATGGCTGAGTTCTTGAAAATCTGGCCCTTTCATTTAGGGGTTTAAATGGGAACAGAGCTAGTTTGAGCCCTTGTGTGTTTATTTTTCAGTCATCCTTTAAGAAATGGAAAGAGGAATCCCCAAAACAGCATTTTTTCCCTGTGAACCTATTTGAATTAGATGTGACATAAAGACCATTTAAAGCTGAGTTGTTCACTAAGCATCACATATACACAAATTCGATTTCCCTTACAAAAGGATATATCTGTGTATAACTCTCTCTAGTAAGCAGAATTTTCAAAAGTGCATAGCTGAGCTCTGGTACGCAGCCAGAGCCTGGCCACTCATTATTCCATAGTAATTTTCAAAATTTAACATAAGAACATTTTATATGCCTAATTTTATTTCAAAAACACTGTCCCAAATTTGGTGTGCTCACTCCTATGTCCATAGACGCCAAGAGAAGAATTTTCAAAACAATGTTTATATGATATTCATAACAATCTCACATCGCCAGCATAACACGGTATTGCCATATGTAGGGTCGGGAAGGAATCTCCCAGATTGGTCAGGTTTTTTTCTCCTTCCTCTGCAGCATGGGGGTCACCTGCTGGTTTCAACTAGAATAAATGGTAGTTTCTCTGGAACTTGAAATCTTTAAATTATGATGTGAAGACTTCAGTAACTCAGCCAGAGCTTAGGGTTCTATTACGGGAGTGGGTGGGTGAGATTCTGTGGCCTGTGATGTGCAGGAGGTCAGACTAGATTACCACAATGGTCCCTTCTGACCTTAAGCTCTGTGAGTACAGAAAGAGGGTGGCTATTGCTGAATTGTGTCTATCTGATTGTGCTTGAATTCTTGACAGGTGCTTGGAGATAACCTACCTGTTACCAATCATACTTTTCTCCCTGATTTCCTTAGATGCTTCTGCAATTTCACACTCCTTTGCCACCCAATCCATGTACACCATGGAACTGTGATCATCTCTGGGGTGGAAAAGCACCCATTTTTGAGCATGGTAATGTGCATATTTTTCACTTATATGCATGCTTTGTGGTTTCCCAGGGAGAACAGGGAGTGATGTTAGTCTTCAGGCAAACAGAGCTGCCCAGGACCTAGTCAGGGAATCACTGAATGAGATTACTTCAGTCACCCAGGAGCAACATGCCATCAATCTCCCAAGAGTAGCTCCATGTTTTCACAAATGGGTGTCCTACAAAGTACACTTCTGGTTCTATGTTTGTATAGCACCTATCATAATGGGGTCCTGATCTATGACTAGGGCTCATAGCAGTTTGGTGAGTACAATAATAGTATCCCCTGGAGTTGGTGAAAGTGATGTAATTCCTGGTTTTGTACAAGACCCTTAAGAAGAGGGAAAGAGCTACTGAGGCTGCCGATTGACTAGTATCCACTGTCAGCCCAATAGTTCCTAGAAAAAGTCAATAGTCAGGCCGCCTAATGCAGCCAATGAGTAGCTGAGTAAAAGGCTACAAAATAACAAATGGTATAGAGCAGATAGATTGGGAACTTCTAGTCACCCAGTGTTATACAAGAACAAACGGAGATTTGGTTAAATTAAAAGGTGACAGATCCAAAACTGATAAAAGGACATGTTTTTCCCACACATTACACAGTTACTCTGTGGAACTCATTGCTACAAGATAACATTGAGACCAAGAGCTTAACAGTATTTGTAAAAGATTTGACCATTGAATTGCCAATATTTTTAAAAAATAAGCAGGAGTTTTTAAAGGGATGGAAAAGCTCAAACTTTGGAGCATATTGTAATAATGCAACCTGTAATATTGGGGGGTTAAGAGAAAACTTTTCCAGGGGCAGATTATCCCATAACTTTCTACTGCAGGGTTCTTCCTCTGGAGCAGCTAACACTTTCCACTGTCAGAGACAGGATACTGGACTGGAAGGAACACTGGTATGATCCAGTATGGCAGTTCCTATGCTACAGTGATTCTGAGTACACTGTATCTAATGAGTTAAATCATTCTGGGTGCTCACATGCCATTTTGAAAATCTCTGTTGTCTGCCTGAACCTTTAGCCAGGCCCACAATTACTAAAATGTAGGCATAGCTAGTCTCAGATCCTGCTTATGGCTTCCTTTGAAAGTTTTTTTAGTTTTCATCTGGTCACCTATATGTTAGCTTAAGTGCCTAAAGGGCTAATTAGGTGTCTAGATCACTTTGAAAACTCTGAGCAATAGTACATACTAGGATGAATGTAACAACTAACGTATGTCAGCAAGTTGTCTTTCCAAATATAATGTAATTGATGTGAGTTACATAATTAAGATGTGGTCGTTCAAGTGGGGAGCATATCAGGTTATAAATTCCCCAATCCTACTTCATGGAGTACAAAGTTTGAAATTTGTATAAGCTTCTGGAGTTATTCAAATTAAGCTATTTCTGAACTTAAAAAGAACTTTAGACCAACTTTATCTAGAGGATCCTAGCTCTAGTATCTACTAAGAGGTTAAGTATCTCTTTGTCTTTTTCTTTTCACTCTTTTTTAGAAGAGAAGAAAGAAAGAGTAACAAATACTGAGTTCTTCAAAGAGGCAGGGGTGAGAGAGAAGAAAAACAAGAAAGAGAATGATGTCATGGAATGAGGCAATAAACCTCCCCAACCTCTAGGGGAGTTCCCTTCAGAGTAGGACATCCTAGCTAGTGCAATGATTATGGCAAAATGAGGGAGAAGAGGAGACATTAAGGTAGTGTTTCTGGTTCACCCCCAATCACTCTCATCTGGTACAATAGCAAAAGGACCAGTCTTTCACAAAGTTCTTACAGTAACTAACCATGCTATCAAATGTTCTAACTCCACTGCAGTGTCCAGTGTTACTTGCATCGTCTTTCTTCTGATTTTATTATCAGAAGCAAAAGAGCCAACATTGTAAAAAGAGTGCCAAAGGCTCTATTGGGATATATTTAAAATACTATCAGAAAGGGCTAGTTGTCTGAACATGATACAGCATCTGGGTTTTGAGAAGGATGATGGTACCAAACATATTCTGGTAGAGACTTGCAAATCTTCACCCATTTTACCAACTCCATAAAATCTTGTAAAATGAATTGGGAACAGCAGGACAAAGCACTCCATAAAGGCACAAATAAAAGAGAAAATACCAACTTGATGGAACGTGTTTGTGACATTCTAGAAATTCTGGTAGAACAGCAGTAAAGACCTGCTCCCAAAGGCCATTGAAATCAGTCCATTGACTTCATTGGGTTTTGCATCAGGCAGTAAGTGAGTACAGAGGGTGTACATGAATGTGATGTTTTAACTTCTGAGGAGTGGAAGATTATAGAACTTTTATATCTTATTCATTGCAAAGGATTAAGAGGAGGCTGCACATGATGGATCAAATTCTGCTTTCAGTTAAACCTGTTTAGCCTAGCTGAAACTAATAGGGTTGCAGGGATATAACTAAAAGCAGAATCTGGCCCAATTTCAGTAAAACTTAGAGTGGTCTTATTCACCTTCATCAATGTTGGGAGAAATACTCTGAAAACCTTCAGTAAAATTTTATTTTGCTCTGTGTTTAAGAGATGTTTTATGTAACAAATTATCCAGTGACTTGGGAGGAGATTTTTAAAAGCCCAAATGGCACCTAGGACAACACCCATCAAAAAATTCATGTGAGCTGCATGCCTAATTGCCATTGGGGCTTTTGAAAATGTGCCCCTTGAGAATTTCAAAGGTGAAAGAGCTTTTCAGTTATATGCTAGATACCTTATTTGTTCTGCAGAAGTTTATCACAGAATATTTAACCCCTGCTTCCTTAGTGGAAAAAAGTAAAGTGCAGAAAGATTAAGAGGCAATGTAAGTAAGATCCCATGATTGAAGTGGAAGGGAGGAAAGAGAAAATGGGGAGAGGAACCATGAAGAAATAGCTATTCTCTTCCTAATTGTAAGACTCCTCTTGTATATGTTGCATTGACTTCTCTAAACTCTGACAGAGAGCGGAGAAGTATTGTATTCCTATTATCAGTTTTACCACAGCAGGAAAGGTCCTTTTAGATATTTTTGTCAGATTTTTATGTAGTGGAATTTTTATTAAATGACAGTAAAATGTTAACATTGTGGGATGCTTGGGCATCCTTATTCTTATTTCACAAGTACGGCTCACATTTCAATATACAGCTATAGTCAAGTGTTTACATGTTGCAAGGATATTATGCAGTATTCACTTTAATGCACCTACAAATTAGTAAGCAGGTCTGAATTCCACATGTTAAGAATGAATGATGAATTTGGAGGTGAACAGCATGGAGAGCTGTTATCCAAAAAATGTCAGCATAAAAATCCATCCCACTTTTTCAGAAATCTGCCTCTTTCTTTTCCATCTTTTCAGCTAAAATGCTAATTAGTGTCTTATTCATTTCCCTCCTTGACTATTTCAATCTTTTTCTCTCTGGCCTCTCACATTTCCACCTCATTCACAGTGATTAAGTATGTAGTGGAATTTGGAGTATTGTAAAAACAATAATAATGAATAGCTGGGTAGAACTGATGGCTAGAGCCATTAGCCCCAGTAGAATAGTTATACAGTCATTGAATGCTATAAGCCCTTCATATCCATAACAATTTGCTGACATTTCTATCAGGTAGGTTTTATAATATTTTTGTGCCAGCAAACACACTGCCATACAAATAAATGAATAGAATCAACACCATACGCATCCCAAAGCTTCTGCATCTGAGGCTTTCACACGTTATTTTCATTTGGCAGGTTTGACCTAATTTCCTTAAAAAATTTGCAAATGAAAAAAAAATGTTTGAGTCACCAGAACAAAAAAGGAACTACTACTGGAAAAAACAATAAATATACACAAATGAGGAGCAGAATCTCATAGTGCATTGCTGCCCTGTGTTACTATGTGAAAACTCAGAGAAACTCCAGAATGAAGAGTGAGTTTTTTCCTTCCTGGGGTACCAGTAACTATGTTTGTTGAAGAACAAATAAGTAAAAAGAGAAATGAGGCATGTCTGCTGTTAAAAGAAAGCAGATTTAGCCGTAATACAGCGGAGATGTTCAGGCACAGTGCAGTTGTTTGAAAATATGAACCCTCTAATGCTACCAGGGTCAAGAAGACCTATGACCTCCTCTACACAAGTGCTGGTCATGCAAGTTAAAGATACCTGGATGTGGCAGTAATTTATGCTTCCAACTTGTCCACATTTTAAAAAGTAATTGCTATGAATTGAAAACTGTGGAACAAACATCTTTAACCCAGTTCTACCCTCTTGTCTGCCTTTTTAAATCCTGAATGATCTGTTTTAAATCTTAATATAGTTATTTCATATTTACAGCAGTACAATTGTAATCAGAATATGTCCTTTGAAAATGGCAGGAGCCAGTGAGGATGGGTGAAGATAGCTGGATTTTTGGCTAAGTGACTGCAAATGTATTAATTCTATAGACAGGATAACTTCTCATGGCACCCTATCCTCGCCGCAATGAAAGGGATAAGATGACAGTATTCTAATGAAATGAGGTACTCTGTCACCTGCTATTTCCCTTTTTGGTACTCCAGTCTAGAGTATCATGCAGTCCTGTGGCTTAATCCACTTGTGTAAAACCAAGGGTCTTTCAGAGCCTCCATCACGCCCAATACTTAAAATCTAGAACAGCCTATTGCCCTGGAAACCACCACACTCTATAGGAGTGGTCAGGCTTCCCTGAAAATCAAGTTCCCTTTCCTAAGAAAGGTGCATTGTTATCTAATTTGCATGGAAAGGAGATGGTAGTTTAAACCCTAAACCTTCAGACCTCTACACATTTGGGGTGAAGCAATTACTAAGCCCAATAATTACCCCACTGCCACCTCACTGCTCAGGTCTACCACTTAAGTTTGTGATCATGTAAAACAAACAACATATTGATAAACCAAAGAAAACCCATGCTGATTTAGCAAAGAGATAGTAGTGCTCAAACTGACCACATAAATCCTCAAATCCCACAGGAGCAAGTGCAATTTCTCCAAGTGCTTCAATATCCAAGTTGTTAGTGTTCAAGTCAATGGATAACCACACCACACAAATGCACTGTCCCCGAGACTCATAGAAATCAATAGCTACAGAGCCAGTCTCCTGTAAAATCTGAACCACAACTGACAAACCCCAAATTTGCTAATATTCAACACAAATAACCATACAGATGGCGGGAAAGGGGTGGGATATTGTGGTGGAGGGCCACTTAGAATCACCTCTGTATCCTAGCCAGCCAATCTCAGAACATGTTGCAAGTGTCTGGCTTACCCAGTGAGAACTCCTTTCTTAGCAGAACTGTCCCTTTGGCTGATGAATTTAACAGTGCAGCCCCAGGGGGAGAGGCGGGTATAGCCCATCCTTAGGGCTCTGCCCCTTCCTTCCACCATGGCTGGGCAGGCCAAAAGAATATCTTCATGTCTTAGTTTCTCTTTCAACAAAATGGGAATAATAATTCTTACTCACCTTTGTAAAGTGCTTTGTGAATCCTTACTGAAAAATACTTCATAACTGCAAAAATTATACCGTGTATTGTACTATTATACAACTTCCAGACATATATTATTCATGCAGGTACTGAATACAATATCAGTGCCTATCATTGTAGGTCAGACCATCCATTGTAGGTCAGATGCATCCGATGAATACAATATCAGTGCCTATCATTGTAGGTCAGATGCATCCGATGATGTAGCTCACGAAAGCTTATGCTCAAATAAATTGGTTAGTCTCTAAGGTGCCACAAGTACTCCTTTTCTTTGTACCTTGGAATAATAGTGTCCATGTGGGGAGTTATACCAGTATAACTATAGCACTTTAAATTCACAGTCTACCTTCTACTGGTAATTTATAACTTTAATTTATAGCCCTGATACATCTGCAACTGTGACCAGTTGTAGTGTTACTCTACCATAAGGAACGTTCTTCACAAAGAATTACTACGTTACATCTTCCCAATGGGTGTCTTTTTTTTTCTTCTTCATTATTAAAAGACACATAGTAGCAAAGATATTTTAAAATGGATGGACTGAGTAGTGTATATGTTTTTCAGATAGCCTGCTATACACTGTTTTCTCTTGAATTTATTTTTGTGGATTTATTGTTGGTGAAACGTGCCAGTGTATTTTGGTACTCCTAGCGTTTGAGACCCTCTGTTCATCCACAGAGCCGGCACCACACCAAGAGAAGGTGCAATCTTCCCCATAATGCTTTGCCGGTGCACCTGAAGATTGATCTGGAGGGGACTAATTATAGAGATGAGAGGTGAGTTCAGTCTTCTGGCCCATTCATTCATTTTCCCAATAAATATTCTCATGGCATAAATGATGCAATCACTAAACAGTAAGCATATTTCACTTAGTAACCATACAGGCAGATGACCATATCACTGTCTGTTGTGGTAATCATATTGCTCCATAAATTTAGATAAGTTTATAGACATGACAGAGACTGGGGGCGAAGGGGGAGCAGGAAGAAGTAAAAGAATATAGCTTTTCAGATCTGAACTATTCCAATTCCTGGTCCCAAAACATCACCAATCATTTTTAAAAATAGTTTTAAACTTTCTGAAAAGTATGTTGTATTTGCATTTCTGGAAGGTTCTCTAAATCACCATATTTCAATTAAAACATGTCATGTCATTTTGTGGTTCTTACATTACATTTTCATAAATAATAATTTCCTAATACAGTATTATTTAGAAATGCATTTAAAAGCTTTGTAATTAACAGCGCAATGAAGATCAATTTGCTATATTTCCCCCCATGATTATTTAAATAAGCATACACAATTATGGATTTCAGGTTCCTGCAGTGGGCAGTCTTGTATTGTGTTGGTCAAATATAAATAATGTGTCCCCAATAGTGACTTGTTTTGGTATCTGAGCATAAGATGGATAGAGATGTTGTATTCCACCTCTATATATGCCTAAGGACCAGATTTTAAAAGATATTTAGGCTTTGCTCTGCTCAGTGTTGTAACACCTGACTTAGAAGCCAAAGTCACATGAGACAAGGTTTAAGAATCTGAAGTGCCTTCCAAAATCTGAGAGGGACGAGGTGTGGAGCACGCTTTCAGAAGTCTTAAAAGAGCAACACTCCAGTGCGGAAACTACAGTACCTGAACCACCAAAAAAGAAAATCAACCCTATGCTGGTGGCATCTGACTCAGATAATGAAAATGAACATGTGTCGGTCCGCACTGCTTTGGATTCTTATCGAGCAGAACCCGTCTTCAGCATTGATGCATGTCCTCTGGAATGGTGATTGAAGCCTAAAGGGACATATGAATTTTCAGTGCATCTGTCACGTAAATATCTTGTGATTCCGGCTACAACAGTGCCATGAGAACACCTGTTGTCTGGCTATGCCGAAAGAATGAGAGGAGACATTAGAAATGGGTTAAATCAGGCCACAACTTTATTGTTAGACAAATGTCTGGGACTAACCCAGTCGATAAAATGTGTGTAGTGCAGGTGCAATTTATGTCCCTCCAGCAGATTCACTGCTGGTACCTTACCAATTCCAGCCAGTTCCAGGGGGGGTTTTCATTAGCTCCCCCCACCTTTTCATCCAGGTGCAGGTGCAATTTATGTCCCTCCAGCAATTCCCTTGCCAGGACCTTACTGACCACGCCCCCTCATAGGAGGGGTTAAGGTGGACTATAATGATGGGGGGGGGCAGGGTTGGCTCCCTGCTGTACCAATCATAGGAGTCCCCAGCTGCCCCTGGCTTGCTCAATTACCAAGCACCTCTCCTTAATTCCTTTTCCAAGCCATTTTTTCGTTCTTTTTGCCTTAATTTATGGAGTACCTGCACTGAAAATCTGCTATACACTTAAATAAAGAGTTGAGACATATGGCCTACCGCCCATCATGCTATGCATGAACAAAGCCTACCTGAACCTGCTGCGAGGAAGGCGAACCCCCTCACATTGCACCTGGCCAATATGGTGGTAAGGGAAAAATTCCTTCCCAGCCCCTGTTAGTGGGGCGGCTAGCGTAATGCTCACAGCAGATATAGCTAAACACCCAGCATATTTGTGACCTAATTAGGGAGGGAGGATTAGTGCTGCCCAGCCCGTTCAAGAGAAGAGGGGAGGGGACAGGCCCAGCTGACCTTTTTAAACCCCTCATTCCTAGGTTGTGAGTCATCCACCACTCTGACTGCTCTTTCAGCAGCTTTATGTCTTTCCTCCTCCCCCAAGCCAGAAACCATTGCTTTCTTCTCGCGGCCAGCCAGACAAACTCCTCCCTGCTTAAGTGCAGGGTGGCAGTTCTCACTGTCAGGTGATAACGTAAACAAGAACCGGGCAGTATTATCTCCTGCAAATGTAAACAAACTGGTTTGAGCGATTGGCTTAACAAGAAGTAGGACTGACTGGACTTCCAGGCTCTAAAATTTTACATTGTTTTACTTTTGAATGCAGGTTTTTTTGTACATAATTCTACATTTGAAAGTTCAACTTTCATGATAAAGAGCTTGCACTACAGTATTTGTATTAGGTGAATTGAAAAATACTATTTCTGTTTTTTTACAATGCAAATACTTGTAATCAAAAATAAATATAAAGTGAGCACTGTACACTTTGTATTGTAATTGAAATCAATATATTTGAAAATGTAGAAAACATCCAAAAATATTTAAATAAATGGTATTCTATTATTGTTTAACAGTGCGATTAATCATGATTATTTTTTATTCGTTTAATTGATTAATTTTTTAATTGCTTGAAAGCCCCAATATGTATTATAAATTAATTAATTAATTGATTTTATTAACTGGAGGGAAACATAACATCATCACTGATAAAGTTTGCAGATGACAAAAAATTTGGGCGAGTGGTAGATAATGAAGAGAGCAGGTCACTGATACAGAGCAATCTGAATTGCTTGGTAAACTGGGCTCACGCAAACAATATGCATTTTAATATGGCTAAACATAAATGTATACATCTAGGAACAAAGGATGTAGGCTACTTACATGATGGAGGACTCTCTATCCTGGGAAGCTGTGACTCCGAAAAAGGTTTGGGGGAGATGGTGGATAATCAGCTGAACATGTTCTCCTCGTGCGATGCTGTGGCTAAAAAGGCTAATACAATTCTTGGATGCATAAACAGGGAAATCTTGAGTAGAAATAGAGAGGTTATTTTACCTCTGTATTTGGTATCTGTGACCACTGATGGAATACTGTGTCCTGTTCTGGTGTCACAATTCAAGAATACATTGATACATTGGAGAGGGTTCAGAGTAGAGCTACAAGAATGATTAAAGGATTAGAAAACATGCCTTTTAGTGATAGAGTCAAGGAGCTTAATCTATTTAGCTTAAAGAGAAGGTTAAAGAGTGACTTGATTATATAAATACCTACATTGGGGACAAATATTTCAAAATGAGCTCTTCAATCTAGCAGAGAAAGGTATGAAACTATTCAAGGCTGGAAGTTGAAGCTAGACAAATTCAGATTGGAAATAATGTGTGAATTTTTAACAGTGACAGTAATTAACCACTGAAACAATTTACCAAGGATCTAGTGGATTCTCCATCACTAAACATTTTAAAATCAAGATTTGATGTTTTTCTAAAAGATATGCTGTAGGAATTATTTTGGGGAAGTTCTATGGCCCGTGTTATACAGGAGGTCAGACTAGATGATCACAATGGTCCCATCTGCCCTTAGAACTATGTATCTGAGAAAGATGGTCTGGCTTAGGTGCCTAACTCCAGGAGAGGGTCTGTGGCTAAGGATCCTTTGTGGAGGGTGGCACCTATATCTGGCCCATCAGCTAGGCACATCACATCAGCTACGTAAGCACCCTGCTCCTCTCCTAGCCCCTCTTTCAATCTTGACTATCTTAGGGAGCTCCCCAATCAGCTTTCTGGCTTCTGATGATCTCTCTCTTAGGTGCCTAATTCTCCCCATGCCTGGTAAGGGAAGCCTTGGTACCTAGTTTTGGGGTGGGGATTCAGCTAAGGGGCAGGATTCCTAATGCTTAGGTATTGCAATGCTGAACAAAGCAACAGTTGTGTACCTTTACAAATCTGGGCCTAAGTCACTAAATCCTGCATGAATCAATTAGTTGGAATTAGGGGCACTCACCATCCCAAAGGGTGTTTTGCATCTTGCAGGATTGGGTCCTAAATCCACATCTTTGCAGTGGAGCAGACATCCAATATGTTCCATGTTGTCTTTTAAATTAAACTAATTTTAATTTTGCCCTTTTGATGTTCTTTCTGTAAATTCAAGGAGCTTGTTCTACTGATTTCCATTAAGCTGCACAGGAAACTAGTTTTGTTTTAACTGAATTGATTAATTTGGATATGACAACTCCTTAACAAAAGAATATGTGTTAGAAATCAAATGGGAATTCCCATTCTTGACCACTCTACAGAGACTGCCAACAAGAAGTACAATTATCATCAGTTGTCACAGTGGTTTTTGTGGGCTTGACACTTAGACCTGGACCTAAACTATCAACTCTCTTCACACAGTCCATTGTGTAGCCATCGGATAACTTTTGGCCATGTCTAACCTTTGCTGTATTTAAACTTCTGTTCTACGGGTAAAGGCTCAATAGCTACGACCATTATCTCAATCCCCACACTGAAAAGAAACAGGGTCTTCCATGAGTTTCTTATGATATTCTCTAGTGGAATAATTGGAGAGGAGAAATTTGTGAGATCTATAAGTCTGTTGTATTGCTCATACAAATCCTATTGTGAAAGTTCTCAAGATGTGGAGTACAGAGAAAGACACAATTTAAATGAATGGACCATGGGTTAACTTGTTGCCAGGGGTTTTCAGCTTTTTTTCTGTATATTCTCAAATCAAATATATGTAAAATCAAGGCTACTGTGCATGGTGGAATTGCATCAGGTACACAAGTTAGATGTGTTTGTGGATTTTAGAGCATCATTTACTAGCAAATCTAACAAAACCCTTATGTCTCTTTATTTGTAGACAAAAAGCTGTGCAGACAGAGTAATGTAGTTATATACTTCAAAAAGAAGATATAAAAGGCATCTCCAAAAATACTGTTCCATTTGCATTTTGAATGGGGTCATCAGAACCACTCAACTTTACTCTGATTTAAAATACATGCCACTCAGCTAAAAATGTTTTCCATGTTCATTGCAGAGGGACAATAGAGGAAGCTTAGAGAGAATTCAAGGTAAATCACATTGCAACATGTCATCAACGCATTATGTATAAACATGTGAAAATCACGCATGGCCACACAAATACATAGAGACAGCTCCAGTTTTAGAACAAACAAGTTGAATAACAAAAATCTAAAAATCACAATTTTATGAAGAGGAACTGGATCCTGACAGCAATGGTTTCCTTAAACATTTATTAAACTACTTCCCAACAGATATAACATTTCCCACATTTTCCTTACATTTCACAACACATCTCAGTGCTCATGGTGTGAACTTTACCAATACTGATTTTTAGTGGATTACTGGAGGTGAGCCAGGAGGCAATGACTTCCAGGCATCTCCAGTCTCCAAATTTAGATTTCCCCTGACATCCAACCAGCCTGTGCCACCGCTGTTCAATGCCCATGCAAGAGATGACTTGGCAGAACACACAATTATGCTCATTCAAAGGGTTTTTGTCACTTGGGCCTTGCAAATGTGTACGATCTGTAGAATTTATAAATTGATAAAGATAAAAAACGGGCAAGACATTTTAATTCAGCCATTTGGGAATCAGCCAAGATACATAGGCTGCAAGAAGAGATTTTTGGCACTCTTGGTGTCCAACTGCAGAATACCTATAATCCTTGGGGCTGAATTATCAGAGCTGGTCTTGATTTACCACATCAGATCCCAGGAAGCATAGCAGTATACATTAGTCAAGAAGCCTGCTAGCACAACATGAAAAGTCATAGAAACAACTAAGCTTTCTGTGCTTAACAGAGCTCCATCCCATATTTCCCTAGTGCCAGTTCAGGACAAGCATAGGGTTGGGACTGAGCAGTCAGGGTTTCTAAGGGTTTCGTAGACATTGTGCTGTTGCAATAGAAATTAATTTAATTTTGTTTACATTTGTATGTATCATGATTTCTTTTTTTAGTAACAGAATATTCCATACCGTGCATTGTTTTATCATTTTATCCAAAGCTACTTTAGTAACGGTCCCAGTCCATGTCACTCTCACTCTGCCTCTTTCTCTATAACTTCTTTATTCTCATGAATGCTTATGTGCTTCCCATTGACAGCCCTAGATACAAAATATGAACTTTCCAATGTTTTGTTAAATAAAAAAATTGGGAATGCTATAGACCTTGAGATAGGTTGGCTTCATCTTTCACCATGGGCCATCTGAGCCAGCTCAGTATTTGTACATACCAAAAATCTGTACTTTTTACACGATCCCCAGAGTTTTGAGTCATATGTTCCATGTCCAAATCTAAAATCTGGAAACCTCTTGTTCAGACAAATGTCAGGTTTTCTTTTCTTTCCATCTTCTAAACTAAAGTTTGAATGTAGGGGGAGATAGAGAGAGACTGAGTTTCATGCCAAAATTATCAACGACCCCAATTCATAAAATTCCCACCACAGTAGTCCCACAATATTCCCCCACAAATTCTTGTGCGAAATACACTTCACCACCTTTCTTGTGTCATTCCATAAGCAGAATGGTTTGGCTACTCTTTGTGAGTGATACATATGGTGAATTTTCCTTTATTTTTTTTCTGTTCTTAGTTGTCCATTTGAAATTGATTGAATTGTTTTATGCATACAAATTTCAGCCAATAGGTTGTTTGAAAATGCATCAAAGTGGGCATAGTCATTGAATAATATTCAGTATTCATTATTTGAGCTGTGCGTTTGGTCGTTTAAGTCACACAGTAATGTTTGCAAAAAGAAAAGGAGTACTTGTGGCACCTTAGAGACTAACGAATTTATTTGAGCATGAGCTTTCGTGAGCTACAGCTCACTTCATCAGATGTTTACCGTGGAAACTGCAGCAGACTTTATATACACACAGAGAATATGAAACAATACCTCCTCCCACCCCACTGTCCTGCTGGTAATAGCTTATCTAAAGTGATCAACAGGTGGGCCATTTCCAGCACAAATCCAGGTTTTCTCACCCTCCACCCCCCACACAAATTCACTCTCCTGCTGGTGCTAGCCCATCCAAAGTGACAACTCTTTGCATAATCAAGTCGGGCTATTTCCTGCATAGATCAAGGTTTTCTCACATCCCCCCCACCCCCATACACACACAAACTCACTCTCCTGCTGGTAATAGCTCATCTAAACTGACCACTCTCCAAGTTTAAATCCAAGTTAAACCAGAACATCTGGGGGGGGGGGGTAGGAAAAACAAGAAGAAACAGGCTACCTTGCATAATGACTTAGCCACTCCCAGTCTCTATTTACGCCTAAATTAATAGTATCCAATTTGCAAATGAATTCCAATTCAGCAGTTTCTCTCTGGAGTCTGGATTTGAAGTTTTTTTGTTTTAAGATAGCGACCTTCATGTCTGTGATTGCGTGACCAGAGAGATTGAAGTGTTCTCCGACTGGTTTATGAATGTTATAATTCTTGACATCTGATTTGTGTCCATTTATTCTTTTACGTAGAGACTGTCCAGTTTGACCGATGTACATGGCAGAGGGGCATTGCTGGCACATGATGGCATATATCACATTGGTGGATGTGCAGGTGAACGAGCCTCTGATAGTGTGGCTGATGTTATTAGGCCCTGTGATGGTGTCCCCTGAATAGATATGTGGGCACAATTGGCAACGGGCTTTGTTGCAAGGATAAGTTCCTGGGTTAGTGGTTCTGTTGTGTGGTATGTGGTTGTTGGTGAGTATTTGCTTCAGATTGCGGGGCTGTCTGTAGGCAAGGACTGGCCTGTCTCCCAAGACTTGTGAGAGTGTTGGGTCATCCTTTAGGATAGGTTGTAGATCCTTAATAATGCGTTGGAGGGGTTTTAGTTGGGGGCTGAAGGTGACCGCTAGTGGCGTTCTGTTATTTTCTTTGTTAGGCCTGTCCTGTAGTAGGTAACTTCTGGGAACTCTTCTGGCTCTATCAATCTGTTTCTTTACTTCTGCAGGTGGGTATTGTAGTTGTAAGAAAGCTTGACAGAGATCTTGTAGGTGTTTGTCTCTGTCTGAGGGGTTGGAGCAAATGCGGTTGTATCGCAGAGCTTGGCTGTAGACGATGGATCGTGTGGTGTGGTCAGGGTGAAAGCTGGAGGCATGCAGGTAGGAATAGCGGTCAGTAGGTTTCCGGTATAGGGTGGTGTTTATGTGGCCATTGTTTATTAGCACTGTAGTGTCCAGGAAGTGGATCTCTTGTGTGGACTGGACCAGGCTGAGGTTGGTGGTGGGATGGAAATTGTTGAAATCGTGGTGGAATTCCTCAAGAGCTTCTTTTCCATGGGTCCAGATGATGAAGATGTCATCAATATAGCGCAAGTAGAGTAGGGGCATTAGGGGACGAGAGCTGAGGAAGCGTTGTTCTAAATCAGCCATAAAAATGTTGGCATACTGTGGGGCCATGCGGGTACCCATAGCAGTGCCGCTGATCTGAAGGTATACATTGTCCCCAAATGTGAAATAGTTATGGGTAAGGACAAAGTCACAAAGTTCAGCCACCAGGTTAGCCGTGACATTATCGGGGATAGTGTTCTTGACGGCTTGTAGTCCATCTTTGTGTGGAATGTTGGTGTAGAGGGCTTCTACATCCATAGTAGCCAGGATGGTGTTTTCAGGAAGATCACCGATGGATTGAAGTTTCCTCAGGAAGTCAGTGGTGTCTCGAAGGTAGCTGGGAGTGCTGGTAGCGTAGGGCCTGAGGAGGGAGTCTACATAGCCAGACAATCCTGCTGTCAGGGTGCCAATGCCTGAGATGATGGGGCGCCCAGGATTTCCAGGTTTATGGATCTTGGGTAGTAGATAGAATATCCCAGGTCGGGGTTCCAGGGGTGTGTCTGTGCGGATTTGATCTTGTACTTTTTCAGGAAGTTTCTTGAGCAAATGCTGTAGTTGCTTTTGGTAACTCTCAGTGGGATCATAGGGTAATGGCTTGTAGAAACTCGTGTTGGAGAGCTGCCGAGCAGCCTCTTGTTCATATTCCGACCTATTCATGATGACAACAGCACCTCCTTTGTCAGCCTTTTTGATTATGGTTCCTGATTGAATAACCCTAACCTTTTTAAAATACTTCAGCTTTTTCATTGAATTTAGCCTGTGAATGAATTTGGCTTCTTGACTAAGTGACTTTTGGCTCTAGATATGAAATTCGCTTTTCATGAACAGTTGTATGAATAAAACTTCACTTCAAGAAAAATGAAGAGGAATGGATGCCAACATGGATAAATTGAAATGCAATTCAGGATTTGCAATATTTGCCAACCCCAAATGTTCAAAAATCATGAGTCAGGGCCCCCCAAATGTGAGATGGGTTAAAAATCATGAGATTTTTAAAAATGCAGTTTTTTAATTTGCCTTCTGTTTTTTGAATATTTAACGTGCAGAGGGGTAACATTTTCAAGCTTTTTTTTCAGCAAACATGATGGCTAGTAACTTACTTTTTTAAAATGAAAGCTGAGACTCTCATGTAATTGCTTGCCTTTAGGAGCTGGAACTTTATGAAAAACACCTAATATCATAAGACTCATGATAGATCAGAGAATTGGCAACACTGAAATGTTTGCAAATACTTTTTGCCATTCTTTGCCCAACTCTGCTCCCAGACAGTTGACAGTATAGGACATTTTTAGTATAAACATTCCTCAGATCAAGTCTTTCTGAGTGAAATTCAGACCTGGTAGACCAGCAGATAGTGTTCTATGATTTCAGTTACAAAAAGAGAGGCAACACCACTTGGGACAATATGTACAGAGTTAGGAGTCTCCAAGTCCTGAGTTTTAATCTTGTTCTGCCATTGATTTTCTGTGTGGCCTTGGACAGTCATTTCATCTTTCTGCTTAATTTTCTCCATTGCATTATGAAGGATTGAAGTTCTAAAGATTAAGCAGATGAATGTCTGTTCAGTGCTTTGGAGATGAAACATGCTATATAAATGCTAAGCATTATTATGGTGACTTAGAAATAACTGTATATGTGTCTAATCTCCATTCAGCACAGGGCTTAAGGTGGTAGGGCTTCAAAAGGCTGGTTACTGGTCCCTGATTTAGCACCAACTTGGCCTTGGAAGCAATTTGAGAACAGCCTGGGGAACTGCTCTAACTTACGCCAGTAGAGATCAGTTTAACAGAGTGCTGGTCTGCCACATCAACATCCCACTCCTCACCTTGCTCCCTCTCTCCTATAATGAAATGAAGGGATGGCTGGGATAGAAACCACCACCAGGTTTATACCTTTGCAAAAGGGAGTTCTTTGCTGGCCATCTACAGCCAGAATCAGGGGAGAGCAGCTAGTGGGGTGACAAGTTTTCATCTGAGTCTCTTCACAACTTCTCAGGTCGTGTATGTTGAGGAAGTTTTCTACAAAGCATCACTGCATTTATGGAACTAAAAATGTCAAAATTTACCAGATATGTTGGCCAGGCTGGAGGGGGAACTTCCCATAATACTTGGCCTACTGGTCAGCCTGGAAATCTCATGTGTAAAATGGGGTGGGAGTGGGGTGAGGGAGGACAAGAGTAAATATACACTACACCTTGTATAAAAGGAAGCAAAACTGAATTTTTTTTTTTGCTTCTGCAATGAGCATGTCATTCAAAATCTAGAGTATGTCATTCACAGTTTTATGTTCTTGAGCCTGGAGTTAATAAGGGCGTACAGCCCTTTTGGATGCTACCTAATGGTGACTTCTTAATGGACTTACTTGATCACAGGATGTTGTTCCCTCCCTCTGAGGAATTTTGTTATGTTAAACTGTAAATAGCTATAGATATATACACAATCACTTCAAAATAGATGGGGAAAATCCTGTTGAAATGGTCATGTAACAAATTATACAAGAATTTGTATTTAGAAAGTGTCAGCATCCATGTTGATGTGTGTTACTAAGGTAATCCATTTCTTAAAGGCATCTGAGTAAGAAGAATAGTGCCTAGAAGTCAGCAGAGTGCAGGTATTCGGGAGGAATTATAGAGGAATGAAAGGATTATCTCTGCTTCTCTACAATAAAGTCCCCAGGCAGGCAAGCGAGTTCTTAAGACAATGACAAGCTTGGGCAGAAGTGGCAGGTTGCTAAGTCTGCATTGTAAGGAAAAAGAAATTGTTGCTCTCTTTTTCTCCACATGAAATTCATGACAGAGAGTAGGAATATAGTCTTAATAGATAGCAATAATTTCTGCCTTGTTACTAAATGGATTTGACCCAGCTGTTTCTGTCTCTGAAATAGGTGCACTGAGCAATAGGCACATTGAAAAGTTTATACTTAAGGGAGCTGGTAGTCAACCTGGAAGCATCAGAAAGGGAAGTTTACTCAAATAGATAGTAATGGCTGGTAGAATTCAACCCAATTGACATCCTACTAAGACACTGTATGTCAATTATAGCAAATTTAACAGCACAGAATTGTATCTCATACTGTGGGCAGTAGAAAACTGGTTGTTTATTCATATACAAGGGAAATATTTTACTTGTTTTCTGTCTTTTCTTTCTCTGTGAGCACTTAGTTAACAATGTACAGTACAGAACCTGCTGAAGCACTGATTTGATTACTATATAGTTTCATGCCATTTTTCTCAACTAATTGTAAATGTGATTGAATATTTCCTATTTCTAGTGTGTCTACTTAACACTCATTACATATCCATTAGTATCAAATTGCTTAAAAATCACACATTGTTTTTCTATCACAAAATGTTTATCGATTGAATAAGTATGCACGTGAATACATTTGATATAGTTAGAAGCAAAAGACGGCAGAAATTAGATAAATGCAACAAAGTTAAAGTGATGCTCTTGGTTTATTAAATATACAGTATCTGGATAATATTTACAAGTATGTGCCTTAAATAAAGGAAAAGATAACAGTTAACACAGTA
Organism: Caretta caretta; assembly: GCF_965140235.1. Lineage (NCBI taxonomy): Eukaryota > Metazoa > Chordata > Testudines > Cheloniidae > Caretta > Caretta caretta. The sequence continues at coordinate 102,123,816 of NC_134212.1, read as the reverse complement.
TTGTACTACTTGTTGATAAATGCAGTGTCTGTCTATTTCTTATTTATCTCTGTGTCTATTACATTATCTCGGAAGATTTTTCAGTTAACTCTTTCATGTTCCCATGGCTTTTCAAATTTAAAGAGTGCCATAGAATGAATTACAACCCTGATATCACAGTACACTGGATCTGAAGGCATCAGCTAACATTGCATAGCCTGCTTAAGATCTATTGATGGATTTTGTTAGGATGTCAGGAAAGGTGCTGGGGATGAGGTGGGGATGTCTGAAAGTTGTTCAAGTTTCAACAACTGGAATAATCTGCCTGTTCATTGCAAATAGGCACCCAGCATTATCTGGTTAAAAGATATCCTAAACTATTTAGCTTAGGAAGCCTTGTTGGTCTAAGATCAACTGAAATTGTGACTGCTCATTGCTGTTGGTTGTTTTCTAGTTTAGATTGACTGTCCTGATTATACTGTTTGTATTGTGCAGAAGAAAGCTTGAGTAGCATGGTATGTCAAATTGAAATCTGTATCTCTTGAGGCTGTGCAAATGAGCAAAAAGTTGTAAATAATTAAAATGAAAAACCTAAAGTGCAGTTAGGGTCAGAAAAGTGATGCTATAAAAGTGATGACATGTTTGGGTTCCATATTTATTTCCCCCCCAATACTTCTCTTTCAAAAATGCCTTACTTTATAGAGCAAAACAAGACTTTCCTAACTGCAAACTCAAGCAGGTATTTGCAAATACCTTCTTACATCTTCAACAACCATAGAGATGTTTGATTCAAAACGTAGGTACCAGAAGACAGAATAGAATGCAGGTTCATGATGCTGACAGAGAACAGTGCCTAGAACATAATGCATGAAAGAGAACTGTATTGATTGTTGTCCAGGCCTGACAATATTGCAGTCCTCCCTTTGATAGCACTAGATAGATCTCTTTAATTTGCTAAACACCATAAAGAAGGAAAATGTTTGCAATAATGAGAGCTCTTTTTAACCAAGTTACTTTTCTGACTACATCATCTTTTACAAATGTTTCATGATCCATTCATTTGGGTTGAACTTCAGCCCAGTTTGCATTCTGAACCATTAACCTCATTGTTAATGCTAGTGAGAAGTTCTTTCTGTACAAGTACTTTTAATTTGGTTTTAAACATTGGCTCTAATTGATTTGCATTGGTGTCACAAGAATTAATTTCCTCTAACTCATGTTGATGCTGTTAAGCTTTCTCTTTCCCCTACCATCGGCACTGAGAGAGTGGCAACACAATCCTTGCCTCATTTCTGGGGGGCTGGACAGTGGTGTGTCTTTGCTTTCACTGTTTGACTGAGTTAGGAGCAGTGAGCTCAATTCAGACAAAATTGAGGTGCTGATGTGGGGAAAGGGAAGCATTTAGAAGATATGGTAAAGATGTGATAACGTCTCTTTTTAATGAAGGAACATAACTCTCCCTTGCTACTGAGTTTCTCAATTTGTAGATCCTCTTGACTATTGCTGCTATCTGAAAATCCATGAACAACTGAGTAGCCAAGAGTTTTTGTTTTTCATCTGTGCCTCGGTAGGAGGTTTAAGATCTCCTCTCTGATGCTGACCTCACAGATAAAGACTTCACCACTGGTATCTGTCTTTGTAAGTACTGCAATATGCTCTACATGGGTTTACTCTTAACTCTGAGCTAGTGCAGAACACATCTGCCTGCTTAGTTTTTGGTGCCTCCTATGTGGACCATATGACCCCTGGGTTCTGCAGCCTGCACTGGTTACCAGTTTGCCTCCAGATGAAATTCAAGGAACCATCTTTAATCTATAAAGCACTATACAAAGTATGGGGGCTGGCTACCTTATAAACCAGGGGCGGGCAAACTTTTTGGCCCGAGGGCCACACCTAGGTAGGGAAATTGCATGCAGGACCATGAATGTAGGGCTGTGGCAGGGGGTTGGGGTGCGGGGTGTGGGAGGGGGTGCAGTGTGCTGGAAGGGGCTCAGGGCAAGGGGTTGGGGTGCAGGAGGGGTGCAGGACATACAAGGGGGCTCAGGGAAGGGTGTTGGGGTACAGGAGGGGGTGCAGAGTGCAGGAGAGGGCTCAGGGCAAGGGGAACTGCTGCCAGTGGGAGCTTCAGGGGAGGTACCTGCAGGCAAGGGCAGTGCACGGAACCCTCTGCCCTCCCCCCAGGGGCCACAGGGATGTGGTGTGGCAGCTTCTGGGAGCAGCACAGGGCCAGGGCAGGCAGGGAGCCTGCCTTAGCCCCCCAGTGCCACGGGGGTGGCAATCCCACGGGCTGGATCCAAAGCCTTGATGGGCCAGATGTGGCCCATGGGCCGTAATTTGCCCACCCCTGTTATAAACTGTCATCTTCTTTGTACATTTCAGCACTCTCTTTGGCCACCTTCCTAACAGATGTGTGATCAGACTTCTGAAGCAATAGATTCATAGGAAATTCGCTCCATCTTTATATAATAGTTTTGTTTCTAGGTCTAGTTCTAGTTTAAAATGCAAGGAGAGGATTGCTTACTGGGAACACTGAGGGATTGCTTCTTATGGGTCCAGATTATTTTAGAACAATCTAATTGCTTCAGTGTGGTTGTTCCAGGTCTCCATCTCTTCATACTGCTGAATGGTCCCATTTAATTCCCAAATAGAGACTCTCAATGAAAAAGGGTGTGAGCATGGGCCTTTATGATCTCATATCTTTTCATGTTGGATTCAGGACAATCCACCTTTTCTTTCTTTCCACCTTCTGTATCTCTCTGGAGATTTATGGTATCCAATCCACTGTTTTTCTCTAAAGGCCCTCAATATAAGAAGATTTGTATAAGATTTGATATGAGGCATGGAAGCCATACGTGAACTCTTTCAGACAGAACAAAATTTTTTACTGAGTCTGATGTAGATGAACTGCTATGGGAACGTTTCTGTATACCAGTGACATTGGTCTATTATGATCTTTGTGAAGGTAGAGCTGGGAGGGTTAATATGGGGCAGCAATTCATTCTTTATATGGGTGCTGATATATTAAGTGTTTGTGCATGTGTGGGAGTGGTTTTATGTTTGTTTTATTTATTTATCTTTAAAATGTGAAGTTCCAGATATTTAATCTCACCATGAGACTGTTGTGCTATATTCTCTGTGCCTAAGTCTCCTTTATTGCTTGCAGGATGCTTTCATGCTTTGGATATGTGCTATATCTATGTCCATCTACGAGCCCAAAAAATGTCCTTTAAAATAACAAAATGATTATATTAACATTATGTAATAATATACACACTTGGATATGAAACTTTTAAAGTTACAGAACTCTGCATGCAAATACATAAACAGAGTGTATGAAAAATTAATTAATCTAGTTAAACTGGTCTTAAATAAGGCACATTACTGAAAGCAATTAAATTTTTGTAGTCAATCTGCCTCATAAATCTTGTTTATCTGCTAAGTCGTATGAAATGTTGAACAATGCCCGTAGTTTTTATTGTTTTTTTTTTTTAACTGCAGCAAACAATGGATGGGAACTTCATCAAAGAATGTATACTGTATGTTATGTTCTCAGCTTTACATTGCTGGTGCAGACACTACCTTCTGCCTGGAAGCTAGTACTATGTCCAAGTTAAATTGTGTGTGTGAAGGGATACTTCTGTTTAGACACTGAGTTTAATTGCCCTTACTGCCTCTTTAAATCACTCCTGTATGAATGACCCTTTGGAAAAGCCATGCCCCGTTTTTCTGCCAGTGCTCCCCACACTCCCAAGCCCAAGATTTAGATCAAATGTACTAGCATACAAATTACATTCCCATCTCACTTACATACCCCAGGTGAATATTTTGCCTTCATTTAAATCATTATAACACCTTTTCAGCCAATATCTTGAGTTCAGTACATTTGGTGATATGTTCAGTACAATTCAGTACATTATTATTACAGTACAATATGTTCAGTACATAATAAATTATTATTACAGTACAATATGTTCAGTACATTCAGTACAATTTGTGATATTTCTTAAAGAATAATATGTCTGTATTTGAATTCTGGTTAAATTAATCTGGGGCGGGGGGGAGAGGGCAGAGGCAGAAAAAGTTTGCCCCTACCTCTGTTCTAGGCTATGATCTTCTGGTAATACTTATGCAATCCCAAGAATAAGTATTCTAAAGAGGAGCTTGAAAGAAATTTTGTTTTCATCTGTTCATGAATCAGGAAGTCTGTAAGTGGTGCAAAAGAAGGATATGGTTTCTGGGGTATATTTGGAGACATAATCCACATAATCCATAATCACATGCATCACACATTCCAAAATCACATATACACTTGCATATAATGGGAAAAACCTATACCAATATTTACTGTATAATGAACTGTATACAATATACAATTAACTGGAAAATAGAGCTGATCAGGGATATTTTGACCACAAGTTTTTACTGGAAAATGCCAATTTGTTGAAACTGAAATTTTCACAAGAAAGAGGTTAGTTTTGCTGAACTTTTCAAAATCAAATGTTTTGACAATTTCACATTTCTTTTTGTTTGATATTTTGGAGACAAAAACCTATGGCTTTTCCATTTATAAATGACTTTTTTGTTTAGAAATTTAAACTCATTATAATAAAACATTTAAATGGTCAAATCTAAATAAAGCATTTTGAAATTATCAAAATAAAATGTTTTTATTGATCAAAACAACATTTTTGGGGGGAGGGAGGGAATTTTTTGTTCATCAACATTTGAGATTTTGACCTTTTGCTCTGATTTGGGATGGGAAAAATATTTGATATCTCAAATTTTTGTGGGATGGGAAAATGGTTTCCTGCCCAACTTTACTGAAGAATATATACACAGAGAGGCAAATCTTTTGCCCAGTGCCCAGCAAGTTACTTGAACTGTGGAGCCACTCTGCAGATGTTATTCTGATTGATTACATCCCTAGGTCCCTGGCAACATAGTGAAGAACCAAAGGAACCACGTAGAAGTGGATCTTCAGGCACCCACCTCACCTGAAACTCCTGCGTTGTGCTGTCACTTGGGTAGCTCCACTGCAAAATGGTCCTGTATGTCTGCAGCAGTGGGGGCAAGAGTTGCCCCTGAACTCTGAAATACATCAGTCGGCAGTGAAGGTCTGTTTGTATATGCTGTTTGAACTGTATGTCTTTGTTAGAGTCTGGTCTCTTCCTGTGTGGCTCCCTCTGGATCTGTGAATGTACAGGCAGATCTTCCTCGGTGGCCATGAGCCAGTCAGGAGATTCCAGTAGGGATTCTCACCTATCTACACCACAGATCCTGCCAATTGTGGATCTCGTTGCTACAGGAAGTGGTTGAAATCAAGAATTTAATGAGATTCAAAAAGGGATTGGACATTTATATGGATAACAAGACTATCCAGAGTTGTAATGGGTATTCCTAACAAAAAATATGGAAGTGATATTAAACCTCATACTTCAGGGCTCAAACTGATCTCTAATAATTAGAGATTAGGATGAGGCGTAATGAGGAGAGGCATGTGTGTGTGTGTGTGTGTGTGAGGGGGCAGATTATCCTATATTATACCTTCCTCTAAAGTACCTGTTGCTGATGGTTGCTGGAGACAGGACACTGGACTGGAAGGTCTGAACCAGCATAACAATTTGTATGTTCATATAGCTGGGATATACACATCCAGTTGATTGGTGCACAGATAACTTTATACCTCTTGTATCTCACTTTGAAAATGGTGTTCAATTGTCATCCACTGACCATAATAAAGCTTGAAATAGGGAATTGGTTGTGTTTTTCACAGAGTTCTGCTAACTAAGATTTTGTGAGTGTGACTAACCATGTGTGAGATGAATCCATGTCCTTCGTGGATGATTAAAGGTAGCAGAGAAAAATTGAGTCCATTATTGAAGACGCTTGTGAATGCTTCCTTTCAGGAGGACTAGTTGCCAGCCATGCTTAAGGTGTTGCTCTCACCCACAAAGTAACTTTTCAAAAATCTTTAGACAAATAGATCTCCATTCTGACTTTTCAAAAAGTAATCTTCATACCCATTTAATTTGAGACTGGGTCTGTGGCTTAACACTGCTCTCTCTTCCATTTTAAAGGCAGGGTGTGGGAGTAGTCTTTCCAGTTACTTGGTGGCTGGATAGGAGCAGCTGCTGACAGAGTCTCCGTAAATATTTCATACAAACTGGGAGCAAGAGTTTCTTGCTGAAATTCCACCAGACAAAATTTTAGAATATTGGAGGCAGAACCCACCGCCCCAGAAAATTCATAAAAATCATTAGCATACGCTAATTAACTATAATAATAACATTTTGAATCACTGCCTGGAAATACAGTAGTGTTGGCCCTGTGCCAACTATAATATCTATGGCTGCTGTCTTTCATGTGGCCATGCATCCATTTTGAGATCTGACAGTGATGATCAGTTTTTAAACATTTAATTGCTGCTATTGTTTTATTGAAGGAATTTTATAGCCTTACTTAGCCATCTAATTTCACACAGCAGCTGCTATTGATGTCAATGATTTAGGTATTTAAAAATGGGAAAAAATACTCTTAACTGGAATTTTTTTTAGTGTATAACTCATTACCATGGAAAAGACTAAGAACAAGTTGAACAGCCAACCCCACAGAAACATCCATATCAGTAGTCAAAAATGCTCTGTATTTTGCCAAGTATCCCAGGCTGTCACATCTGCCATCACCACCTGTGATAATTTTCTTCCTCTTTTGCACTAAATAATCAATTACAAGATTCTATTTTCACTCCACACACACACACTCATTTATAACAACTGGCTCAACTGATGCCAATAATGCCAGCAAGAGGACCTCTTAGCATAGGCTTTTTTGAACATCATAATGGTCAGTGTGGAATCCCATAAAAAAGCTGCACAGTGTTTGTTTCTATCAGGTGTGTCATTAATGATGAATGACCCAGCATGTGTAGATGAGGATTTACTGAATAATCAGAAGGGTAAAAGCTGTTACAATTTGTGATATACAATCAAAATGGTCTCTCTGTGTATGTGTGTTTTTTCATTTTAAGCACTGGACACTGATAATACGAAATGGGCAAATTTGCAGAATCATCATTCCCGGTGATGATGGGTGAGCCAAAACCAGTCCAGGTTAACACTCGTATCCCCGGCTGAGTTTGTAGGGCTGGCAAATAGGAAAATCAAAACAAAACATTTTTAACTGGCAAATTGCAAAAATTTGATCTGGAATCACTGAGAGAGAGAGGAACAATGAACATGGAATCCCACAATGCATTTTTTGAGAGACCATTGCAGAAGAGAACTTCACTTTAAGGGCAAGGGATGGATGAAATGAATAAAAAAATTCTGAATATGCCAAATATTGTGTATATGTGCTCTGCCAACTGTAGCTAATATTGGCTGATATTTGTGAATATTGGCTGATATTTGTAAATATGCCATTATTTAGCTTCTTCTTATTGTTACAGATAGTAACAGTTACTGTCAACAACAGACCTGAGCTAGGAACTTATTGATCAGGGCTCGAGCCTTAGACCTGGCAGAGCCAATTTGTTCCTAATTATGCCTGGATCAGCCAGTGGTGTTTAAACCAGCACAGGTCAGGCACTCTCCCCCTACCTAACACTCAGAGAAGAGAAGGAACCCTTAAACTGCATCTACTTTCTTCTGAGGAAGAAGCCTCCCCAGTAGCAGACAGGACAAGTCTTCCACCACCACTGGTCTTCTCTGATGCAAGAGTTATTAGACCTGAGTTCTCTTTCACTGTCCTATGCTGAAGATGCTGGAAGTTCCCCTCCTTGTGGTCTTCATAAGTGGAGAAGGAAGATCTCAGCAGACAGTCTCTACGTAAAAGAATAAATGGACACAAATCAGATGTCAAGAATTATAACATTCATAAACCAGTCGGAGAACACTTCAATCTCTCTGGTCACGCAATCACAGACATGAAGGTCGCTATCTTAAAACAAAAAAACTTCAAATCCAGACTCCAGCGAGAAACTGCTGAATTGGAATTCATTTGCAAATTGGATACTATTAATTTAGGCTTAAATAGAGACTGGGAGTGGCTAAGTCATTATGCAAGGTAGCCTGTTTCCTCTTGTTTTTTCCTACCCCCCCCCCCAGATGTTCTGGTTTAACTTGGATTTAAACCTGGAGAGTGGTCAGTTTAGATGAGCTATTACCAGCAGGAGAGTGAGTTTGTGTGTGTATGGGGGTGGGGGGGGATGTGAGAAAACCTTGATCTATGCAGGAAATAGCCCGACTTGATTATGTAAAGAGTTGTCACTTTGGATGGGCTAGCACCAGCAGGAGAGTGAATTTGTGTGGGGGGGTGGAGGGTGAGAAAACCTGGATTTGTGCTGGAAATGGCCCACCTGTTGATCACTTTAGATAAGCTATTACCAGCAGGACAGTGGGGTGGGAGGAGGTATTGTTTCATGATTTCTGTGTGTATATAAAGTCTGCTGCAGTTTCCACGGTAAACATCTGATGAAGTGAGCTGTAGCTCACGAAAGCTCATGCTCAAATAAATTGGTTAGTCTCTAAGGTGCCACAAGTACTCCTTTTCTTTTTGCGAATACAGACTAACACGGCTGTTCCTCTGAAATCTATCACCATAGTTACTAGGGAGAAAAGTGAAAATCTCAGCAGCTGTGGCTTTCAGAGAAGAGAATAACAGACCAGAAAGGCCAAGCATTGGAGCAGGAGTAGCGAGTGATGAGCAGAGGCAGACATTCATATTGGTAGGTTTGGCCTCTCCTTATATAAATATTCTGGAGAGAAATAGCAGTCTATTTATGAGCTATTAGATAAGAGGCAATGCACTGCTGAAAGTGTAGTTTTTTGGATGAGAGGTAGAGCTGAAGTTTTTCCCATTTCTGTATTATAGCATTCATACAAGGTTCATGCACTTGGCAACATTCAGGGCACACCCAGAGTGTTGTGTAAAAGCAGTGCACACACGGCTCCTCTCAAGGGCATGAACCTTAAAATCTCGCCCAAATAACATAAATCTTAAAAAGCCTCCCAAAACTGGGCTCGAGGCCCAAAAGCAAAAAATGCGGTAAATAAAAATTAATATATAAAAATATTAAACAAAGCCTGTGTATTCCTTTTATCTATTAAAAAATGTAATGCGCGGGGGGAGAGAAAGAATAAAGGAGAGGGTAGAAAGCTGACAGGGGCAGTCCGTTGGCAGACCAGCCTGCTTGCTTGCTTAAAGCTTTGTTCTGTCTTGTATTTGAACCGCAACAGTGTGTATCACTCCTATAGTCCACCCCAGAAGTGGCTACATTTTAGGGGTGGATGAACCAATAATTTATCTTCAAATATAACATGTAAAATTTTGGGTTGAGAGGCACTATATGAATACAAGATATTATTTTCCATGGCAAATTTATGACTGATACTCTGCTTAGAAGGGTAATGATAGTTTGCCATGTGCTGAAAGAATTTGTTCTTATTAACTCAACTACTCTTTTGTATACAGACAGTCTCAGCTTCCAGCAGATAAGAAGGGAATTTCAGTGATGACGTCTGGTTCCTTGGTACAAAATACAAAGGTGCTTTTTGGCATTATTAATATCATTGAGGTCTACCAGGACGCTCAATTCATTCAAAGGGCACATAGCGAGTTTTTACTTTTGGAAGATACAGATTTAGGTTGTGATGTTTGTGTGACAGTTTTCTATTTTCTTTGTAGAAATATATTTATGGAACAGTATTTTAAACAGGGCAAAAACTAAAAATATAGAGTCCAAAACTTGCCATGTTTGAGTTCCTTTAAAATGGTGACACGTCTTGTAAACATATTATATTTATTTTTGATAATCTTATAAATAAAACGTTGAGTGAGAAAATCCATCTATTTACCATAAATGGGCTCAGGCTCTTAACCAGCAAAGGTCTCTCTAAATAGTAGAGGTAAAGAAAGCCTGGGATTTGTCCAGTAAACTTCAAAACCTTTAACAAATAGAATGTTATTTATATACTAAAGTGTATGGTAGATGTACTTCTGTATATTGTAAATAATATTGGGTTTGCTATATCAGGCAATTGTCCAAAATACAAAAACTGTCCTTTAACTGATGCATTCTGTCATAGCCATTGATTCTTAATCTTTGGATTCTTACTCTTTGGGTTTCTAGACTAATTTCTGATCAGAGCTTGTTAGAATTTTTGTGACAAAATGTCTTTTGCTAAAACTGATATAATTTGCAAGAAAGGGTTGGTTTTGATGAGTTTCCCACTTTAAATTTTCGTTAAAAGCTTGAACTTTATCAGAATGGGACATTTTTATATTTTTGAATCAAAATATTAGTTTATTTATACTTTTAAAAATGTTAAAAAGGGATAATAACCAGCTCTACTTTTGATATCTATCCTGGGGACATGACAGCCTAAACTCAAATGTGAAAAGCCCTGAAGAAGTTTGTCTAATTTGGATCAACTCAGTTGTTTCTTTGAAATAAAATTATAATATAGGGTCAAATTCTACCACATGCACTTACATTTAATTCCTGTTGGCATTAATGGTAGTTGCACCTTCGTAACTGAGGGCAGAACTTGGCCCAATAGTATAGGTATTTAACAATAATTTTGCATCTGAAGATAAGAATATTGAAGTCAGTAGTGCCTAACTAACTGATAGTTGGAAGTGTTGATTTGTATTCTTTGTTCATGCTTCGACTACAATAATTGAATTTGCCCAGTGGAAAGACCAGTCAAATGGGAATGTCTTAAAATTGTGCAAAACTCTTGTTTTCTCACTAGGATTATGCTTATCCTCAGTATGCAGAATTTGCATTTGCTCCAGGTTATGTTTTGCATTAGCAATTGTATTGTAGTTTGCTCTCCATGCTCTGGATCTTGGATAACTTCAGGGCCTGTGGGTACCTTATTTTCTACCGCAAATATGCTGTTCAAGTTCTGAGACCCTCTTAAGCATCCGCTGAATGGTTCAGAAAGGGCTTTGGTTGCCTGGTTTGTTGCATATTCACCCAGTGTAAATTCTTCACCAGAACAGATTTAACAGGCTGCCTCCTTCTGGGTTTCACATAGAGGTTGATGCCTTTCTTCCCCCGCCCCTCCCTCTAGCCTTATTTCTCTATAGTGAACATACTTTATTTACAGCACTTTGAGTGCCACGGAATACACATTAATTAAAGAGTTAAAGAAAGGGCTGGCCTATTTTAAGAACTGTATGACCTAAGTGAACTGATCTGAGCTTTGGGGCTTCACTCCATTTCTCATTTCCATAGTAGTCTGTTAATACCAAATGCCCTGTAACCTCTATAACAGTATAGGAATTTTAATTGAACTGTCTCAACCCCCCACTTGGCAAGGCAACTCCCATCTTTTCATGTACTGTTATATATATCTTCCTACTGTATTTTCCACTCCATGCATCTGATGAAGTGGGTTTTCGCCCATAAAATCTTATGCCCAAATAAATTTGTTAGTCTCTAAAGTGCCACAAGTACTCCTCGTTGTTTTTGGTGATACAGACTAACACGGTTACCACTCTGAAACCTGTATCTAACAGTGACCCTCCCATATAAAATGTACCCTTTTCCATGCAAATATCCAATAACTTTCATTTTCTGCGAGCATTAATGTGAATAAAACTCAATGTCTAGAATGCTCACAGTCAGGAAACTCACAAAGAGTGTGAGCCTGGCTGAAGGGAATACTTTTGAATTAGGAAAAATGCTCATAGAAAAATATTGCAACATTCCCCTAACTCTAGTACAAATTGAATCAGCTCATCAGCTATTCTAACATTTCCCCATATTTCAGTGTTCCTCCATTTTCAGTGCTTTAGGTCCCATAATATTGAGTAAAGTTGTTGTTCTCCTTCATACTATCTGTAAACTATTTATTGTAATGAGTTTTATGTATTTGTACTACTTGTGAAGAGTTCCAGAAATACTAAACTGACAATTGTAGTCAAACTCAAGTCTGATAAAGCATCGGGTGCGCCTCTACAATACGGATATGAGATCAGTTTACTTGAAGTGCACAGACCATTTTCAGAACTATGAAGATACTGCTTCTAGACATTCATACACATAGTTCGCACTTATTTAACTTCTCCTGAATTACATTCACCATAATGAAGTTAACTTAAAATGTGTTTAAACTGCCAATGCACTGGGTCATTGATTTTAACAATGTTCTCACTACTACATTTAATTATTGTACAAGCTGTTATTTAAGATCACATTTCAGATGGAGGAATGTAATAATGCATTCTTAGATTGTAATAAATGAAACAACCCTCTAATGTTCTGTGAGAGACTTTAGCAAAGAAGCTTTCTATAGTAGAGAGTCAGAGAAGAGACTGAGTCAGCCATGCATGGTACACAGCAGTTTGACAATGAAGTTCAATGTAAATGACAGATACACAATACAATGGTGCCATGGACATTGTCACCAATGCATTAAACACCCATTCTGTACCATTGATTTCAAGAAGAGGGGGAACACACCAACCAAACAGTGTTGAACAGGGTAGTATTGAAAAATCCAGATCTGTCAAAGTTGTATTAAAGAACTTCAGGTCTGCCTGTACGTTGCTTGTTCCAGGCTCCCAGGAAGGATCTGTCCCTTGAGAAGGCAAAAGGAAAGTTGCAGCTGGGATGGGGTTGAGAAGGGCCCAGGCCACTTCATCGGAAGGTGGAGGATATTTGCAACATAGAGGAAGGTGAGAGCATGAGTAGAAGATTTTCCATGCAGTCTGGCAGTAAGGATCAGCTAGGAGTGGTATAGAGCAGGATTGGAAACTGCATACAATCTCCCAAATGGGACTTCCTGACTGTCCCTGTATGAAGTCTCAGCTTGTTCTTCCCACCAGTCTCCCAAGAGATCTTTTCATTTAGCCAGTCACAAAGTCCTTCAAAAACCATCCTCATAGCCTACAATGACAAAAAAAAAAAAAACATTTAACATTAAAAAAAAGCATTTTGAGAAGGAGAAAATGCTCAATCTTGCTGAAGTAGGGATCATACTTAGCCCTTTCTGTTTCCCTGGACTTAGACTAAAAACATTCCTCCCTCCCCAGACTGCTTCATTTGAGGGCAACAAATCAGCAACCCAACCCATCAAGGCTGCATATGGTTCTGGAACTGAATTCAGAAAGCCAGCAAAATGGATTGGAAACTGTATCAAAAGGACTAAAGTGCATTCAGTGGGCCATAGACAAACATATGACTAAGTCATATTGCCAAGACAAGGGTAATATTTTGGGACTATCAAGCTGACTGCGACACCTCAGTGCTGTAACAATGCACTTTGGTGCTGACAGATACATCTCAGGACTTTAAAATATCTCCATTCGTGATGGATGCTCTTTGTACAGCATGGCGCCCACTCATTCAAGCAGGTGCCAGCTTAGAACCAAACAGATGGAGTACTGGACCAGCAACAAATTAAGGCTTCTTTCAAAGGGCTCCAGTATCTTAATGTAAATGTGAAGGAGGTCTAGAAAGAGGGAGGGATGAGGGGAGAGGAGGATAATTGTACTGTGCAGAGCAGCTACCTGGGAGAGAGGGGCAAATGACTAGCTGGGTAACTGGGCTATGTATTGAGGATTTCCTGTTTTCATCCTGCAGAGCAGTTAAAGAGGAGGTCTGAGGCTGTTACTGTGGACTGTTCAGTGATTTCTGCAGACTAGAGTTGGGCACAAATGTCTCAGTTTTAAAAATTTCGACTACTTGTTTTTGCAGAAGTTGTTTGTGATTCCTCCCCCCACCCCTTGTTGTGTGGCCAGCTTATATAGTTGCTGAGGGTTTCATTTTTAATTAAAAATTTCAAAGAAAAATGTTCATGAAAATTTTCAAACATTTTCCCTGTGCATTTTTTTGACCAGTTTTTTTGACCAGACCCACTGACTCTATCCTTCCTCACAGAGTGCTAGTTTTCAGACCTTCCACTGCGTCTTCGGAAACCCCCCTAACCTATGGAGAAATTTCCATCAGATTGGCCCTTCTGGGGAAGGGCAGCCAATCAGAACTGCTCCTCGTGCTGCGGGACATTCTCGTCTCTCAGCACAGGGAGCAGGAGGCAATTCTTGGCCCTGCCTCCTAGCTGGTGGGTGGGAACCTGTGCTGAGGGGTAGCTTGAAGGCAGCCACTCCTACTAGCTCTGAAACTGCTACTCAGGCTTCTAGTGCTGCTTCCTCTCACAGCAACGGAGTTGGGTGGTGGAGAAGTGCAGTGATCCTCCCAGCTCTGCTGGCTGTACTTCATCCTTGAAATTGGGAGGTCAAATGGTAAATACCCATTTCTGCCATGTCCCCTTGCCCTCAGGCTTGAGCAGGGAACAGTCCTTATTATGCTGCTACAACCCTTCTAGCCTCCTGGGATCTAAAGGTTAGAAGGAGGAGTTGTTTTTTACACAATGAAATGTTTGGGGACAGTTGCAATAGAAATGATTTGGGGAGTTAGTTTTTGAAGTGAAATTGGTTGGGGGGAAGAGTTGATGCTTTTTTGTTTTTCATTCTGCAGTGAGCTTGGTTTGTGTCTTTATTTAAATTTTTATTTTTGAGGGGATTTTTTGCATGAAGTTGATTGGTTTTTTTGCAATAGAGTTGTGAGATGAGTGGTTTATTTTTGCAATGGAGTTGGTTTGGATTTTTATTTATTTTTATTTTATTTTTCAGTGGAGTTGGTTTGTGTTTTTTATGCAACAGGATTTGATAGGGATTTTTCCCCTCCCTCCATGAATTCGCTTGGCTGCCTTTTTGGTTTTTTAGAGTAACAGCCATGTTAGTCTATATTCGCAAAAAGAAAAGGAGTACTTGTGGCACCTTAGAGACTAACCAATTTATTTGAGCATAAGCTTTCGTGAGCTACATCCAATGAAGTGAGCTGTAGCTCACAAAAACTTATGCTCAAATAAATTGGTTAATCTCTAAAGTGCCACAAGTACTCCTTTTCTTTTTGGTTTTTGTTTTGCAGCAAACCTGGTTTGATGGGACTGCTTTGAAATACTGATGTTGCAGTGGGGGTGGGGGGGGAATGATGTAATGTTTTGAAAGGGGAGATGCTCAAATGTCTTACAATCTCCTCCCTTGAATTAGCTCCCATTCTCGGTATCTCAAGGCAAATGTATTCAAATTTATGCAGATTTGATATAATCCCCAAAGCTCTAAAATTCAGAATTTCTAATTCTGAAAATTCTAAAGGCTTGTTTTGTCTCTGTCAATGTTGACACGTATGTGCTACATCACCCTTGGCACGAGAGAATGGTGTGTGGTTCTAAATAGCCCTAGATCCACATAGACTGTATTCCTCCCTTAGTCCGTCTTTCTATACTGAGGTGCAGGGAGTCCCCCAACAAAGCACAAAGTTATGGCCTTGACCCTGTTTTCCCAAGAAGCAGTGTAGGGGAAGGAACAAAGCTGTGTTGACGCTCATAAGAACACAATGAGACTGATCTCTGATTCACACATTTGGGGCTAGTTTTGCCCCCAGGTGGCCTTTTAAAGGTTAATTTAATCATAAAATATATACTTGAAAGAGATGTTTAGGTGGTTTGTATATAGGGTATTCTTTTTTACCTAATTCCATCCCCACTGCCACATACACACAGTGAAAAATATCTTCAACTGGAGCTTTTGGATGGGCAGCCCATCTCCGCCTTAAATTATGAAGAAATTAAAATTGAGAGCAAGGGGCTGTCTGTCCCACAGAGTTTTTTTGTTTTTGCTTTTAATATTTCTATTGTACTGGGAAGAATGATACAGCATATGTATCATAGAGCCTCTTTGAATGTCTAGATTACAGTAATATCATAAAGACAGAAGGAATCAATGCTGTCATAACTGTGCATGATTCCTTTCAAAAATGTAAGGGTGAGGCTGACTGGTTTAGTGTAACTGGTTTTAGGCTCTTTTGAAATGCCAGGCATTGCTGAAGAATAACTATTTCTTACACTGCATGCAGTGAGAAGCATTTTTAAAGACTGCTGCCTATAATTAAGCATCGAGTCTTAGAAAATACTTTGAGAGCCAAAATGATTTAATCTGTATGACTCATTTTACAGAATATCCGTTCCACCTGAGCCCCAAAATGACCTTTTATGTCTATATTTTTCAGGAAGTGTCATCCCACATATTTAACTCACCTGTATTTATTAACCTAAATTTAATCTAACTGAGGATACAATTTGGCCCACCGTGCTTAAGTTTTTCATAAAGATTTTCCATTTTTCTTCAATGAATTTTATCCTAGCCAAATCCTGCAGTCTTCACTCAGCGAAAACAATCAAAGCAAAACAAGTCAAAACAAAGCAAAAGCCATGTCCATCCTTCTTACCAGGCAAATCTCCCATTGACTTCATTGATTTCTGATGGTATTGTAGGTTTCAGAGGAACAGCCGTGTTAGTCTGTATTCGCAAAAAGAAAAGGAGTACTTGTGGCACCTTAGAGACTAACCAATTTATTTGAGCATGAGCTTTCGTGAGCTACAGCTCACTTTCAGAGTTTGTGGTTTTTGTTTTTCTGTCTTTTGTTTTTGTACAAAATGCTGTCCAGAGTGTGTGTGTGATTTAAATTAGAACATCAATTCAAAATACCAAATCATTTTTAGTGGAAGAATATCTTAATTTGCATCAATAGAAACTTTGTTTTCACAGTTTAAGTTAATTACACTGAATGATTATCTAATTACATGTGTGTTTGTTTGGTTACGCTGTGTGGGTGTGAGGCCTGGAGAGAGAGTGCTTGCTATACTAACTTTAACAAAGAAATAGTTACTGAAAGAAACTAAAATGCTCTCTGCAAATCATTTCTGCTGGTTTGTAGTTTTGATCTTAATACAAGTTATCTCTCACCAGTCACCTCCACATATCTCTCATCCTGTTTAATAGGACTGGTGATTTAAAAAATATTGCACAATATTTTATTACCACAGGTAGACTATTCTAGTGTGGACTATTAATAACTCTGATTGTCAAAGGTCCTCCTTAGTAGTTACACTGCTATATGAATCCATATGTCAATAGTCTTTTATGTAACAAGACTCTGTTGTGATCAGTTGATCATACATATTTTTCAACTTCAAATGAACTTTTTAATGAAAAGTATTCATTATTTTTTCTGCTGTTTGTTTTGAGTATATTAATTATGAAAAATAAAAAATAAGGAAAGCAGCAAGTGTTCTCTCATGTATTCTCCAAAAAAAATCTTGAAATTTTACCAGATTGTTTTGTTTCTGCTATTTCATACTGTGCATTTCATAAAGTAAATATTCTGTTTTCTTGGGAGCTGTTATGATATGATGGGGAAAGCATATTGCAGCCTCTCCTTACTGGTCCATGATTGACTTTTCATGGAATCAACGGTAGCTATTACCTAAGTGGGTTCCTTTGTGATATTGAAGCTAAGGATAAGTGGCAAAGGAAGTGGTCTTTCTGATTCCACTTTCTAGTGGATTTCTTTGGCAAAGTATATTTTAGGGACTATATCTCTTTACAGGATTTTTTTTTTAGGGGATGGAGGAAGCATTGATTTGATAAATATGAACATCTAGATGGTTATTTCTCTCTCTCTCTCTCTCACACACTGTTTTTAGATATTTGGGCTTGCAAAGAAGGATTTTCCCAAATAGTACAGCCACATAAACCCAAACAAATGTCTGTATAATGTTAGCCAATTTATCTGCATATTAAATCTGTAAGAAAACAGGGGCCCATTTGATTATAAATCAAAGAAACCATATTGCCAACCCCATGTGTTAAAAAATCATGAGTTATCCTCACAAATAATCATGAGACTGGCTTAAAATCATGAGTGTAAAAAATAATAAATTTGAGTTATTTTATATGAAACTTAATGATTTATATGAGACTTAATGGTTTAGGTGTTAAGGATTCACATTCTCAAGCATTTCTTTGCAGTCATGACAGGTAGAAATGTACTTCTTTTTTAATTAGAGCTGAGGTTCTCACACAATCCAGTGACTCCGGGAGCTGGAGATATATGAAAAATCCTAAATAATGTGAGACTCAAGATAAAATTGTGAGAGTTGGCAATAATGGAAAAGATCTATGTGATAGTGTAGTTCATTGCCCTGGCGATAAAGGATATGATTTCCATCATATACATATGTTAGAGGATATAGTGAGTATTAAACTGCAAACAGATATTGTATTACACTAGATTAGTTTGATATATCAACCATCATTGCTGTGTTTCTAGTTTTAAATCAAGTTAGTATTTCTTCTAGTGGAGGAAAAGAAATGAACTTAGTTAGATTTCTTCTGGTTGTTAACTGTAAAGTAGAAAAAACTACAGGAGTTCTGGGGTGAAATCCTGGCCCCACTGAAATCAATGGCTAAACTCCAACTGACTTCCAAGGGGTAAAGATTTCACCTCTGCAGTCCAACAAAGTCAGTTCTAGAAATAGCTCAGTCCTCACTGCTAGGTGTCACTGTTGTCCCAAGAGACATTTCCATCACAAGACCAGTGGGACTGTGCATGATTTGAATTGCTAAAGTAAGAGAACATGAGGAGGACACTTTTCCAGATCTTTAATTTTCCTGTATTAAAATAAGCCTGAACAAACAACCTCCCAGCCCCACTTCCTAACAGTTTATAAAGGATAATGTAGCAAAAAGTGTTACCTATATCCTCTCTCTGCTTTTTTTGTATGAAAGACAAACTTGCAACTTGCACTAAAAGTTAAAAAAACAACTTTAAAGTTTTTGAGCATTATTGTTTGTATATTTCAAATCCAAAGAAAGGATTATAAACAGTTTAAAAGCGTTAACATTTTAACATTATTCATCAGAGGAACTTCTGAATACCCAGATGATTATGAGAATGGACAAGGTTCTATTTCATTTCAGAAAGCTTCCTGAACCTTCTAATTTTTTTCCTCATGTATTGATGTTTGGTGCATATGAAAGGATTTCTCAAGAGGTTTTTCCAAGGGTTTCACAGGAAGTAAAGCAGATTGGGTGAAGTAAGAATACTGACTTAAGTTATTTCTGTATTTTGGTGGTAGGAAACTGACTTCTGCATTATCTCACAAACACATAGAAAACATAAAAAGGAAAAATTATGCAGAAAAACATAAATTATGTAGATGATGGAAAGCCTATGCAAAACATGATATGTGCACATAATAGCATATTTCCCTTGGGTCTAATTGCATCCTTTGGGTACCTTTTGAAGCATCTGAATATTCAGAAGAAAGCAAATGTATTGAAATTTTAAAATATCACAAAAATAAGGTTGATAAAATGATTTATGCTGTAATGGAAAATCACTGTTCAGCCATTTTGTTAAACTCGACCAAAGACTAAAATGTAATAAACTGGAACAGCCAGTACTATATGGCATATGATTCATGGTTCCAGACTCCAAACCTTCAACGACATTTCTTCTCCAGCTTCAATACTCTTGCAGGATGCCATGGTCTTAGTACAATAGCATAACCTTTGCAATTAGGACTGTGGGTCTAAATTTGTGTGTAATAAATGGTATTCAGCAATTTATTTTCTGTTCAGTAGTTCAGGTTTAGTTAAGGCATGGAAGCATGGAGACCACCGCTTTGCATAGTTCTAAGTGGACATGGTGGATGAGATCTGGTGTCGGAAGTCCTTATAATAATATCTAGTTTCCTACTGAAACTTCTCTGGAATCCTGTGGAGCAAATTGACAGCTACTTCTTTGTATTAAGAAGTGGGTAATCTTCAGTTAATCAAAATGCCTCTAGACCAATTACAGCTGCTGTCAGTGATCTCCTCCTCATTGGGATGAATATGTAAGCATACAGGAAACTTATGACCAATTACCAAAATCTAAATATATTAATCTGTCTTTGAAAAGACTTTGCTGCTTTGAACTCCTGAGTCAGAAGGTAAAGTAAAACAATCAGGAATTCTTGCTGCGCTTCATTTTAACATTTTTCTAGAGTCAGGAGGTTATCATAGTTGTTCTTCATTAAATGCTGTTTCATCAAAGGCAGAGTCAAATGCCCTAACCACATCTGATTGGGTTTACTTTCAGAGTCAAGAGGTGTTTTTATCATCTCTCTGATGTTACTAACTGGGGAATACAGATTATCCATTTTAAAATGTATCTATTGGTTTGAGAATCAGGCAATTACTTTCAGTGATTTGGATCTGCATATAGATTATGTAATTTCAACTCAAGCTTTGGAGAACAAGCCAATTTGAAGACTGAGCTATCAGTATGTTTGAGTTCTCCCAATAAAAATCTGGAGAGAAGCTCAGGTCATTGGTCAGTATGCCAAACTAACTGTATCAAATTCTCAAGCATTGTTGATCTGCTATGGCTATGGTTAAGGATATGATTTAGACACAGAGGTCACAGCAATCACGGATTCTGTGACTTTATTGGACTTCTGTGACTTCTTCAGCTTCAGCTGTCACAGGCTGAAGCCTGGGCTGGAGCCAGAGCTGTGCACTCCTCCCACTGCTGCTGCTGGGGCTGGAACCAGGATTGTGCACCCTCCCTTGTGGCTTCGGACGGGACTGCAGCTGGGGCTATGTGCCCATGGCCAGGGCTGGAGCTGGGATCATACGGCTTTTGCTGGGGCTGGAGCACTTCCTGTTTAATAGCTCCCCAGTTATTCTGCTGAAAATCCTTGGTATTCTCTGTGGAGATCTCTTACTCTGTCATTGTGTCATTTTTCCTTTTGTTTCTCCATAAGAACCTCCATGCAATCAGATAGAATAATATCAAGCAGGTAAACTGAGGCACACAATATTCATTAAAATCATACAGAAATCTCCCATGTTCTGCACACCTACAAATCCTGATCTTTCTCTTACTGTGTGTGTGTGACACAAATAAGAGATTTTCAGAATACATATGTATGTATGTATTTAAATGCTAGGCATTTGAAAATATAGGCTTAAAGGTGCCTGTGTGTGTGTGTGTGTCTGTGTAATATACTGAAAATCTCTTATTTCTGATACATTGTAGGCTGTGCTGCCCTGTCTTTGGTTATCTTTGATCATCAGTGAAGCAAGTGAGGATTGTTTTGTTATTTTGATTTCCAAAGGATTTGAGATCCAGTGATCTCCTGAATGTGCTGTCGGGCCAATGGCCATTTGTAAGAGAAATGATGATTGCTTATCAGTATGAAGAAAAAGAGTTTTTTGTCAAATCTGAAGTTGTCTGCTTTTTATAAAAAATATATATTTTCCTTGCCTGGCAAAGTTGCAAGGCTGATAACAGCAGGCAAAGAAAACAAAAAACCCAAGATGATTTAAAAAATAACAATATCATAGGCCACAGATTAATCTGATACTCTTCAAAGCAACAGTTTTTTTTTCTACAGGGGTGGGTGCGGGGGAATGATAGTTGAAGGGAACAAACTGGTTTGTGATAAATTCATTAAAGTTTATAGGAGTTGGCTTTCTTTAACGGATAGTAGAAGATGCAATCCACTTCATTATGTACTTTCTTTAACCATCTCCTTGGGGTGAAATGCACTGTTGGGTGAAATTCAGAGAGCCCTGAGTGGGACATAGGCCTTGTGCAAGTGCTCTGCATGTGTTAATTTTGTCCACAGGACAAAAATATCAGTCTGCTTGCAATTTTTGGCTCCTAGAGTGGCCTAGGACTGGATTAACTGGTGATTCAGGTCAGAAATGAGGTGCAATGTCACAGTTGCATGGGGATATTTGTACAGCACCTGCACCCATGTTATAGTACTAGGCTCCTGTTAGTACTCTCGTTGATATTCAACATATCTATTATGGTAGTGCATAAAAGTCACAACCAGGTTGAGCCTAGTTGTACTAGGTGTTGTACAAACATACAAAAAGCTACAATCCCTATCCCAAAGAGCCAAGTACCAACAGACCCATTTACTTTAAATATGCACTAAATAGATATGGCTGAGGGTATATAACACCATCTTCTGTGCACAGCAACACCCTCCCCCTCCATTTTAAAGACTATACTTCTCTGTGTATATTTCTGAGTTATAGAAATATGAAGTGTTAGTAAGAGTTTTCAGATACTTTTTACTGCTTGTAGAGCTCAGTTGTACATGCCTTTTAAAATGAAATGTGTCAGGGCACTAGTCTTTAATATAGACCAATTTGGGGGGATTTATTTTTTCCTTTTTGAACTAACAAATAAAACCCAAAGCATTGAAAAGTGGCTAGAGGGTGTGTGTGTGTGTGGGTGGGTGGTTTCAGTGCATACAGTATTGTATATTGAATGCTCTCATAAGGTATAAGGCTAATAGTCAGTGCATTAAACTGTAATGGCTCTCCCAATACACCCAATGGAGAAACCCTGAGCTATCTGTAAAACTGGTGTGAGCCTAGCTCATGGTCCCCTATCGTTGGAGCACACGTAGTACATTTTCAATCAGAGTAAGATCTTTTCATTTAAACCTCTCCTGAAAATGCATTTCTTCCTTGATGTTCGAAGAAGTGAGTCAATAATAATCAGTATAATGAAAACAAACAAGCAAATCCTTCTAATTTAGCGATCTAGCTGTTTACATACACACCTAAAATGAGCAACCAGCTGATCGTGTTACCCTTCTCCTTCCTCAAACATTTACCCTCACCTCTTTTTAATTTTTTAAAAATTTTTGTGTATGTGTGTGTGTGCGTGCTGGCATTATGTGAGATCTAAAATTAGGCTGCAAGCTTTTCAGGTCAGGATCCATGTCTTCCTATTTATTTCATAAAGCTCTCAGCATATTTCTGGCCATTGTAAAAATTAACAATGTCAATGAGGAGAAGGGCAGTTGGAATAAGCTATGTACAGCTGACCTTCCGCTGTTTCCTTAAATCTTAAAACTCCCTAAGGGTAAAAAAATGTAATAGTGGAGTGAGGAGCAGGGACTTGTCTTTGTTTCTTCCAGAACTCTAAAATATACAGTCTCACAAATGACTGTGCAATGGGGAACATGAGCTCTGGGTAAAGAAGGAAGAGGATTTGGAGCATTATTATTATTATTTAATTTTATTATTTTGGGAAGAGTGAGTGCTCAAATCATTATTTAGTTTTCCACTCTTGGCCTCTTCATAATTGAACCAGTATGTTTCTCTCTGGCGGAAGTCACTAAAGGGTAGGGGAAACTGGGGCTGTGTGAAGAGTGGGAACAGAAGGGAGTGGTATTGCTGAGTTTAAACACCTTTCTTTCATGGAGCATCCAAATGTCCAACCATCTGTTGGACTGTGAATTAATTGTAATTATTAATATGAGTGATGTCCTGAGTTTCTTGGCAAGAATATGGGGCTTCAGGGAATGTTCTGGAGCAAGTAAAAAGAAAAAAAATGGACACTCTGTTGCTAGGGCTAAATTTGGCTAGCTGGCTCCCTCATTTTCAGTGCCAAGCCATTCTCAATGGAAAGATAAGAGCATACTGGGTTTTCACATAAGCTTCCAATGAGGTCACACTGGCTTTATCTCAAAAAAGCATGGTTAGCAGAAGAATGTTGTGTGCAGTTAGAAAATATATAACTTAAACAAATGTGATCTCTCCCAAACCCTTGCCAGTCCCGTCCATAAATCAAGGAATTTCAACATTAACGTGGAGGCATTATCTTTTAACAACTTTATTGGGGGGCCATCACTGAAAACCACATGGATATAATAATGTGTAAAAATAACTAGATGCACTGGGGTATTATGCATAGAGTTTAGCCCTGGCCTTGCATTATATGGCTCTTGTTGAGTTAAAATGGACCATCAGGGTAGGTTGTATTTGTAGATTAATTAGGAGTTAATAAGCACTAATAAACTCCCACTTCCACAAAAGGAGGTGGCATAATGTACACACTACCATCCTTCAAGCCAGGGATAGTGTAAAAGCCTGATCCTACAGTCCTTATGTGTGCCAAACTCAGTAGGAGTAAGGACTGCAACATTCTGATAAATTCAACATCAACTCTCATGCACTACTCTGCACTCCATATTGCATCAAATAGTCAGTATTCAACAAAATAGAGATGATGATAATTCAGGACCATTATTAGGTACTTATATTTTTATACCTTCTCAAGTGTACATGATGCTTTTCTGAATTTATAAACCTAGATTAATCCCTACCTCTAAGGGACGCTTTCCTAGCACCCAGTGGAGAAAATGCTAGACTTTATAGAGTCAATTTATTGCAGGGCCTTCCTTGACCTTCCTTTCCATTTCTTCATGTTGCCACAGATGCCTCCTTGTCCTCATCTGGGGCTCCACCCAATGCCTGTCAAGGCTTTGAAAATATTTCCATTAATTTTAATGGGTATTGGATCAAGTTGTTGGAGATATTCCTAATACCTTTGGGACTTCTGCATCTCCTGGCAAATGGCCTATTGTTGAAATCTTCTTAACAACGTTTTCTTACTTAGGGATTATGTCCCCATTGTACCCTTCATACTTGGACCAAATTCATTCTTGTGTAAGCAGGGTCTGAATGAGCTCTCCCATGACATCTAACAATGCACTGGGGGAAAAAGACTTCAGGAGCAGACCATAGACTCACCTACTTTGCCTAGGTGTTCAGCAGACAGACCTGCTTTGCCAAAGTGATCAATTTTGACTGGTGTTGGGTTACAACTCACTTTAGTATTGAATGCAGGGGTAATGAAATGTTGTTAATCTTATTGTATGAGTAAAGGGCAGCAGAACTGTACTTAGTATGCCCTGATGGGAGGTGTCACCCTAAACTGAACTTCATCTGCTAAGCAGAGGGTAAGGATGCCAATGCCAGTGGGAAAGAGCAGGGGGTGGGAACAGGTGTTTGTACCTGATGGTGTATACTCTGCCGAAAGACTCCTGGACACTATTTGACTCTCCAATGTTTGAAGTGTTAAAGATGACTGGACTCAACTGAGAATCATTGTTTCTCTTCCATGATTGCTAGAGCTGAAACCGTGGATGAGCAGGTCTAGTGGCTAAGCCTGAGACCTGGTATGGAGACAATGTTGTAGTGAAAGCCAATGAAGAGACAGCAGCACAGAGGATCTCTGTTACCCAGTGAAATCACTAAGAGCTGGGCTAAGTGGGAGAAACCTCAGGACATGGCATTGCAGAAGTGGCAACAAGTGGCGAGTGGCGGCAGAGAGAACACCTGTAGCAAGCCGCGAACAGCAGCACTGGTGAACAGCAGCAAAGACAACAGGGACAGCAGCAGCGAGGCATTTACAGGGGTGTTGGCAACAGTGGAAGCATTGTTTGACACCTTCAGGGGTGGGGTGTGGACCCATGTGAATGCACATCTGAACTCTGGGGTGCAGTGGAGGGAAAGGGAAGTGGCATGTTAGAGGGACGTTTGCTTGGACTTTCACACCCCTAGGTGACAAAATGAGGCAAAGAACGCTGCCCAACATACTGCGGGGTGGGTATTTGCTTATGGTTCCATGCTTTTGAATGTGGTTGTCTTGGGTTCCCTTTCTCTTTTTAATAAAAGTGTTCTTTTATTATACATAGATTCAATGCTTGCGAATGGGGAAGTATTGCTTCTTATAGGCATCCGGGATGGTGTCTCATTTCCCCAGATTGTTAAGAGGAGCCCCTAGATATTGAACCTGGCTTTTGGTGCTGCTGACTCCACCTGGCAGAAGGGTTACATGTGGAATAACTCAGTTTGAGTCATCGAGCAAGTCAGTGTCTTAGTTAGCAATAGGATCTAGGTCTCCTGAGTCCCAGTCTGATGTCCAAATCAATTGGATCTTTGTAGCCTATCTCATTCTAATGTAACTGTTAATTTGAGTACAAGTGGAGGTTGCTAAAATATGATAATCTTGCATACCAGGATTTGAACAAGAGAAAACTACATATCTTAGCAACCTTCATTTATATTTAAAGGAGGGGACTGTGGAATGGGGTGGCACGCACCTCTTGTGAGCACCTTGTGGTTGAGTGCGCGTGCCTGCACTCTCTCAGTTTGTGGTGGGTTTCTCAGGTGGGTTTTCAGTGACTCAGCCCTCTGGCCGAGTCTACACACACACAGTCTGTAAGTGAAACAGATAAGCAGTCCAGCAGGGACGTATCCCAGTACCCCTCTGATGGTATCTCTGTAGCCCTTCCCAGGCTCAGTCTTTACATAGTCCTGACCCCTAAGGTCTTCAGCCGGGTCACAGACTGTATGTATGATTTTGCATTGATCTTTCTGAGTTTGTTCAGTAATGATGACAGCTTTGGTTTATTTTTTCCTCTATTTTTGGGAAGGTTTAAATTGTGAGTATACCTCTTCTCCCATTAATTTTTGCTGAGGTGCACACACAGTTCTTCCTGGCAGATAACGAAGCCTACATTTTGTAAATGATAAGGGTAGCTGAATTTGCAAGCAAGCTATATGTGAAAAACTGTCACTTTTATGACTTCATGGCAGTGATTACAACCTTGTCACATGTTGCTATAGCTACCCCATGAATCTGGGAAGCATGAACTCCAAAAAGCTGGGAGTAAAAAGTACTTCCATCTTAAGAGTATATATGCTGTTTGCATTTCTAACGTGTCCTGGTTGAATGTTGTTGTTATGTACCTTCACAACTTCTGGACCTGTGGTTGCTAAGGAGATCTGCTGATGAAAAGCACAATGTAAGAGCTAGGTAGTATTTTTTAATGTATTTTTTAAGGGGCATGGCTGGAGGAAAGACGCTATTGCTAGAGTTATCCCCTACTCTCTGCTTATCCCCAGCTGCCATGTTGACTTCTTGGGGATGCTGGCAAGATGCCATAATTTGTGGCTGTAGTTTGGTGCCCAGTGCAGGCTACCTTTGCGTGCCCCTTCTCAAGCTGCTCTGAACACAATGTTATAGGCCTCATGCACATGCATGTTTTTAATGTATACCATGCAGTTTGCATTACCTTGCAAGTATACTATGTTCCCTGTATTATTTGCCAGTACAGCTGTGTTTTGTATTTAAATGCAAACTCACATCAAATGGAGTTATTCACTAAAATGTTATTTGCCCAGCACTAGTTGGGTCCCATTTTATCAAACAGCTACAATAATGAACTAGAAGAGGGAATAAAGGATTAAAATTCAAAGAGGGATTAAAATTCAAAATGATCGGGACAAACTGGAGAAAGGGTCTGAAGTAAATCGGATGAAATTCAGTAAGGACAAATGCAGAGCACTCCATTTAGGAAAGAACAATCAGTTGCACACATACAAAATGGGAAATGACTGCCTAGGAAGGACTACTGCTGAAAGGGATCTGGGAGTCATTGTGGACCACAAGCTAAATATGAGTCAACAGTGTAATGCTGTTGCAAAAAACCCAAACATTATTCTGGGATGTATGAGCAGGAGTGTTGTAAGCAAGACACGAGAAGTAATTCTTCTGCTCTACTCTGTGCTGATTAGGCCTCAACTGGAGTATTGTGTCCAGTTCTGGGCACCACATTTCAGGAATGATGTGGACAAATTTGAGAGAGTCCAGAGAAGAACAACAAAAATGATTAAAGGTCAAGAAAACATGACCTATGAGGGAAGATTGAAAAAATTGAGTTTCTTTAGTCTGGAAAAGAGAAGTCTGAGAGGGGACATAACAGTTTTCAAGTATGTAAAAGGTTGCTACAAGGAGGAGGGAGAAAAAGTGTTGTTCTTAACCTCTGAGGATAGGACAAGAAGCAATGGGCTTACATTGCAGCAAGGGAGGTTGTGGAATCTCCATCACTGGGGATTTTTAAAAGCAGATTGGACAAACACCTGTTAGGAATGGTCTTGATAATTAGTCCTGCCATGAGTGTGGGGGACTGGACTAGATGACCTCTCAAGGTCCCTTCCTGTCCTGTGAGTCTATAAACAAAATATTAGCAAAACTCACAGAAGATATGAAATTGAGAGAGGTTCTAAATACTAATGAGGGCAGTAAATAAATACAAAAGAACCTAGAGATCTTAGAAGAACAATTAAAAGAAACAAATGGGGAAAATGCAAGTGACTCCATCTGGTGAAAAATCATTCAAAATACCATTTCTCAGAGAGGAACCTGAAAAACAGTAATGCTGAAGGTTTGGTGATAGTGACAACAACACGATGAGTTTGCAATGTAGAAGGGTACCAGAAACTTAGATGGTTGTGTGATGCATATCAGATGCGTCATATTATAATGCTGGGAGGTATGGTAATAGTCCCTCTCTAAATCAAATATTCCGGGCAGCAGAAGAATATTGACAAATTGGAAGTTGTTCAGAGAAGGGAAACAAAAAGGATTATGGATGAGGAGGCTGGGGACTGTCTTCTGAGGAAAGATAAGAATGATATCTAACTAAATGAAGAAGGAAAGGAAATGATAAGTCTTCAAATATTTGAAGGAAAGAGTAATTATTTGTGTCTGGAGTGGGGAGACAATTATAACTAGGAGTAATGGGATGAAATTAAGAAAGGACACACTTTGGTTGATCGTCAAGAACAACTTCCAGACAATGAAATCTATTAAGATGTGAAATAGTCTCTCAAGGGAGTCTATTGCTTGTGCTATTTAAAACTAAGCCCCAACTTTTTGACCCATTAAAAAGCTAGACTAGACAAAGCACTGTAAAATCTGTTTGTAGAGAACAAATCCTCCATTGAGAGTGTGGTGGTCGAGATGATCTAATAGGTATTTTCTCTCTCTAATTTATGATTCTGTGCTGGAAAGGATGCAAGATGCAATTTTTGATGTTTCCTACACACAAATGTATAACTGACCTGATTAAAGAAGTCTTACAGTATTTCTCACTAAAAAAGGTTGCTGTCACCTTTGTCCAGTGCTGCTTTGTAGAAGAAAGTAAAAAGGGCTGGTAGGAGGAGGAAGAATTGTTAGAGAATATTGAAAACTTACTGAATAATGTAAGGAAAATAGAAAAAATTAAAATGACATATAGATCTTATACCACGTGCAATTACAGGGAAAGAGAGAAATACACACTGAATATATTTATTTATATTCCAAGCCAATAAAACAGAAAGGCTTCTAGTCTGGTAAACCAGTGGTACATATTACAGGGACTGAGAAATCCACAGTGCATCAATGCCTATATGTGGAAGATTAATGCAAAATTAAAAGATCCCTTTTTAGCCTCACCACCCACCCATCTGCTGACCAACCTCATCTGCTACTGTTTCAGCAAGCACTACGGCTCCATGCTTAGTAGAGGGATGGGTATTATTAATCAGATACAATAGGAGATGATGAACATTCATGGCCCTGCAGAGTCTGGTGTTGCTGGTGTCTGCAGTGAAGATTGTGGGGAGAAGGCTGTTTGCTGCTGGTCAGAAATTCTACCAAAAACAAAAACAAAACAAAAAACCCGCCAGTGTTTTTGTGACACTCCTAGGAAGCAAAAATTCCGTAGCTTTGCACAGCCCTGCTCCCAGTATTATTCTTTGTGATTAGGCTAATGAGCCCTGACTCTTCCAGGTATAGTATGCTGTGATACCCACAGGGCTTGGGATCTTTATCAGACAATTAGGTCTCTCCCTCTGTGCAAGCATTTTATAATAAAAAATAAGTAGCCATAATACAGCTTTGAAGCTGGTCAGCATAGCCATTAGCCTGCACAGTTCTTGAGTTAAACTACATTTGCTTATACAGACTTGTTTGCAGTACATTTGCTTGGTAATGAATGTAAATGTTTTATTAAAGTAAATGTTTAGATTTCTTGAATACATTTTGATTTTGTTAACTTCAAAAGCTGGATACATTAAGGTTATATTTATTTGGATCTGGGCAACATACTGTACCCATACTGTATGGTTTCATCTCAATTCAAACTAAATACAGTGGTTGCCATTCAAAAGTCAGCAGCTAACAAAGGTTAATGCAGAGTGGTATCTGAGCTCGCACAGTTATTGCCGTCTACTTAAAACATTTATATGTAATATATATAAAGATGAATACCACTGTATTTTGCAGTTTTTTTAAAAAAAATCCTCCAGAATAATTCTGAATCTTTTTGAAGATTTTAATCTGGTTTAGCAATATTTTTCTTTTGGTTTCCTCTGTCCTGGGACCGGCTGGCCTGGCCTGTTCTGTCCTGGTGATATATAGTGCAGTTGGCACACACAATAAGCACCTACTTCGCCAAGCGTGGAATGTAGTTGATCAAGTCTCATCCCTCCAATATTTTTTATAATCCCTTACTCTCTGCTACATTCATAGAGAGCACTTTAGGGCTCATCTGTCAAAAGCATCAAAATGACTTGGTTAACTATTAGCTTTTATTTATTCTTTTTTTAAAACCAGTTCCTGACCCAAATTCCCATTTGTCAAAGATAAGTCCCCTTTCGGTTACAAAGCCAGAATGAACAGATATCCTGCACTGTATCCTATAAACAAACAAACTTGGGCCTTGCCAAATGAAACTAGGCAGCAAATTCCAGAGCTGAGAGGCTTCCACCAACAAAGGTGTTTCTGGAAAGGATAAATGCTGGGTGTTCTCTGTAATTAAATTCACAATGTGCATGGAAACTTTGGGCTACCAGAAGTACCTTGGACCCATACTGCTCCTAGTTGGAAACAAGGGTTCCATTACTGAAGAGAATTCTTTGCCTTTCTTGGGGTAGTCAGGGTACTGGCTTTTCTTGAATAAGCATTTTTATACATCTCTTGACATTGATAATCTCATTAATTATCACCTGGTGTCTAATTTCCTGGTTGTTTTTTGGTGGGGGTGGAGGGTTATAGAGAAGGTGATTTCAAAACAAGTCTGCAAAAGTCCTCATATTTCCTTGATCCTTGCCAATCTGGTTTTAGAACTGCCTGTAAGGACCCTGTCCTGTTTTCCTGACTGATGAACTGCTGCCAACAGAAAAAAATTCAGGTGCTCGCCTGATTCTCTTTGATCTACCAGCCACCTTTGAGAGCATTGACCACAAAGTTTTGGAATAGCCTTCCGAGGGAAGTAGTGGGGGCAAAAGATCTATCTTGCTTTAAGATTAAACTCGATAAGTTTATGGAGGAGATGGTATGATGGGATAACATGGTTTTGGTAATTAAATATTCATGGTAAATAGGCCCAATGGCCTGTGATGGGTTTTTAGATGGGGTAAGATCCAAGTTACCCGGGAAAGAATTTTCTGTAGTATCTGGCTGATGAATCTTGCCCATATGCTCAGGGTTTAGCTGATCGCCATATTTGGGGTCGGGAAGGCATTTTCCTCCAGGGCAGATTGGAAGGCCCTGGAGGTTTTTCGCCTTCCTCTGTAGCATGGGGCACGGGTCACTTGCTGGAGGATTCTCTGCTCCTTGAGGTCTTCAAACTACAATTTGAGGACTTCAATAGCACAGATATAGGTGTGAGGTCTTTTTTAGGAGTGGTGGGTGAAATTCTGTGGCCTGCATTGTGCAGGAGGTCAGACTAGATGATCATAATGGTCCCTTCTGGCCTAAATATCTATGAATCTATGAAAGTGTACTGACATGGCTGCAGGGCCAGGCCTTAGATGGAGCTGCTCTTTTGCTACAATGGCTGTCTTGTTTGACATAACAAAGGTTGTCATTCCGATACCCTCCTGTTGGATGTGTGTAATGCTGTGAAGGATGCTATCGAGGTGGCATGTTCGGTGTGTTTTCTATGTAGACGGTACTCCAGTCCATGTTTTCTTTTCATTGGAAAATCCAGCTGGTACAGTTGTTGAGCATTCCAGATATATTGTCAGGATTGGGCTTGGATGAAAGAGAACTGCCTGTAGTTTAATCCAGATAAAACAGATTGTTGTGGTAGTTTGAGAACAAGCTGTAAGAAATGGCAAAGGTGATATCTCTTCTCTCATTAGGGAGAATTTTGTTGCCTTTAGCTCCTCAGATTTGAATCAAGGACAGAATATGGCCCTTAGGGGGAGTGAGTGAGACAGAGTATATTATTCAGAGAGAGGACGAATAGCAGACTACAGGATTTGCTTCACTTACTTCTGTATTTTATGCTGCATTTAAAAGTGTTGGACAATTGTAGTACTAGGAAAATTTGACACCTGATTTGCCTTTCTATTTCGGAAAAGCTGCACAGCCAGATTTCTTAGATACTACTTCTTCAGTTCCTGTATATTGCAGATTGCTTTAATATCGCATAAGGGATTGGAAAAGAAGCTTCAGCTCCTTTCATATCATTATTGTTGCTAGGAAACCACTCCCTTTGACTATGTATGTAGAGCATGTCTGCATTTGCCTTTGGCTCTCAGAAGGACAAAAATCACCATGTGGTGCTGGGAAAAAAATGTTCAAAACTACTTTAAAAATTAAAACTCTGCCAACTGATTTTCTGGATTACAGATGCTGCTGCTGCTGGTATTCTACAGTTTGCAAACAGTACAGATGAGACACAGTCAGACCCTCCCAAGCTTCATGTGCTTTAAAGTCAGGCTGCATTCTTAGTGCTTCCTTCTGCTACCTGCACTGTCTGAGCAGCTAAAGCACCATATGGGAAAGGGGACAAGGAGTGCTTGTGCATAGTTACCATTCAGGAGAAACCACTTCCTTGTTATCCATATGTTTAGCATGTTGCACATATTCTCTGGCTTTCAGAAGAAAGTGACTTGATTTATAGAGTTTTGTTTTCTAGGGAAAAGAAGGCTCTTTTTTTCTCTCTCGCTCTCTAAACTTGAGCTTCAAGATTGAAGAACATCCTAAAAACAGAGTCTTAGATATAAACATGTTGGGGTCTTGTTGCGGTTGCTTTTCAGTGTGTCTTTCCCAGCAGGCTCCAAGCCAATGAGTAAGTATTTTGAAATACTCTTTTGAGGGTTGGCTGCTTGTTTTTATTTTGTTTTTTGAGAAAGAAGTTAGAAAAGTTAAGGCTCAATTATATAAGGTGATGGTTACATTTTTCATCCAAAATGGGAAGCCCAAGTTTTGCCCAGGGTGCAAGGGGCATTTGCGTGAACAAATCAAGTACAATGGGCAACATTAAAAAGTCAACATTTAACAATAGTTAGAAAAAAGTGGTATCAAACCACAGTTATTTATATTCAAAGAAGAGGGAGACATTCTAGTATCAGGGCAGCAACTGATTGGAAATACTCATTTTTAACATAGAGAAACTAGTTATAGAGCGGGGTGGTCCCTGTGCACAAATCAGAATTGTTGGGTGCACAAAAACCTGCGTATCTCCAGAGTAGTCTGGAGTGTAAACACACATCATCTGGGATGAAGGAGCTGAAAACGTGGTCCTTCAGTGTTATAGAAGTATTTGCTACAGAGAGATTTGTGTTAGATTGTCTTTCTAGAGCTATAGCTGGTAGCAATACATTCTTGCATGAAGAATAAAATAATGTTCTGGGGCTTCTTGGGTTGTGATCTCAGTTTCTCATTCTTTAATATACACTGAAGAATAAAAGGAAAGTCACAGCCCAAACTATTAGGGCCAGTCCAATGGGTTTCTGCTTTGTCTTCATCTGAATCTATTGTGTGAAGTGAATGAGTGAGAAGCTCAATGCTGCTAGGCCTGCTGCCGCCAGCATTTGTGCTGTTAATGGGATGTACATCCAGTGCCAAGCGTCTTCGCAGAACAAAGAAATGTTAATGAAACTTACTAGTGAATTCTAACCTCTGAAAAGCAATGCAAAAATTAACAAAGCACTCCCCACCCTGCTCCATTTTAGCTGTGTTGCAGCTTCTGCTCGTCTTTGCTAAAAGAATCCCATGCTCTGCTCCAGGCACAGATTCTTTCTTCTAGACCTCTATTCCTGCTCCGTAACTATAGGCTACCTCCTGCTATAAGCTCAGTACTGATCACACAACTTCCAGTCTTCATATTAATTCTCCTGTTTAATGTGACACCCCAATATCATAGCTAATTTTATTATTCATTTACAAGAATTATTAATTACTGTTTGTAGCACAGTAGCACCTATAGGGCCCAGCTGAGATTGGGGCACCATTGTACTACACATGTAAGAGGCTTACAGTCTAAATAGACAAGACACACAAAAGAGTAGGAGAAAGGAAGGACTATGATTAGAGATTAAGTGATTTGCCCAAGGTTACAGAATCTGTGGCAGAGCTGGGAACTGAACAGAGATCTGTAGAGTCTCAGACCTGTGCCTTAACTACAAACTATCCTGATTTGAAAGCATTATGGCTATTAATGCTGCACTCACCTGATGCTTCTTGTTCACCTCTACCCCGATATAACGCGACCCAATATAACACGAATTCGGATATAACGCGGTAAAGCAGTTCTCTGGGGGGCGGGGCTGCGCGCTCCGGTGGATCAGCACGTCAGCATGCCTGGCTCTGACATACTGCTCTGAGCAGCGTGTTAAGGGTGCCGGGCTGGGACGAGGGGTTGGATAAGGGGTAGCGGGTCTCAGGGGGCAGTCAGGGGACAGGGAAGGTTGGATGGTTCGGAGGTTCTGGGGTGGGGCGGTCAGGGGACAGGGAACAGGGGCATTGGATAGGGCATGGTAGTCCCAGGGGGCCTGTTGGGTGTGTGTGTGTGTGTGTGTGTGTGTGGATAGGGGGCGGGGCAGTCAGGGGACAGGGAGCAGGGGGGTTGGGTAGGGGGTAGGGTCCTGGGGGTGATTAGGGATGGGGGTGTCTCTGGAGGGGGCGGTCAGAGAACAAGGAGCAGGGGGGCTGAGATAGGGGGTAGGTCTGGGGAGGAGTGGTTAGGGGCAGGGGGGTCTCTGGAGGGGATAGTCAGGGGACAAGGAGAAGGGGGGGGTTGGATGGGTCAGGGGTTCTGAGGGGTCAGTCAGGGGGTGGGAAGTGTCTATTAATAACGGAAATGCTCGAGGCCAAAGCAAGTTTGATGTAACACGGTTTCACCTATAACGTGGTAAGATTTTTTTGGCTCCCGAGGACTGCATTATATCGGGGTAGAGGTGTACTTGTCTTTTGTCTATTCTGGCTCCTATTTAAAGAGGTAGGAGGGAGAAGGGTCATTTAGATTTCCTTCTTTCACCATCCCCTTCTAAAAATACTGTTCAAAAAATAAACCCAAGCCTTGAAAGCTTTGGTTGTGCTGGCAAATTACAAACCTTTTTATGAATGGGTTTAAAACTCTCCAGACCTGTTCCTGCCAACCTTACGTACCACCCAAGTAGAGGTGTGACCTTGAGTACCACAGAACAGGGTGAATTTTTATAATATATCACAATTACAACAACACCTGTGCTAAATACCTTTGTGCTGATCTACTGCAAGAATTCACAGGGTATTCAATTGCCTCAGAATGTTTAATTTCTGCATTGTCAACAAGCCACAGGTGTACACTACATGAGCAGATGAAAATGTGATTTGGACTGGTGTGATGACAGTTCTGAGTCCACAATGCATTTGTCTTAAGATACATTTGTGCATCTGTTAACTCTAGCAAATGACTAAATAGTTTCCAGAGGTATTTTATCACATCGACCTTTTTTTATCTCTCGAGAACATTGGGAAGGGGTCATAACAATATTGGGGAGGCTTGCACAGGACAGGTGAAGGTTGATGTGCACTCTGAGATTTATATGTTTATACCCTTTGTAGAGTTAAGTCCCGATGTATCTCAAACGTATACCCCATTCATTCTAATGGGAGTGCTATAGGCAATTAATTTGAGACAAAAATGGCAACAAAAATGATTAGGGGTATGGAACAGCTTCCATATGAGGAGAGATTAATAAAATTGGGACTTTTCAGATTGGAAAAGAGATGAGTAAGGGGGGGAATATGATAGAGTCTATAAAACCATGACTGGTGTGGAGAAAGTATATAAGGAAGTTTCAGAGTAACAGCCATGTTAGTCTGTATCCGCAAAAAGAAAAGGAGTACTTGTGGCACCTTAGAGACTAACAAATTTATCTGAGCATAAGCTTTCGTAAGCTACAGCAAGGAAGTGTTATTTACTCCTTCTCATAACACAAGAACTAGGGGTCACCAAATGAAATTAATAGGCAGCAGGTTTAAAACAAACAAAAGGAAGTATTTTTTCACACAACCCACAGTCACCCTGTGGAACTCTTTGCCAGAGGATGTTGTGAAGGCCAAGACTATATAACAGGGATAAAAAAACCCTAGATAAATTCATGGAGGATAGATCCATCAATGGCCATTAGCCAAGATGGGCAGGGATGGTGTCCCTAGCCAAATGGATCACTGGATGAATACCTGTTCTGTTCTTTCCCTCTGGGGCACCTAGCATTGGTCACTGTTGGAAGACAGGATCCTGGGCTAGATGGACCTTTGGTCTGACCCAATATGGCCATTCTTATGTTCTGAAATGTGTGACCTACATTCCCCATGCTGGAACTTTCCCATGGGTGTTTCCACTTTAGCCTATCTTTGGATTCAAGATATTTAGTTTCTTGGTATCTGCTTTCAGGGTTTACATATACTTTATTTCTATTTAATTAATATTTTAAAACTGTGCCTCTGCCTTGAAGAGAAAATGATCCACTCCAAATGCAGCAAATGCGTTACTTTTGTTTGAAATAGTGTCTGAACAAATGGCTCAGCACACATTAATCTTTTCTGTTTCTATATCTTCTTGTTGCTTTCCATCTTCAGTGACATTGGTATAGGATCTTTATAGCTAAAATATCATTCACCAAGCACATCTACTATAGTAGTATTTCTGTTGCCTTGGCTATCCTTTTGGAGTGTTGTCTCTGGCTAAATTCTTAGCAAAGCCCTAAGATATCTCTTTACATTTTAGCAACTGTTTTAAAATTATCGTTATCAGGATATACCACTATGGCTGCAGTATCTTGATTTATTCTGCCTGTTGATGTTTGCTTCATGTAACAACAGTATGTGCCCTGTAAATAACATACTGCATCTCAGGAAATGAAAGATGTTTTGAATAAATAAATAATATCCTGCTGACTGCTGAGTCTCCCTGCTTTGGTAATGTAGTGTGTAAAAGAGAGTAAATATAACCCTCCTCCTGGGCATTTCCAGACTGCAACATGCCCTCTCCATTTTGTTGTGGTTAAATATACACCCCATCAGAAGACCAAGGACCTCATTTGGATTGACTTTAGAATTAATATTTCAGATATTGCAATGATATGCCCAAGTCCACCAATTTATGTCTTTTTTAAATCAGGATGCTAGCAGCTGGAATCAGTAGATCTAAGGTCTACTATAGCTTAAAATGTGTTGAGCTACTTGATAGTAATGTTGGTACCTCTGAACACAAGAGACATCTGAAAATCCAGGATCGATGTGTGATATTTGCCCCTCTAGTGTCTTCTGCTTGCATTTTAAAAGCTGTGATATGTGATGGCCACATCATGTTGCATTGGGTCATGTGACATGGTGAACCTGACACATGATCTAATACAAACTGATGAGCATGCGATGCTGAATGAGAACTTAAGAAAATACTTCATTTTTAATAAGAGGGCAGGAGCGAGCAATTATGAGCAGGAAGTGGATTAAGACAAGTGGCTATCTTGGTATAATCATCTGTAATTACATAATTAATCACAGGTTTAGCTTAATAGGTGATATAATAAATGAAAAGGACATAAAATATTAATCTAAACATGTTTAAGTTGGGATGGGTAGTTGCATTAACTTTACATGCTTGGTTTGGATGGGTATACAGAATTATACATTAAGAAATATAACACCTCCCACTGAGACTGAAAACTGAGACATGAATGGTTTGCAAATTTTGTAGCTGAATCATTTTCACAAACTATGGCTTAGGTAAAAGACAGAAATCTATCAAACGTTGTACAGATTAACTTATCACCTAGTTAAATGGGCTGTCAGTCTGGGATGACTGTGCTTGGCAGGGTGAATTCAAATGCATGTAAATTTCCCTGGTGGCTGACTAGCGAGTATGGTGGAGCTGTCAAATGATGACATGTGAAAATACATTAACATTGTTTAAAATATATTTGAAGGGGATAGCTCATATTTTGATAACATTTTCACAGGCAAATGATTTGTATGAGATCTGAAATACCGACCACATAATTCATTCTGCAAGTTTTTTTAATAGTAACTCTTCAGATATGTTTTGTGTTTTAAAAGAAGCCCCCAAACAATTAACAGTTACCACATAAACCGGTTCGAGTCCCATGTGCCATCATTGTATAGAGTCAGTGTTCCGACAGCCTCACTTGTCAGTTTCACTTGATCTTACAAAAAGTGATTAGAAACTTCAAAAGAACCAATTACACAGTCCATTGTGTTATACACCTGTGAATTTTTTTAAAAGCACAGAGTCTCTTGGTCCTCAACATAATTGTACTCTCTATTTTTAATCTCTAGTATTTATTTGGAAGACAGATTTCCTGACTTAATGAGATTTTTCTCAACATTTGAGGAAAACAAAGTATTAAAAGTTCTCTACTGCGTTAGTTTTCCTTAATTCTTTCTTTAGGGTTTAGTGACATCTGAATCATTAAAAGCAAACAAACAAACAAACAAACAAACAAAAAAACAAAGGATGTTTGTGATGGTCAGTTAGTTTGTTCCCTGTTACATATGTTACCAGAATTCTTCAATGGTAACATAAAGATATAGCTTATACTGGGAAAGGGTCATAGCCTAGACGTGAACAAGTGTTGACTGAGTTGCATGATATGAAAAGTCTTAAATTTTCAGAGGGGAGAGCATAGCCTGGCCTAAAACCAGCAGATCTCACAGTTCAGCAGTCAACCATGGGGTCTGATACATGAAAAAAAATTACTTATGCTGTCAGGTTCTATTATTTACATGATCTTTCTATTGTTCAGCTGGGGATGTGGATGTGCAATTCAGCTAGAAAAATTGCAGATTTACACAGATGGGTACTGGCATGTGACCAGGGTTTAAACAAAATGCATGGGTAAAAATCAAGCACAGACAATGCTGGCGGCTGATTTCAAGGTGAGAGTGTTTACAGATACTTGTTGGTATGTAAGGCTCCCTTCACAATGATGGCTGTGATGATGGGCAAGTATTGTCAGTATTTTGAGTATTTAGACATCTTGACTTACTATTGGGATACTGGTTGTGGGGCTTTGTAGCACCATAAAAAGCCTAAACATAGCTGACATTCTATAGCAAAAGTACTCTTTCAATGGGACAATGTAAAATGACAGACCTTACAGAGGTCAGGAAATAGATCTTTTTCTTCCATCTATGGGGGATGTTATGATGCTGAGAACAGGGGATTAAAAGAGCAGAGAGAGCTTCCTTTCTCTTGTATCTGTTGTTCCTCTGTTTTGTTGTGGACAATGTAATGAAGCATCACTTGCTACAGTAAGATGCGAGAGTTGGAAGATGGAATACAGTATTACTCACAGTCAGTGCAAGTGCAACAATAAACCTATTGCCTATAAAGCTCACTGTAAATTTTGTGTATTAACTTTATGTTCATAAGAACATAAGAATGGCCATACTGGGTCAGACCAAAGGTCCATCCAGCCCAATATCCTGTCTACTGACAGTGGCCAATGCCAGGTGCCCCAGAGGGAATGAACTTAATGGGTAATGATCTAGTGATCTCTCTCCTGCCATCCATCTCCACCCTCTGACAAACAGAGGCTAGGGACACCATTTCTTACCTATCCTGGCTAATAGCCATTAATGGACTTAACCTCCATGAATTTATCCAGTTCTCTTTTAAGCCCTGTTATAGTCCTAGCCTTCACAACCTCCTCAAACAAGGAGTTCCACAGGTTGACTGCTGCTGAGTGAAGAAGAACTTCCTTTTATTTGTTTTAAACCTGCTACCCATTAATTTCATTTGGTGGCCCCTAGTTCTTATATTATGGGAACAAGAAAATAACTTTTCCTTATTCACTTTCTCCACACCACTCATGATTTTATATACCTCTATCATATCCCTCCTTAGTCTCCTCTTTTCCAAGCTGAAAAGTCCTAGCCTCTTTAATCTCGCCTCATATGGGACCTGTTCCAAACCCCTAAACATTTTAATTGCCCTTTTCTGAACCTTTGCTAATGCCAGTATATCTTTTTTGAGATGAGGGGACCACATCTGTATGCAGTATTCAAGATGTGGGTGAGCCATGAATTTATATAAGGGCAATAAGTTATTCTCCGTCTTATTCTCTATCCCTTTTTTAATGATTCCTAACATCCCGTTTGCTTTTTTGACTGCCGCTGCACACTGCGTGGACGTCTTCAGAGAACTATCCACAATGACTCCAAGATCTTTTTTCTGCATAGTTGTAGCTAAATTATCCCATATCATACTGTATGTATAGTTGGGGTTATTTTTTCCAATGTGCATTACTTTATATTTATCCACATTAAATTTCATTTACCATTTTGTTGCCCAATCACTTAGTTTTGTGAGATCTTTTTGAAGTTCTTCACAGTCTGCTTTGGTCTTAACTATCTTGAGTAGTTTAGTATTGTCTGCAAACTTTGCCATCTCACTGTTTAGCCCTTTCTCCAGATCATATACGGATAAGTTGAATAGGATTGGTCCTCGGACTGACCCTTGGGGAACACCACTAGTTACCACTCTCCATTCTGAAAATTTACCATTTATTCCTACCCTTTGTTCCCTGTCTTTTAATCAGTTCTCAATCCATGAAAGGATCTTCCCTCTTAACCCATGACAACTTAATTTACGTAACAGCCTTGTTAAAGGCTTTCTGGAAATCTAAGTACACTATGTCCACTGGATCCCCCTTGTCCATATGTTTGTTGACCCCTTCAAATAACTCTAATAGATTAGTAAGACATGATTTCCCTTTACAGAAATCATGTTGACTTTTGCACAACAATTTATGTTATTCTATGTGTCTGACAATTTTATTCTTTGCTATTGTTTCAACTAATTTGCCTGGTACTGACGTTAGACTTACCAGTCTGTAATTGCCAGGATCACCTCTAGAGCCGTTCTTAAATATTGGCGTAACATTAGCCATCTTTCAGTCATTGGGTACAGTAGCTGATTTAAAGGACAGGTTACAAACCATAGTTAATAGTTCCGCAATTTCACAGTTGAGTTCTTTCAGAACACTTGGGTGAATGCCATCTGGTCCCAGTGACTTGTTACTGTTAAGTTTCTCAATTAATTCCAAAACCTCCTCTTGTGATACTTTAATCTGTGACAATTCCTCAGATTTGTCACCTACAAAAGACGGCTCAGGTTTGGGAATCTCCCTAACATCCTCAGCCGTGAAGACTGAAGCAAAGAATTCATTTAGTTTCTCTGCGATGACTTTATTATCTTTAAGTACTCCTTTTGTATCTTGATCATCCAGGGACCCCACTGGTTGTTTAGCAGGCTTCCTGCTTCTGATGTATTTAAAAAACATTTTGTTATTACCTTTTGAGTTTTTGGCTAGCTGTTCTTCAAACTCCTTTTTGGCTTTTTGTGTTACATTTAATTGGCAGAGTTTATGCTCCTTTCTATTTACCTCACTAGTTCATGCCTTGCATACTCATAAAAACCCCTCAGAATCCATCTTTGAAATTCCCAGGCTTTTCAGGGGACTCACAAATATCCCTTGTATAAACCTGTTTGAGGCTGGCCATTTTGGTTATATCTTTAGGGATCCATGTGTGTAGAGGAGCCAGAAAACAGCACATCAAAGCAGAATCCAAATTGTGCCCCAATGTGGACAGCATGTTCTCACTGTCTGGTGATACCGAAAGGAGGATAGGAGACATTTGATCTGGGTTTAATCAGGCTTTATTATTAGATGTCTGGACTAATCAGCAGATACAAGTGTACAGTTCAGGTAACCCCATGTTTATTCCATAATTGGCCGGGGGCTTCTACCAGATCCCCCTCTTTTTCCATCCAGGTCCCTCCAGCAAATCCATTGCAGGGACCTTACCATTCTCCCTGCAACCCTTTGTAGGAGGGTTAAGGTGGGCTATAATAATGGGGGTTGGCTCCCTGCCGTACCAATCACAGGAGTCCCCGACCGCCCCCTGTTCACTCCTTTACTGAACACCTCTTTTTAAGTAATTTTCCAAGCCATTTATCCAGTCTCTGTATGCCTTTCCTATGGAGTACTTGCACTGGACATCCACCACAAGGAGGTGCCAGCCATTAGCTTGGCTGCCTCCTCCCCAAATGCAGTCGGGTTCCCAGACATCTCATAATGCCCTCTTTTATATCAGTCAAAAACATGACAACACCTAAGTCTGACAGGTGAACCCCATCCTCCCGAAACAACTGGTGCCCCATATACTGTGCCAGGATGTGAAATTACTGCTCCTCCTAGGGTCCTAAGGAATTTGGTCACCTCCCTGTTCACCTCCTTGCCTTTTCTACCCTGGGGGAAGGGGTTCATGGCTTCCCACTAGACCCTGTGCTGAAGCAGGTCTGACCATACAATGTTAACTCCTGGAAAAATTTCAAGGATCAGCCTCAAGTTCCTCCTTGCTCTGAACATTCGTTCCACCCCTTTAAGCATTCCCCAATCGTTTTTTCTCCAAGGTGTACTGCAATTATATCTTGTGGCCACTGATGGGCCCACACAGCATACAGCAATGGTATCACTGGATCCCATAACATGCCTCTCTTTGCATGCTGACTGAGTACTGCTTCACCACCGAAGCCCAGCTGCGAACACTCGGGCAACTTGAACGCATCCTATGCACCCAAAAGACAATACTATGCCCGCAGATTCACACCACCATCTGCATGGCCAGTCATCCAATATCTGTAATGAGATTACAACAAATTAATACTGACTTACCATCTGAAGTCTTACATCCTTTCATTGTGCGCCCGAATGCCAACACTCGATTGCTTGAATAACCTCTGCTCCCATACCTAGCTATGCTGCTGCCATTGCTGCCCCAATTCTGAATGAGTGGGAACCAAATTCATGGGCTGGCAGCCCCAACCTTGGCAGTCCCCATCTCAACATGGTAACAAATTGATATGTTGTGAGGGGACTCCCATCACCATGCATAAAAAGGAGGCCTTCCCCCTTTTGCTCTATTGCCAGGTAGGTCTTCAAAGCCTAAATGGGGCAGACCCCAGGGTCCCCACCCTCCCAGAGGATAACAAATTCACCCCAGCCGACTTGATCTGTCTTTGACCTTCGCAAGTGTAATATCACTGAATGCTCATGTCATTGTATATCATGCAGTTCCAAAGCCCTTCTCCCAGAGTCCCTAATGGACCCAGGTACTAGCTCTCTGATCATGAAAGCACCAAATTATGCTATCAAGAAAGCTGCCCTGAACAAGGCCACCTCCTGTCTACTCTGACACATGGCACCAAGAATCTGTGTGAGATCCCTGAGCACGTAAACTGTAATGAGACAATGGGAATCCTCCCCAGGGGCCACTGGTACTTGACCACTCTGCCAAAATCCTTCAAACTAAAAAATGACTACAAGGATCTGGATCACCATTTAGCCTACTGATGAATGTAATGGCAGAAAGGGGATTTGAGACTGTGGAGGTGCCAGTTGACGGGTTGCCAACAACAGCATGTACCGCAGTACCTGTTCCTCTGTAATGGGCCATATTGTTGACTGGCCTTCCTGAGCCTGAAATTTTATGACATCATTAAAACTTCAGTTATAGCTCTGCCACGTATGCGGAGCAACTGATCTCCAGACCACACTGACACCAAGCCCATCCTACACCAAGGTTCCACAGCGCTAGCGACATCTGCCTGAGAGCTGGCTGGCTCCTGGTGCCGGCTTTAGAAGTCTGTGGATCTGAAAATGAGATAAGGCATCTGCTATGCCATTATCAATCCCAGAGAGGATATGAAGTAATGTATATTCCCTGGAGCCTTCTCGGGGGGCCAAGCCTCGGGGGAAAAAACCCACAAGTTCTCCAGAGGCAATTGATTGAATGGCCTGGCTACTCTACCCCCAATTCATTCCTGCAAAATTATTGTCTTTAAAACATACCCAAACCCCACCCCTGACTTTAATTATTATTTTACATAAAGGGGATAAGAACCCCCCATTAAACCCATCCCCCAAATTTGACCCATCTGCTTTGTTGGTGTAGTCCCACAAGAGGCTCTTGTCTATTCTATTGCTTTAAACTGGCCCCTTGCACAGGCTTGCATTCTGTCACCCACATCCCATTCCTGCAGGGCCTAACCTACGGGTGGCCTTTGTTCTACAAAACACATTTTGCAATCATGCCTGAACGTCCAGATGCTGCAAAAAAACCCCAACAAAAACCATCAACTGCTATGGTTAAATGCATGCCCGTGAATGTACTGTATGCATGTCCAATTATACTCAGAGAAAGGCAGGAAAAACTAACTGTTTCCCAAACCTCCTACAACCCAAAAAGGAGTGTCTTAAAAATAGTTACAAAGAAAGCACAAAAATCTAATCAAATATCTTGCTTTTACTGTTTTATTGTTAAACACCAATGCAAGATTGGGCATTTTGCCAAGATTTTACCCTTTAAAAGGCAGTGTGAAGTTGCACTTCCTCAGGACTAGGCCTGAGCGAAATTTTCTGGATAAAACTTTTTTTTTTTTTTTGGCTGTAAAATGCAAATTCAGGTTGACAAAAAATTTTACGATTTCATATCAATTTTGACAAATTGTTTTGGCTGAAACTTAAAAGCAAAAAAGATCTTACTGGGCTATTGGCCATAAAGGAGGCATCACCATCACACTATGGTTTCTGTGAATTTAATCCTTCATTTCTTTTGCTTTCGTTCCAGATACTCCAAATGGAACATTTTGTTTGATCTGAAACAATTTTTTCTGACTTTTTGGATTTGCTGAAAATTGTCCAAAATATTTTGTTTCTGGTTGAACCAATTTCTTTTTTTTTTTTCTTTGAGAATTTTCAGAACTGTCAAAGAACCGAAAAATAAGTTATTTGCACAGCTTTAGCTAGGACCAGCCCAGAAAAAACTCTTTTACTGCAAGAGATAAGTAATCTGGTACTGGCCCAAACCAGTAATTTATTACTTCCCTCTCCACGCAGGCCAGAGTGTTAGGGTGGTGACAAGACTCTGCTCGTTTCCCCACCACTCGCTACATTCTCCTCATCCAGCTGCTCAAGGTTGAGCAGCAGCCCCCAAAGCCTGGCCTGCTGTGTCTC
Organism: Caretta caretta; assembly: GCF_965140235.1. NCBI lineage: Eukaryota > Metazoa > Chordata > Testudines > Cheloniidae > Caretta > Caretta caretta. Next base: position 102,078,966 of record NC_134212.1, on the reverse strand, counting down.
TTGTATGTAGGCTAGAGAGGCCATGCTGGAGAGTAAAGGGGTATCTTACTTGCCCTGATGTTCCGGTGTATCTATGTAAGGCACATGACAGTGTTCTTTTGAGGTAGCAGCACAGTGTGGCAGAAGTTGTCAGTAGTAGTGAGGAGAGCATCAAAGCTGCTGATTGGTTGGAAGACAGAATAATGAGATGGGGAACAAAGTACTTAAGTGTGGAAGAGCGTGTAATAGGGTAGGAGGAGAGCACAAGCATATGTCAAGTTGAGGGTTAGGACAGAGATCATCATCATTGAGGAAGAGGAGGAAAAGGAAAGGACACAAGTGAGTACAGAACAAAAGAAAAGGAAGGAGGCAGTAAGAAAAAGCAAGATTTTAGGAAGAGGTAGAGTTCCTGAAAGCAGACTAGGAGAAGAAAGGGGGGGATGATGGAGGTGAAAAAAGAAATGAGGGCTGAGAGAAAGTGGAGCAGGTAAGGCAGAGAAAAAGGCCTGGTAAAAAGGGCAAAAGATTCCGTGCTCATGCCAGTGGTAAAACAAACCTCCTGTTATCTTATCTTGCAGCCACACACATTTCCACTTAAAACCCTGTAAAATGTTTTTACGGGTGTAAGTGTATTTCTTTAGGATGGGACTATATCCCAGAAGGAGACATGTCTTCATGAGTTGCCAGGGTATTTCACACATTGAATAGGTACATAAAATCCATTTAACTTGTTAGTGAATCAATTGCAATTCCCCTGGTGTTGCACTGATGTACAGACACTTCCTCTCAGAAAGTGGGCAAAGCTGTCTATGCACAGACAGAAAAGGAGTACTTGTGGCACCTTAGAGACTAACCAATTTATTTGAGCATAAGCTTTCGTGAGCTGTAGCTCACGAAAGCTTATGCTCAAATAAATTGGTTAGTCTCTAAGGTGCCACAAGTACTCCTTTTCTTTTTGCGAATACAGACTAACACGGCTGTTACTCTGAAACCTAGGCACAGACATGTTCCCTCCTCCTCATTGTTAAACTTTATTCAGTTTTATTAATAGGGGAAAAAAGAGCACAGAAAAAACTAATGCTCTCATTTTCTTATGATAAGAAAGAACAAAAAGCATTTTTTTTTTTTGCTTTGCCACGAAGGGTGAGCAGAGATAGTAGTGGACTTGGACAGATTAATGGTTTTTTAGATTTGTTCTAACATGTGGAGATCTAATGGATGAACTTCCCCTGGAAAGTAGGGGAACTAACAATTCCAAAATCTCTGTGCATAACAGTGTAAAATGTATGACCTTTGGAATACAAAAACAAAGAAAGCCATAAGAAAGGAAAAAAGAACATTTCTAATATCATAACTTTACTTTTACACCAATGCCAGAACCCAGACCAGTGATGGCATGTCCCTTTTCAGTCTGATCATCCTTGCCAGGACGGTTTTATATATATATATATAAGCAGGGAAAAGCAAATGAGTGGAGGTTGTAATATAAAACAGGCTTTCTTACCTTCTCTTACATCCTTTCTGTTATTTGCTTTTGCTGTTTACAACACTAATTCCACTCCTTTCAATAGGTAAATTATACTTGTTTTGTGTGCACATGAATGTCAAGTCACTGTTACGCTACTTTATCACTTATACCCACTTACATCTGTTTTCTGACCAGCTGATATGCAATTTATACCACTGCTTTCACTCCTGCAGAGTTTATATTCAATACATATGAAAGTAGCTATTTCTGGGGTAAATGTCCATATTTTTTCAATGGGGAATTAGCTCCTGAGGCTGAAACAAAGTAACAACTGAATGTTTTGTACTTTGATATCTAATGAAGTGAGCTGTAGCTCAAATAAATTGGTTAGTCTCTAAGGTGACACAAAGTCCTCCTTTTCTTTTTGCAGATACAGACTAACAAGGCTGCTACTCTGAAACCAGAAAATGAGAATGTCTTTTTAAAGTGTGGTGTAGAAAGAGTTCGGTATGAAAGCCTCCATTTAGAATTAAAGCCTCATTTTTGTCATTCCTAAATGTAATATTGAAATAGCATCCATTTGTAGAAGAGCCGGCATGCCTGCTCCTCCCACAAATGATACTGCACTTTCATTCACACTGCCCTTTGCAAGGGAAGACCATGTCTAAAGCTCTTAGCCTTTTTCTCAGATTATTTCTCAAAAGCCACTTCTGCTGTGATGCTTATTGGCCCTGATCCTGCACTGGATTTATATGGATGGATCCCCATTGAAGTCATGGGTCTCTGTATGGTAATAGCAGCTATTGGTTCTATGATTACTTTGTGCCTAGCACAACAGAGCCCTGACTGTGACTGGGACCCACCAGGGCACTGTTGTAACAGAAATAATAAATAATCCATTCGTAGTTCTAGATAAGGTTGTGAGTACCATATATGTATTGTAACTGTGTATTTTTTTGAAGTGCTCCAATTAAGGAAGTTCTTCATGCAAATATTGAAGCATTGTATATTCTGAATTTTTAAAATAAAACTGGATTACAGATAAAGCAGGCTGCAGAAGTCTTCATTAAAAATGCATATTGCAAAATTGAAACTTGTATCAAATTTTTCTAGCAGTCAAATGCTTGACAATTAAAATAGCTATTTTTAAAATTTCATGAGACACAGTAAGGGCTAAATGTACAAGAAGCTTTCACACTTTTAGGATAAAACAGAAACATAGCAAGTCCATTATATTTCCTTACAAAAATGTTCCATTTGCAAAATACACTGTAATCTATTTTTAATTAAATTAGTGTATGTTGTATAGTACCTGCAGTATATTTATTAATATTTAATATTTAATTTTGAATTAATTATCTAAATGAAAGATTACTTAGCTGTGCAGAATAGACACATGGTACAATGTTCTTGCAGATCCAGATGGAGTAAATACATTTGTGTTGTATTTTTGCAGTAAATCTTACATACTTAAATCTGAAATACTTTTAAAATGATGTTGGCAAATATATGCAGCTATAGCCAAATACAGAGTCTGGTAGCTTCTACGTCATGTGGCCAACAGGAGCTCTGCAGTTGTGAAAGCTACTGCATACCCTGAAATGTGGATAGTTGGAGAATCAAAAAGATAGAAATGGGAAATCCAGAAGTACTGGGTTATCTAGTCCCTAGCCCCAATCACTGTAGAATTGTTCTCTACTGTATGTTTTCTATTGTTTTGTCCAGTGTATGTCCCAAGTGGTTTCTACTGTTTCCCTTAGGACATTATTCCCGAAAGTTAATAGATCTCAGTGTTAGGAAGCATTTGGCAATAATTCAGCCTTAATTTCACCCCATTACTTCGGATTATAGTAAAATGAAATCACACACTCTCCTCCACTTTCTCCCTCCAACCTTCACAACCCCATCATGTGTTAGAATATAGAAATGCAGGGCTGGAAGGGACCTCCAGAAGTCATCGAATCCAGCCCTTGGCACTCAGGCAGGACCAAGTAAACCTAGACCATCCCTGGCAGATATTTGTCCAACCTGTCCTTTAGAACCTCAAATGATGGGGATTCCACAGCCTGCTGGAAACCTATTCCACAACTTAACTACCCTTATAGTTAGATTTCAGAGTAGCAGCCGTGTTAGTCTGTATTCGCAAAAAGAAAAGGAGTACTTGTGGCACCTTAGAGACTAACAAATTTATTTGAGCATAAGCTTTCGTGAACTACAGCTGTAGCTGCAGCTCAAATAAATTTGTTAGTCTCTAAGGTGCCACAAGTACTCCTTTTCTTTTTCCTTATAGTTAGAGTTTTTCCTAATATCTAACCTAAATTTCCATTCTGCAGATTAAGTCCATTACTTCTTGTCCTATCTTCAATGGGATGGCTCACAGTCCTCTTTGTAACAGCCCTTAACATATTTGAAGGCTCTTACCATGTTACCCCTCAGGCTCTTTTTCTCAAGACTAAACATGTCCAGTTAGTTTTTTTTTTAAATCTTTCCTCATCGGTCAGGTTTTCTAAACCTTTTATATTTGTTTTACTTTCCTCTGGACTCTCTTCAGTTTGTCCACATTTTAGGAAAGATGTGGCACCCAGAATTGGGCACAATATTCCAAATGGACCTCACTAGCTCTGAGAAAAGTGGAACAATTACCTCCTGTGTCTTACATACGACACTCCTGTTAATAACCCCAGAATGATATTGGCCTTTTTCACAATCATATCACATTGATTCATTCAATTTGTGATCCACTGTAAGGCCCAGATCCTTTCCAGAAATACTACTACTAGCCAGTTATTCTCCATTTTGTAGTTGTGCATTTGATTTTTTTCCTTCGTAAGTGTAGTACGTTGCATTGTCTTTATTGAATTTCATCTTGTCGCTTTCAAACCAATTCTCCAATTTGTCAAGATGGCAAGATGGGGCCACCACGCCGCCCTCCTTCCTGGGACTGGGGAGGCTGCAATGGTGACACCACACACTCTCCTCGGCGCGCTCTCCCTCGGGTGGAAGGGCGGGGCTGGGAGCTAGCCACATCAGTATGAACTGTGCCTTACTCAGGTCAAGGGAAATCCTCCAGGTCTCATAGATTCTTAGGATTGTAAAAGTGCCTCCTCCTGGGATCCTCCACTCTCTTGCTTGTCACCGTTTTCTCCTGATCTGTCTGGAATCCACTGGCCAGTGTGCTTTAATGTGTCATCTGTACTTGAACCAAAAAGGATGCGAGTCCATTAGAGCCCACAGCTACAGACCCTGACTTTTCAGTTCAAGCTGCAGAGAATCATGCTTCTAGCTCTGGAGAGTCCAGCTTAAAACCTCGTGTGTCGTCCAAGATGGTGGCTATCCCATAATTGGAATGGGGCAGGAGGATGTCTATAGCCTCAGCATGGTCAGACCCTGCACAGCAATCTCTCCCTGATGCTTTGCCAGTTAAATCTCTCCACTGAGACTGTATGTGACTGCAGCCTTTTCCACTTCTTTCTCCAACCCTAATCCTGACCGTCTTCCTTCTTCCCTATAAACCCTCAGTATATCACTGTCTCTCTTTTTCTCTCTTACTTTCTCCACCCTGTATATTTCTGTCTTCCTCTTAATTCAACCCTATTTGTTTTTTTTTCTCTCTCAAATGTGTTGGGGGGGAGGGGCTGCCCTCAATCTGTGTTGTGGGTGGGGTTTTTTCAGTGTGCAGAATCTGCTTGAATGCTTTATCTTGGCCCTCCCCTGGCTAAGTCATGTCTCTGACACAACTAACTTTTGAGTACCAGCAGCAGCATTTAAATACTTTTGGTCCTACTGGATGGGGTCTTAAGAACAGGGTGTTTTTTCATGCAAATATCCAAGGTAATAAAACATGAGGAAAAAATGACTAGAGAATGCAGCGTTTTATTGTTTTTAAAATAAAGTTACTTTACATGTTCCTTGAATAATTAGCTGTTCTTCAAGATGCGAAAATTTTGAGCCTATCCACCTTACCGCTAACACTTTAATGTTATATATTTTAAAAAAGGGATAATTGTCATGAAATAAAGGTTACTTTAGAATGCAATCTTTAAAGTGATTTGCCTTACTGTATCTATTAAAAACATAATAAAATACTTTTACAATAGATTCAAGTTTTAATGAATAAAATTTGTGAATTTGCAGATCACTATTGTTGATTTATGACTATATAAATTGACTTTTAAAAACTTTGCTCTCTTACTGCAGGAAAGTATGTGCACAGTCTTAGAGAAATCATTCTGATAGAAAGCTGGACATAAAGTGTATTATACAACAAACAGCAATAAGGGGGTTAACAGAGCAGCATATAAAATTAAATTATAATCATTGATGAGGATACTGTAAAGAAACCATTCCTAATTAATCCACCTAGAGCTATTTAGTTCTGATTTGAATTTGGCTTTTACCAGTTTCACTGCTCAGAAAAGTACAATGCAAAATAACGTGTGTTGTTTATTTCTGTGGTTTAATGGATGCAACTACACTATGTTGTATCATTTTTGGAGAAGTCCTGTAGAATTTAACAGGACTTAGATGAATAGGATAATATAGAAATGTAATAATATTTTAAATAAGTTGCTCTGGTAACGTATAGAATTTAAAAGAAAATGCTAATCCTGTTCCTCCCCTCCCATCCATTTGAATTCTATACGAGGAATATAATTATATATTAGTTTCTTTGGGATGGTCCAAAAAACCTGTATAATGTTCTATTAAATTCTATAGGACTTATTTTTAAAAAAATGAGCAAAGGAAAACTATGCTGTGGAAAAAAATTCTTATAGAATCTTGATGATACAACATTAGAAACATTCTAGATGTATTACCCAGTAGGTTTAACCAACAGGAATTTAGAGTTTCTGCTTACAGTCTATTTAGAACTTAATGGTCATCCTAATAGTTGAGAATATTCACTTCCTAATATGCATAAGGAAGATATTCGGTTACAACAATCATCTATTAAATAAAAGTCAACATTAATAATCCAAACTGAGTTCCCTTTATGAC